>NC_069700.1:39651368-39954398 GCF_023699985.2 Odocoileus virginianus | reverse complement strand
TTTCCTTTTGAATCCTTGTATGTGTTCTCAATTTGGCTGAAAATCTAAAGGGAAAAAGGGCTGCAGAATGTATCATCTACATACCTGACACCAAATTCTCTTAACTAATTTTCACAACTCATTTATCTTGGGTGACAGTGCTAACTCACTATCATAAAAATAAAAAAATTATACATATATTTCCATCTTGAGTTTTCATTCCAAGGTATGAAAGACCTTCCTCCTCCATTGCTACCTCCAAACTTTAAATTTGTGATTTTGCTATAATATCAATTATTCTTTATTAATAGAAACCTACTGGAAAGAATAGGTGTGAATTCTACTAAATTAACTTCCAAAAGGATTGATTGGCTGATTTAATATTTATTGAATTCCACAATGTATTAGCATTGCACAACCACACAGAAAGAAGCAATTAATAACATGCCATCATTTGGAGAAGGGGATGATAAATTAGCAACAAACAAGCCAGAAAATAACGATAGAACCTAAATACTAAATTCTTTCAACGATTTGGTTAGCTTATTATTAGTATCCTTGAGATTACTGATGCAAAGAACAGAAATGAACAGCTCTAAAACGAAGTATCTATAATCTTAACTGCAGGGCAGTAAAGTATTTGCCTGCCAAAAGAGATAAATGATGTTCTTGTATGCACTTGAAACTTACAAATGGCTGCAGTAAGACTCAGGATGATAACAGTTGTGCTCACGTTATAGCTCAGAAAACCATAATTGCTATTTAGTTGCTTTTTGTTGTTATAAATGCACAGTTTGGGGCAAACTGGTTACTATGCTGTGTTTGTGCTCTTAGGCATGTTTCAAGGAGAATTAGGCCATTTCTGCTCACTCAGAAATTTTCCTCAATAAGAAGGATAAAGTAAAGATGACTTTCCTATCTTCTGTGAGATATTTCTCCCAATGTTTGCAAAAGGTTAATTCAGTTTTGTTCTTGCTTTAAATTACTGCATTGCGCCTTTGCGAAGCAACGGGATAAGGAATTCTTCCTTTCCTGGTGTGCCCCTCAGGGCAGGCTCCCAGACTTTTCCTCGGTGCCCTCTGCACAGTGGATGGGAATGCGGTGTCTCACTGCAGTGGCTGCAGAATCAGGAAACCTTCGAGCTACCTGCGCAGACACAGTGCTACCTGTCAGCCCAAGAGCCTGAGACCTTGCTGGTAAACCCATCCTGCCGGCACTCTGACCCACCATTCTCACTTTACACAACCACTGCAAGCAAGGTCCATCTTCAAACCAGAACATGTTGTTTTAAGAAACAAGATGTCCATAAGAAAAACTCAAACCCATGTCTCCCGTGGTGATGAATCGCATTTAAGACATGCGCTGGGCAATGCCTTTTTGAGTGTCCATAACGCTTAGATGTGATGATGCTTAAAAGCCTTAAGAACATCAAGAGTTAAGCCTTTATGCAGAGCTGAACAGTGGATTATGTATAGTTAGAAAACTACACGGATTTTTATATCCTACAAGCAAGTAACAAAACAAGAATTGCCATCAATTCTTTAACTGCTTTCCAGAATTTTACACAATTACACGATTTCTTCAGCCTCCTAAATATTTGAGTTCACCTTAGTAGTTAGCAGAAACTCCATACATGTAGTAATGGGTTACCTTGTCATTCTAATTGCTGTTTCATTATTCAAGTAAATGAAACACAACCCAGCCCGACGAGCAAAACCAGCCCCGGCTAGGGGGCAGCAGCCAGCGGCGCAGAACCGGCCGGCCGAGGTCGCTGTTGCCATTGGTTCCGAGCCGGTGACCGGCGGCCGCTGCCCGGCGGCCGCTGCAGCGCCCCCTCCGCGCCGCCCGCGTCCGCACTGCGCCAGCGGGCCCGGGACAACCTCCAGCTGCAGGATCCCTTTTGCTGACGACGGAGGAAGGGGAGCGGTCAAGACGGAGAGAAGGAGTGTGTGCCTTTTGAATGTGACAGGTCACTATTTCCACCCTCTCCCTACAAAATCTCTCCTCAAATTATTTACAAGTCAACCTCCAGCTTCTCCATCTGCTGGTTCCATACATCTGAAATTGCCTCTCCCTCCAGCTGCACTAAAGGAGGCGAGGTTTTAGGGTCAACGCATGGATGGATAGAGGGGGATGCCAATTGCCCACTTCTCGGCTGCGAAACTGTGCCAAGTTAGGGGTGGTCGGGGTCATTTCTGCAGACCCGAGCCGGGGCGCGCGTCCAGTTCAGGGGGGCCGGAGAGGTAGGAGTGAGCCCCCTGTTCCGGGGAACCCCGAATCCCAGGGAAGGCCCTGCCTGGGGCTCACGCGTGGTCGTGCAGGAAACCCCCCCTCTCCCCCCCGCAAGCAATCGCTCACCCGGCTGCATTCTCCGAAGCCCCAGCCGCGCCGGTCGGGGCGCGGGGGGGAGGGGGTGGGAGGTGGGGGCAGCACCGCCCGGAGGCTCCCTCCGGCGCCCTGCGGTCTACCCCCGGCTCCGGGGCGCCCCCTGTCGCCGGGCTCCCCAGCGATCCGGCCGCGCAAGGCCAGGGAGGCGGCAGCCCGGTCGCTCGGGAGCGAAGGGGCGCCGGGCCGGAGCCCCGCGGACGGCGCGGACGGGCAGGTGGCCCCGCGGGAGGGCGCTGGGCGCTCAGGCCCGGGCGCAGCCGGGGGCCGCCGGAGCCGCCGCAGCCATGTCCGCGCGCGCCGCCGCAGCCCAGCCGTGATGTCATCCGCGGGCCCCCGCCGCGGCGCCCCGCGCCCCGCGCCCGCCCCGCCCCGCGAGCTCCGGCTCCGGGGATGCTGCGGCCGCCGCGGCCGCGGGGCGATGCGCGGGGTCCGGGCGGGGCCGGCGGGGCGGGCCCTCCCCCCGCGCCGCGTCTGCGGCGGGGCTGCGCCCGGGGGCTGCGCGCGGGGCGGGGCGGGGGCGCCCGCGGGGGGCGGGGGCGGCTCCCCGCCGCCGAGTGCCCGCCGGGCCGCCGTCTGCTGAGTCATGGGCAGCGCTGCCCGCAGCCCGGGCTCATTCGCGCAGCGCGGCGGCCGCGGGTGCGCAGCCATTGGGACGGCGCGGGGCCGCGAGCGCCGGGCATGACGCGCTGAGCCGCGCTCGCCGCGCCGCGTGCGCCCCGCGCGGGTGCCTGTGCCGCCGCCCTCCGGTCCCGCCGCCCGCCCGCCGGCCGGCCGGCCGCGCCGAGCCCGCACCATGATCGCCGCCGCGTTCCTCGTCCTGCTGAGACCCTATAGCATCCAATGTGCCCTCTTCCTCCTGCTGCTTCTGCTAGGCACCATCGCCACCATCGTCTTCTTCTGCTGCTGGCACCGCAGGCTCCAGAAAGGGAGGCATCCCATGAAATCGGTCTTTTCGGGTCGTTCAAGGAGCCGAGGTGAGGCGCGTCGCGGCGGGCTTCCTCGGGGCCGGGGGGAGCGCTCGGCGGGTCTGGAGAGGGGAGCGCGGCTCCCTCCGCGCCGCTGCCCCCGCCGCGTCCTCGCTCTCCCTCCCCCGGCCCGGTGCGCTTCGGTGTTTCAAGCCCCGGCCGCCTCCTCGGGTCCGCCGGGTCGTGGTGCCCGCGGCGCGCAGAGATCCGGGAGAGGGGAGGCGGCGGACGCTCGGGCTCGGCGCCTGAGCCCCCGGGGCGGCCGAGCCGAGTCTGGGCTGCGGCAGCTGCCTCCACCCGCGCCCCTCGGCGTCGGAGCCTGGGGCAGGGAGACTTCGGGGCGCCCCAACTCCCCCAAAACTTTCCCTGAAACTTCTAAACTGATGGCCTAGCAGCCAACCCCCTCTGCGGGCTATCCCCACTGCGTTCGAGGCGTCCGGAACGCGCCTTCCGGCCCCCGGCCCCCCAGGTAAGTCGTCGGTGACTCGGCAGGTGAAGAACAAGGAGTTAATTGAAGTCTCGTTTTTCTCTTTTTTTTCTCCCCCAGATGCTGTTCTGAGATCTCACCACTTTCGTTCCGAGGTAATTTATTTAGCGCGCACGCTCAAGGTCAGAAGAAGTTCTCTTTCCTGGGTACCAGTATTAATCATAGGCGTGTTTAGAAGCCAGTAGGGAGGGTGTTGAATGGCGAGCCCGCAGCCCCCAAGCCAAAAGGGACATGTGTGCTTTGAAGCGACTCCCCAGCCTGAGTTCCCCGGGAGCGGTTTCGGCAGATTTCTTGTGTCGTGGGGCGGCTGTGCTGGAAGGGGAGAGACAGCCCCTAAAAGCGGCCTGACCTCAGGAACGCAGGCTTGCGGTGGCTATCAGCTTCCTTGACCATCTGGAAGGGGCCGGAAGCTTTCTGGGCGCAGTCAGCCAACCGCCGCTGTTCACTTGGGTATCCAACCACGCTGGGAGCTTTTAGGGAGTTAGTGCAGGGCAATTTGATCCGTGTGCATTACCTTTTAGACTTGCAAGTTTGTATTCCTGTTCACCCAGAAAGCGCTCCATGTTTTACTGGGGACGTCTGATGAGTTTTGCAAAGAGATCATGATAGTGATCCCGCTTTACCCTCAAAAGGTGAATCATCCCTCCCTCCTTAAACAGTTGACCTGGCTGCACTGATTCAGCAGAACTGTTGTAGGACTAGGTCTGCTGGAGACAGAGCAAAACCGGGAAACACGAGCTCTCCCGACCCAGCGTTTCTTGATGAGTTTCCAGGCCAACCCCCACTTAATGCCAGATGATTTCCCCCCCCTTTCCCGGGGAGTTTCACACAGCCAGGAGGTTGCTGAATAGCAATGGGTGATGTGGTTTGATCTTCTTAGCAAAGACTTCAAAGACACCCTCCATCGACTTGCTCTTTACCTGAGAAGTTATTTCACATTTCATTTCCCGTGTTAATCCGGTGTTTTGTCGCATCCTGGATGTTTGATTGGACTCTGGTTGCTTGAAAGCTTTCGCTGTATTACTATAACACCCTTATAATGCTGCCCAATGAGGAATTGTGCCTGGTGCCCTGGTGGGTGAGAACTCTGGGCTCAGTTTAGGACTGTAAAGAGAATAAAATAACCAGTCAGATAATCAGAGGTTCCAGTGCTAGCTAGTTGTGTGGTGCTGGGAGACACAACTTCTCAGACCCTCAGTTCTCCTTCCTGTCAAATAGGGCTAATAGTACCTTACAGGGATTTAAGGGGAGGGCAGGGTTTACCAGTAATGGTGTTTTTAAAAAACCCATTTATGGGAATTTCCTGGCAGCCCAGTGATTAGGACTCTGCCCTTCCATTGCAGGGGGCCTGGGTTCAGGGAACTAGGATCCCAGAAGCTGTACAGTGAGGCAAAAAAAAAGAAAGAAAACTGGAAACAAAAACCTGTTTAGTTTATAGTAGCTATTTAGTACCTGATAGGTATCGTTACATTTTGTAAAATTAAATTAAAAATGTGTAAAAATAGAAGATTTGTCTGCAAATCTTAAAGTCTTTATTAATTAACTCAAAGTTATGTGAAACAACATAAATTGTGTCTATTATAAACTAACCCTTTTTGAATATCTGATTAATAGAATAACCCATCTAGAAGTGATAAAAAATCAATCACAGTCAAGAAAGGAACACCAAAATTTAGGATTTTGATTTTAAAAAGAGATCACCAGTCTAATACACATCAGTGCTAGAACCAGAATCAAAATCCTGTTCTGGTTGTTAGATCAGCCATCAAATGTTTTAGCGAAAAGTGCAGACAGAAAAAAGTGAGATAGAACTACGTTTTGTTTAATTATCTGTCAGTTTTTATCCTAAACTTGCCTTTGGTTAGGAAAGCTGGGAGTGACTGTTTAACACCATAGTTCATTTCACAAGATCCCCCGTACAGATTGACATCCGTGTGTGCTTTGTATTTGCCTTATCTGCTGGGTTGTGAGCATCTTGATGGCCTGGACCAAGTCTCTCGTCTAGGGCTGTATCCCCACTGCCTGTTGTGTAATGAATATTTATCAAATGAGTGAAAAATTCCTCAGTGAGTGCCTGTTCCCATAACTGGGCAAATACAACTCAGAATTGGGCCGAAGAGAAAATTTTTTTGCACTTTCTCAGGACAGTGCTCAGAATTCAGCATTTGCTAAATCCCAGCTCTTATTTTATCTTTCCGGATGTTAAAATAGTGCTCTGGAGTTTGTACTGAAAATGTAAATCACTAATTACAACAAAATGGATTTGGTTAGAATTTTTTTTTTTTTTTTTCAGAAAGTTCAGTGCAGTGTTAGCGTCATTTGTTGATAGCCCACTTATGTTCTTTTTTGTACCAAGGTCCTGTGTTAAACTACTCAAAGAAAGTCATGTGATAAGTGAACATCCTTAGATTGTTCCAGGAGAATGTCTATTTCATCATTGTTTCATGTTCACTACAAATAAAATATTTTCCCCTAAGGAAAACAGAGGGGTGGATTTTTTTCCCTTTCTCTCTTTCAAAACGCCATTTCCTGCAGGATTTTCTCCATGGGAAATACCTCTGAAGTTTTTGGATTCTAGCATATTAGAAAATTAGAACTTGTGTTGCTTTTTAGCAGTAGCTGATGCAAAATAAGTATCAAATAAAACGATTTTGTTTTCTTACAAGTTATAGTTTTGTGGAGTGTTCTATTACTTACCCCAGTCTCAGTCGGTAGGTAAGTCACTCTCAGCTCTTCTATGGTGGTCAAATGAGGGAAGTGGGTTTAAGATCTGCTGGTGTATTTGGAAATGTGAAAGAGCTTTGGGGGTGCCCTCGAACACGCGACGTTCAGTTAGCACTTGGCTGCTTTACTTGGTGGAGGATATCTCTTCTGTTTTCCATACGTCCAGAAAGGAGTCCAATTGGACAGGAAGTTTCAGGATGTTTCTTCCCAGGTAGGGAGAGAAATACTTCCCCTGGGGGGAGACTTTGTCATCAGGACCCAGTGTGCTTTGGAGAAGTTTTGCAGCAGGGGAAAAAAAAAAATCCATGTCTCTCATCTGAGTGGCTACAGCTTTTTAGTTCTCACTAAGTGAATAATCGAGCTTCCCTGGTGGGTCAGATGGTAAAAGCATCTGCCTACAATGTGGGAGACCCAGGTTTGATTCCTGGGTCAGGAAGATCCCCTGGAGAAGGAAACGGTAACCCACTCCAGTATTCTTGCCTGGAAAATTCCGTGGATGGAGGAGCCTGGTGGGGTCCTCCACCATGGTGAGGACCATGGGTTTGCAAAGAATCAGACACGACTGAGCATCTTCACTTTCACTTTCACAAGTGAATAATCAACATCTCCTCATCTCAGTCTCTCCCTCATAAAGCTAAAAGTAATTGACACAGATATTCATGAGATGTTTGGCAACTACCTCCAGTCCCTTTTTATTTTCACACACTTGCAAACACATCTTTACTGGCTTAGGAGTTCCCTAAATTTTAATGATAGCATATGAGAATGTGAAATTATTAACCACCCAGCAAGCGCTCAACCCCAATTCTCTAACAGATTAAAAAGGGGCTCAGATAACTAGAAATATGCACTTTGTATGTAAAAATAAAGAACTTGTGCTGTGTGATACATATATATATTTATTGTGAGATATATATCTATATATATCAACGATACATATATTGATGGGGAGAAGTGATTTCATATTGATGTGGGACACAGTCTGGAAACCAAGTGCTCATTCTGGGTCTATAAGAAGGATACTTTTCCTGAGGAGTTATAAGATTTGATGCTGTGACTTTACACAATGCCTATTACCCTAGATGCCTGTGATGAGGACCAGACAATGACAATCCTGATTTTAAGGAAATCTCAGAAAGTGATATGGGTAATTGAGGTGCCATTAGATTATAAGAAAGAGCCTTGGGAGCTCTTCAGGAGAGTGGAGACAATTACATATAATGCCCTTGAGAGTACCCAGTGTGGATAGTGGTACATGATCCCTGTTCATCAGCCCCGTGGAATAAGGGCAGCCTTGTTTGATGTCAGGAAAAGCAAGAGTGCTTTGTGTCCGTCAGGACTGAGTAAATAACTTCACTTCCCATTTCAGGGAAAAGGAACCACTGTGTGATTTTTAACTGTGTCATTCGCATTCCAGAGAATCATGTGCCCAGAATTCTCAGTGAAAGAGAGAAGCTAAGTGGAGTGAATTTTTAGTGGCCATGTCTGATGAAGCTGTCAAGGCAAATCCTTTAGATTTTCCCAGGGATGCGCCATGGTATCCTCTCCTAGGTGAAAAGGTGGTCCACACAGACTCTCTTGGCCTCACCAAACCATGGAAGCACGTTTAGTGGAGTAACTGTGGTTCACAGCTTCTCCTAATCTGCATCTTCCATTAAGAATTACCAATCTAGGGACCTCCCTGGTGGTCCAGTGGCTAAGATTCTGAGCTTCCAGTGCATAGGACCAGGGTTTGATTCCTCGCTGGGGGACTAGATCCCATATGCTGCAACTAAAGATCCCATGTGCTGCAGTTGAGACCCAAGGAAAAAAAATTGTTACCCATTTAGCAGATTAGAGAAAATGATAGTTTATTATTTAGTTTTCTTTTGCAATTGGTTTATCTTTATAAATAAATTCCTTGCCTGGAGTTAAATTCTCGGTCTAAGTCAGTTTATGCTAACTAAACCAATCTTAAGTTGAACTCGACACATGATATTGGGTTCATTTTGCTTCACTCAATTATTTTAAAAACAGACATTTATTTTTTCGTCACCTACAAGGTATAATATTAGATGTTAGGAGTAACAAAGGGTCTGAGGTATAACCCTTGCCCTTAATGATAACTTTTCAGCTCAATCCCGATGGCAGTGCTGAAATTTTGTGGTTACTGGTTGGGTTCCCGTAACTGAGCTGCTGTGCATTTCCAGCTATGAATCACAAATGTGGTGGAAGCATGAGAGGCCAAGCTGTGCAAGTACAACGAATACATTCATGAAAAAGACAAATTAACCCCACCCACCGGGTCACCACTAGCATAGAAGTCACCCTTACTTCGGCTCCATGGGGACAGAGGATGCTGAGCATCCAAACCTATTAAATCCAATCTAGAAGAAAGCTGTTTTGGAGAAGTCTGAAATCTTTATCTAAACTTAAGGGTTAAGAACTCACTTTTTGAGACTAGTTACAGCGTAGAACCAGGCAGATGAGTAGCAGTGGTTTGATGAGACTACAGGAATAAGAGTTTATAGAGTCTTGGGTTTGGGTTCCAGCTCTGCCACTAACTGTGCCATCGTAGTGTACTCTCTCAGGGTCTCTGACACGGACCTACTGTTCTCACTGGTAACATGAAGATGATCTCTGAGTAAACAGGCCCTGTTTTTGCTATGTGCAAAAAAAGCATTCTGCTAAAAAGGGCATCATGTAAAGCACAATTCCTTCTAAGAATTTATAGCAGGTAAAGATAAAATAATTAGCATAAACATGAAGTAACAGATTATTATTAAAAGGGATGGTTGGAATAATTTTGATGATGTGATGGCTTCTGGCTGGGGTAATCTGAGAAGCCTTCCAGGAGGAGGTGATGTTTCTGTTGCAGCGTGCAGGCTGAGTAGTATCCAGCTAGACAGAGAGGGACTCAGAGCAAACCCCCAAGACAGCAGAACCGTTTAAGAATAGGCAACAATTTAGGAAACGCACTTGTTTTTAGATAGCTCAGAATGTGTCCATGTGATTAGAAGGTAGGGGTCTTGAGATCACATCAAGGAATGTAGAACTGGAAACATAAGTAAGTGCCAGCTATAATATAAAATAACTTTTGAGTACCACTCGATAGCTGACAGAGTCTTTCACAGAACATTATTTGAGCATCTTAGGAGGACACCTGCTCTGAACTCTCAAGAGAAGCAAAGAGTTTTTATTTCTTTTCTAGCTACTACGGCAAAACAGCCCATATACTCTTTCTTCTGTGTTACAGAGTGTGGGGAGTTGTGGCCTCGGCTCTAAGGCCTGGGACCATGACTGGCTGGGGACCTTCCCGGTCACCTGAAAGCTGTGTTCTTGAGGACATTGCGTGTTTCAGGTCTGGTTCTCAAGCATCATGGGGTTATACTTGACCATGGACACCGTGTGTGTCCAGGGATTTGCAGGCAATTTATTATGTACAAGGCCATGTGATATATTACAGTTTTTAAAAATATTTGAGATATGTCTCTGCTTTTAAACTTCTTCCTTGAAGAAAATCCCCCTCCCATAATAATCTGAATGTCTGCTTCCTCCTCCAATCCTCAGGCCTAGCCCTTCATCCTCAGCCAGTGACTTCTGTCTCCTAACTCTCCGAAGACATCAGTGCCACCAAGTAATAGCACCTTAAACTTTCTGCCCCTGCATATTAAGTGGCGTCTTAATCTTCCCTCCCACCCATTTGTCCACCTCCTTATGGGTGTTTTATGCCGTGAATTCCTTGTCTTCCTGTCTCTCGGGGGAGGTGACTCTACTGTTTTGTCTTTTGCTCCCTCTTTGCTGGCATCTGCTCCTGACATAAACATCATAGGTGCATCCTTTCAAAAACAACACAACCCCCCCATACCACTAGCCCTTCTCTTGGCAAGAAAAGTTCCCTGAAAAAGTTTCTCTATCTGCCACCTCCCATTCCTTCAGTTCAGTTCAGTCGCTCAGTCATGTCCAACTCTTTCTGACCCCATGGACTGCAGCACGCCAGGCTTCCCTGTTCATCACCAACTCCTGGAGCTTACTCAAGCTCATGTCCATCAAGTCGGTGATGCCATCCAGCCATTTCATCCCTTCTCCTCCTGCCTTCAATCTTTTCCAGCATCAGGGTCTTTTTCAGTGAGTCAGTTTTTTGCATCAGGTGGCCAAAGTATTGGAAATTTGAGCTTCAGCATCAGTCCTTCCAGTGAATATTCAGGACTGATCTCTTTTAGGATGGACTGGTTGGATCTCCTTGCAGTCCAAAGGACTCTCAAGAGGCTTCTCCAATACCACAGTTCAGTGGCATCAATTCTTCAGCGCTCGGCTTCCTTTATAGTCCAACTCTCATACCCATACATGACTACTGAAAAACCATAGTTGTGACTAGATGGACCTTTGTTGGCAAAGCAATGTCTCTGCTTTTTAATACGCTGTCTAGGTTGGTCATAGCTTTTCTTCCAAGGAGCAAGCATCTTTTAATTTCATGGCTGCAGTCACCATCTGCAGTGATTTTGGAACCCCGCCCCCCAAATAAAGTCTGTCACTGTTTCCATGCTCTTCTTTATTTCTCAACTGAGTAAAATCTACTTCTGCTTCAACTTGAAACCACTAACGCTTTGCTCAGCCATGAGTTCCATATTGTTACATGCCATATTTCTGTGTTAGGTTTAATCGACCTATCTTGCATTAGACTTTGTTGACAACTGATCCCTTCTTTTTAAAAAATATTTATTTATTTGTTTATTATTTATTTATTTGGTTTCGCTGGGTCTTAGTTGCCGCATGTGGGATCCAGCTCCCTGACCAAGGATTGGATCCAGGCTTCCCACATTGGGAGCTTGAAGTCCCAGCCACTGGACCATCATGGAAGTCCCAATACCAACCCCTTCTTGAAACCCTTCCCCCTTTTTTTTCTGGTCATGGCTCCCTCTGTTCCTGCACTAGACCCTCTTTTTCCCTAGATGTTGATATTCCCAAGTTATTCCCTTTCTCCTGATTTTTAAAATAACTTTGTTAAGATAAAATTCACATACTATATAGTTCACCTATTCAGTGATTTTTTAGTGTTTTTATAATGTTGTGCAACCATCATACAATTTAATTGAAAACACTTTCATTATCCCCCCTGGGAAAGCCCATACCAGTTAGCAGTCACTTCCCATTCACCTCCCACCTCCACACCCCAACCCTCGGCAACCACTTACCTAGTTTTGTCTTAATAGATTTGCTGGACCTCATTTTTCCTCATCCTGTTCAAACTATACTTGTACTCACATATTTCCTGTTTTAGTTCCTTTTCACGGCATGAAACTGAAAGTCACTCAGTAGTGTCTGACTCTTTGCAGCTATACAGTCCATGAAATTCTCCAGGCCAGAAGACTGGAGTGGGTAGCCTTTCCCTTCTCCAGGGGATCTTCCCAACCCAGGGATCGAACCCAGGTCTCCTGCTTTGCAGGCAGATTCTGTACCAGCTGAGCTACAAGGGAAGCCCAAGAATACTGGAGTGGGTTGCCTATCCCTTCTCCAGCGGGTCTTCCCGACCCAGGAATCAAACTGGGGTCTCCTGCACTGCAGGTGGATTCTTTACCAACTGAGCTAGCAGGGAAGGCCCTTCTTCACAGAATGGTTACTCTGAAATCTCAATGTCAAATTCAGGCTTCACTCTTGACCTCCAGATACAGCCAACCCTTTCCCCTCGTTCTCACACAGATGCCCCGCAGGGATCTCAGACTGAGTGTCTGCCCCCATTGTGGAGAGTGGCACATCCTCACCCCTGCTGCCGCAGTTGCCCAAACTAGGAATCTAGAAGCTATGACAGACCCCCCCTCATCCATTGTATCCTGCCCTGCCTTCCTTCCCATCCTCCCGATGGTTACCTTGCTTCAGACCCTATAACAAGTCTCCAGGCAAGTCTCCCTAACTCCCCACTCCCAATCCATATACGCTAATTTAGTAAAAATCATTCTAAAATACAGATTAAGTCTTAAAACTTACTAGTCAGGGAGCCATTCTGATCCCAGCATGAGGTGGGTTATTAATAACCATGGATTTCTGTGGACTGCCCTGGAGGCCCAGTGGTTAACACTCTGTGCTTCCAGTGCAAGGGAGCTTGCGTTTGATCCCTGGCTGGGGAACTTAGACTCTGCATGCTTCGTGGTGTGGCCAAAAAAAAAAAAAAAAAGCTATGAAAAAAGTAAAAACAACAGGGATTTCTGTTTTCTCACATCACAGAGTCTAGAGATGCCGCTGGCTTTGGTGCTGCAGTCCTGCTTGTTATTGCTGGGGTGATTCAGATAGTCCTGGCCTTTCCCTCATGGTTGCAGGACGCTTGCACCGTTCTAGACATCATGCCCGGATTCAAGGAAGGAAGTGAGGGAAAACGCAGAGCCAGTCATGGAAACATATTCATTACTGAATCAAAACCTTTGCCAGATGCCTTTCCAGCTAGATTTCTTCTTATGCTTCATTGGTCAGAACTGCATCACAGGGTAATCTCTCACTGCGCAGGAAGTTTTGAATATGAGCTTTCATTTTTCCTGGCTTCTTGGTAGAGGTATGCAGGAAGAAGAAGTTGGGTGAGCCATATTCCTCTCCTACTTAAAATCTTTCAGTGCCCTTCCACTTTGTTCTGGGTAATAAAGTTTAACCTTCTTAATGTGATATCAGAGGGATCCCTATGCTGATGTCCTGGTGATGGTTCTGATTCTCCAAACAGACCATGGCTTTTTAGATTATTGTTTTTGATCACGTTATTTCCAACAGAGAAAGCCCTTTGTCCTCCTTTTCTTTCTTTGCACACCCACTCTTAACTAAAGCAGAAATACTCAGGTACCGAAAGACTAAAACTCTTTGCTCTTCCTTCAAAACCCAGTTCGTAAGTTGTCTTCAGGAACCTTTCTTAACTCCCTTGTAATAATAATAATAATAGTTGAGTTTTTAAAATTTGTCTCTCTTTAAAGATTGTAAGTATCTTGAAGATAGTTTACCCCCTGGTTTTTAGCTCTGTAAATGTTTGCTGAAGGAATGAATATATTTGATGTTTTCTAAAGTCAGTTTAATTTCAGTTCTCATGGATGCTAACTTTCAAAATATTCCCATATCCTTGTTTTATTTAAAGGGGAAGAGACAGATCCGGTTCATTTTTTTGTTTCAGGCCTACTCATAACCCCTGATGGTTACCTTAGTTGCACCTTAGTTAAAATCCTGTGTTTGCTTTGAAAATATGCAGATTCAGACACTTTTTTTTTTCATATAAGGATAATTGCTTTACACAATTTTGTTGTTTTCTGTCAAACCTCAGCATGAATTAGCCATAGGTATACAGATATCCCCTCCCTTTTAAAACTCCCTCCCATCTCCTTCCCATCTCACCCCTCTGGGTGATACAGAGCCCCTGTTTGAGTTTCCTGAGACATAGAGCAAACTCCTGTTGGTTACTTGTTTTACATGCGGTAGTGGAAGTTCCCATGTTACTCTTCCCATACAGCTCACCCTCTCCTCCCCTCTCCCCATGTCCATAAGTCTGTTCTCTATGTGTTTCTCCTTTGCTGCCCTGCAAATAAATTCTTCAGTACCATTGTTCTAGATGCTGTATATATGCGTTAGTATGCGGTATTTATCTTTCTCTTTCTGACTTACTTCACTCTGTATAATAGGCTCTAGGTTCATCCACCTCATTAGAATTGACTCAAATGCATTCCTTTTTATGGCTGAGTAATATTCCATTGTGTATATGTACCACAACTTCTTTATCCATTCATCTGTCAATGGACATCTAGGTTGCTTCCATGTTCTAGCTATTGTATATAGTGCTGCAATGAACAATGGGATACATGTGTCTTTTTTCAATTTTGGTTTCCTGAGGGTATATGCCTAAGAGTGGGATTCCTGAGTCATATGGTGGTTTTATTCCTAGTATTTTAAGGAATCTCCACACCGTCTTCCATAGTGGCTGTATCAATTTACATTCCCACCAACAGTGCAAGAGTGTTCCCTTTTCTCCACACCCGCTCCAGCATTTATTGTTTGTAGACTTTTTGATAGTGGCCATTCTGACTGGTGTGAGGTGATAGCTCATTGTGGTTTTGATTTGCATTTCTCTAATAATGAGGGATGTTGAGCATCTTTTCATGTATTTGTTAGCCATCTGTCTGTCTTCTTTGGAGAAATGTCTGTTTAGGTCTTTTCCCCACTTTTTGATTGGGTTGTTTGTTTTTCTGGTATTTAGTTGTATGAGCTGTTTGTATGTTTTGGAAATTAATCCTTTGTTAGTTGTTTCATCTGCTATTATTTTCTCCCATTCTGGGGGTTGTCTTTTCACCTTGCTTAGAGTTTCCTTTGCTGTGCACAAGCTTTTAAGTTTAGTCAGGTCCCACTTGTTTACTTTTGTTTTTATTTCTATTACTCTAGGAGGTGGGTCATAGAGGATCTTGCTTTGATTTATGTCATCGAGTGTTCTGCCTATGTTTTCCTCTAAGAGCTTTCTAGTTTCTGGTCTTACATTTAGGTCTTTAATTCATTTTCGGTTTATCTTTGTGTATGGAGTTAGGAAGTAACCTAATTTCATTCTTTTCCATGTAGCTGTCCAGTTTTCCCTGAAGCATTTATTGAAGAGGCTGTCTTTGCCCCATTGTATATTCCTGCCTCCTTTGTCAAAAATAAGGTACATGTAGGTGCATGGGTTTATTTCTGGGCTTTCTATCTTGTTCCATTGGTCTATATTTCTGTTTTTGTGCCAGTATCATACTGTCTTGATGACTGTAGCTTTGTAGTATAACCTGAAGCCAGGAGGGTTGATTCCTCCCACTCCACTTTTCTTTCTTAAGACTGCTTTAGCTATTCGGGGTCTCTTGTGTTACCATATGAATTGTGAAATTTTTTGTTCTAGTTCTGTGAAAACTGCCATTGGTAATTTGATATGGATCACATTGATTCTGTAGATTGTGTTTGGTAGTACAGTCACTTTCACAATATTGATTCCTCCTACCCAGGATCATGGAATATTTCTCCATCTATTTATGTCATCTTTGATTCCTTTCATCAGTGTCTTATAATTTTCTGTGTACAGTTCTTTTGCCTTCTTAGGCAAGTTTGTTCCTAGATATTTAATTATTTTTGTTGTAATGGTGAATGGGATTGATTCCTTAATTTCTCTTTCTGATTATTCATTGTTAGTATAGAGAAATACAAGTGATTTCTGTGTATTGATTTTGTATCCTGCAACTTTGCTAAATTCACTGATTAGGTCTAGTAATTTTCTGATAGTATTTTAATGGTTTTCTATATACAGTATCATGTCATCTGCAAACAGTGAGATCTTTACTTCTTCTTTTCCAATTTGGATTCCTTTTATTTCTTTTTTTTTGATTGCTGTAGCTAGGACTTCCAGAACTATGCTGAATAATAGTGGTGAAAGTGGACACCCTTGTCTTGTTCCTGATCTTAGGGGGAATCCTTTCAGCTTTTCACCATTGAGAATAATGTTCGCTGTAGGCTTATCATATATGGCCTTTATGATGTTGAGGTGGGTTCCTCCTATGCCCATTTTTTGAAGAGTTTTCATCATAAATGGGTGTCGAATTTTATCAAAGGCTTTTTCTGCATGTATTGAGATTATCATGTTGTCTTTATCTTTCAATTGGTTAATATGGTATATATCACATTGATTGATTTGCATTTAGTGAAGAATTCTTTCATCCCTGGAATAACTTGATCATGGTATATGAGCTTTTTTAATGTGTTGTTGAGTTCTGTTCGCTACAATTTTCTTGAGGATTTTTCCATCTGTGTTCATCAGTGGTGTTGGCCTGTAGTTCTCTTTTTTTTGTTGTGTTTGTCTGGTTCGGTATCAGGGTGATGGGGGCCTCGCAGAATGAGTTTGGAAGTGTTGCTTCCTCTGCAATTTTTTGAAAGAGTTTTAGAAGGATAGGCATCAGCTCTTCTGTAAATGTTTGACAGAAATCTTCTGTGAAACCATCTGGTCCTGGGCTTTTGTTTTTCGGGAGATTTTTTATTGCAGCTTCAATTTCAGTGCTTGTAATTGTGTTATTCATAATGTCTATTTCTTCCGGGTTCAGTCTTGGAAGATTGAACTTTTCTAAGAATCTGTCTGTTTCTTCCAGATTATCCATTTTATTGCCATATAGTTGTTCATAATAGTCTCTTATAATCCTTTGTATTTCTGCATTGTCTGTTGTAATCTCTTGTTTTTCATTTCTAATTTTGTTGATTTGATTCTTCTTTCTTTTCTTGATGAGTCTGGCTAAAGGTTTGTCAGCTTTGTGTATCTTCTCAAAGAACCAGCTTTTAGTTTTATTAATCTTTACTATTGTTTCTTTCATTTCTTTTTCAGTTATTTCTGCTCTGATCTTTATGATTTCTTTCCTTGTGCTAATTTTGTTTTTTTTTTCTCTTCTTTTTCCAGTTGTTTTAGGTGTAAATTTAGGTTGTCTGTTCGATGTTTTTCTTGTTTCTTGAAGTAGGATTGTATTTCTATAAACTTCCTCCTTAGAACTGCTTTTGCTGCATCCATAGGTTTTGAGTTGTCATGTTTTCATTGTCATTAGTTTATAGAAGTTTTTTGATTTCCCTTTTGATTTCTTCAGTAACCTGTTGGTTATTTAGAAATGTATTGTTTAATCTGCATGTGTTTGTGTTTTTTACAGTTTTTTTCTTATAATTGATATCTAGTCTCATAGCGTTGTGGTCAGAAAAGATGCTTGATATGATTTCAGTTTTCTTAAATTTACTGAGGTTTGATTTGTGACCTAAGATGTGGTCTGTCCTGGAGAATGTTCCATTAGAGAAGAAGGTGTATTCTTCTGCATGTGGATGGAATGTCCTAGAGATATCAGTGAGATCCATCTATCTACAGACACTTTTAAAATGAGTTGAAAATATTTCCTGATATTTTTGTATATTATTGAAGAGATTTTTATACTTTGAGGTGAGAATTTTGAACAAAAGTTTTAATATTTAATGTGTGTACATGTGTGCTTAGTCATCTCTGACTCTTTGCAACCTCATAGACTATAGCCCACTAGGCTCCTCTGTCCATGGAATTCTCCAGGCAAGAATACTGGAGTGAGTTGCCATTTCCCATCCCAGGGGATCTTCCCCACTCAGGGATCAAACCCATGTCTCCTCCATCTCCTTGATTGGTGGGCAGATTCTTTACCACTGAGCCTGCTGGGAAGCCTAATATTTAATGTTGCTTCAATTTATCATCTGAAACATCAACATAAATGCACTTTGAATTATCTTGTAAATATTTCCCTTATCACCAGTTTTGGTTTCTCAGCTGCAGTACCTCATCTTATGTTTTGTTCACAGTCAAATTGGTTGTTAAGTGGTGTTGCTTTAACTGTCGTGATCTTAAGTGAAAATACTAGGGGATATTTTAATGCATGCTTTATGCATTCATGCCAGGTGAAGGCCAAGTAGTGTGGTTTGGTTATCTTTGTTCAGCTAGTATTGAGACGAGTGGGGGTAAATTTAAATACAAAAGATCAGAAATGCTAAATACCAAGGTAAACATAAAATAAAATTTTGTTCTTTGTCATTTCTGTTGTTTTCTCTGAAGGATGGTTGCTTTACAAAATTGTGTTGGATTCTGCCCTACATCCACGTGAATCAGTCATAGGTACACATATGTCCCCTCCCTCTTGATCTGCCCTCCCACTTCCCTCCCCGCCCCACCCCTCTAAGTTGTCACAGAGACTGGTTTGGGTTCCCTGAGACAAAGAGCAGATTCCCATTGGCTGTCTCTTCTGCACATGGTAATGTAAGTGTCCGTGTTTCTGTCCACACATCCCTCCCTCCCCTTCCTCCCCCTGCTGTGTCCACAAGTCTCTTCTCTGTGTCCGTGTCTCCACTGCTGCCCTGCAGATAATTTCATCAGCACCATCTTTCTAGTAAAACTGTAAAACCTATGATTGTTTAAAGCATAAATGCTAACATTGTGGGATTTTAATGGATACAAAGATTTGACAGCTATAGTGTAGAGAAGTACAGGCGAGTAAATGGGCTCCCCATGTTATTGCAGGATTTCTACATTTTACATGAAGTGGTGTATTAACTCTAAATACTAAATAGAATGAAAAGTTAAAGATGAGTATTTTAATTCTCAGAGAAACCAGTAAAAAATAATGCACAGCCAAAAGAGAAACCTAAATTTAATTCTAAAAAAATATCCAAATGATCTGTAGAAGGAAGGAACAAAGAAAAAACAGAGGAGACAGAATGAAAATAAGAAGATGGTGGACCTCAATCCAATCGTATCAATTATTATTTTAGATTGAAAGAGAACAGATGGAAAAACGTAAATGATGTAAATAATAATCAGAAGATTGGAGTGGGTCGGACAAAATAGATATCAAGGCAAATAGTATTAACAGATTAAAAAGGATATTTCTTTTTAATGATTAAAAGACTAAATGTTCAGGAAGATGTAATCATAAATGTATGCGTGGAATAGACATTGTCAAAATTAAAGGGAGAAGCAAACAATTTTGGAATCATAGCTGATGATTTTAACATACTTCTCACAGCAATTGGTACATTATCCATATAGAAAATCAGTAAAAATGTAAGTAATCTTAATAATGCCATCAACTATCTTGACCTAATTGGTATTAATAGAACACCATACCCATATGACTCATTCCCAAAGACAGACTATATTCTAGGCCATAAATCAATTCACAATACAAATTAATTTAAATTCAAAAGGATTGAAATCATATATAATATATTTTTTGCTGCTGCTGCTGCTGCTGCCAAGTCACTTCAGTCGTGTCTGACTCTGTGCGACCCCATAGACAGCAGCCCACCAGGCTCCCTGTCCCTGGGATTCTCCAGGCAAGAACACTGGAGTGGGTTGCCCTTTCTTTCTCCAAGTATATTCTCTGATCATAATACAATTAAACTAGGAATAAATAACGATAATATCTCTAGGAAAACCTCACATATTTGGAAGCTAAATAACATGCTTTAGAAAATTTGTTCACCATAAAAGAAACCATAAGGAAAATTTGAAAATATTTCTTAAGTGAATGATAATAAAACATAGTATCTTAAAACTGTGGGATGCAGCCAAAGCATTGCTCAGAGGAAAATATGTAGCTTTAACTGCTGTGGTCTACAATCTAACAAACTGTCAACTTTAAGAGGTGAGGGGGTTAAAAAAAGGAAAAGTAAATGCAAAATACGTAGAAGAAAGGACATAATAAAAATCAAAGTAGACATTGATGAAATAAACAAAAGACCTACAATAGAGAAAGTTAACAAAAATAAGATTGTTTTTTAAGAAGTATTTTAAAATTGAAGTATAATCTGCAATTTTGTGTTAGTTTCAGGTATATAACAAAGTGATTCAGTTATATACACTTGTGTATTCTTTTTTAGATTCTTTCCTGTTATAGATTATTTCAAGATACTGTATATAGTTCCCTGTACTTCACACTAGATCCTTGTTGTTTATCTATTTCATATATAGTCATTTATGTAGTAAAGTTGTTTTTTTGAAAAGATCAACAAAGTTTCTAAATATCAAGCTAGACTGATCAAAAAATGACAAATCACTGATGTAACACATGGAAGAAACATTTTAGCAATAGAAACCACAGACATTAAGAGGAAAAGAGAGTATTCTGTACAACTTTATGCCAAGAAATTTGACAACTTAGATGAAATGGACAGATATCTTATAGCTCTCTAATTATTCACCATGTCTTAGAACTACTCTAACTCCCAGATCCTAAGCTCTGAAATATCTCTCTTTGACCACATCCCTGCCTGTCTCTGCATCTCATCGTGAGCTCTTAGTGAGGTTCTTGCTTCTCTGAGTTCAGCCTGTCACCACTTCCTGGTTTAACTTCACTTGCCTTTCTGCTTAGTATGGACTCTAATCAATTGTATAGAGAAGTTGAACTCTGGTTCTCATGTTGGTCATTCAATTCCTCTGCGGCAGTGACTTGACAATTACCAGATCTGAGTCAGTGTCTTTGCTTTTCTTTTCTTACGCCCAGGAGGCCTGGCCTTACTGAACAGCATCATAAAACCCAGACATTTGTTATGTTATCCAGCAACCGTGCTTGCTCCTTGAGAGTATCAGCTAGCTTCTGCTTTGTAACAGTGAACAGCGACAGTTTGAGTGTTGACTATTTAGTCCGCCGGTCTGAGAACTGGTAGTTTAGGCTGTGCCCAGCTGGCCAGCGGTTCTGGTCTGAGTCAGGCTCAGTCATCACAGCCGGCCCCAGTTACATGTTGGTTTCATCTGATGAGCCTCTGGCTGACTCACAGTTTGCCTGGACATGGTTTGTCCCCTTCCATCAGGCTACCCAGGGTTGGTTCCCATGCGGTTGGTTGGATTCGGATTCTCAAAGCAGCAAGCGTGGAAGTGCATGAGGCCTTTGGGGGTCTATCTAGGTTCTCAGCTCATATGTGGCCTCTGCTCATACATTGTTTTGGCCAAAGCAAGTTATAGGGAGTGGGGGAAATAGAGTCCTGGTGGGAGAAGTAGAATCATGTGGTAGCCACTTTTGTAATCTTGTGGCTAGACTTTTGATTTATGTCTAGTTTGCTACTGTCTACTCTTCCTTAGCACTCATTTTAAGGTTTTCTGTTGTTTTCCCTGGGTAGTCTCTTCTGATGCCTTTGTTTACATCTATATAAAAATTACTTCCACCTGAAAATTTTTTAAGCCTAACAATTTCAACAACGTGGGTGGCTATAAGTTCCAGTTTTAGAATATTTTCCATTACCCTAGAGAGATTTCTCATGTCTATTTGCCATGATCCCTGTTCCCACCCCTAATCTGCAAAACTATGAATCTGCTTTTAGTATCAATGGATTTGCCTTTCCTGGACATTATATGTAAGTGCAATCTTAAATACATAGTCTTTTGCATCTGGCTTCTTTCATGAATATTAATGTTTTTGAGGTTCATCCATGTTGTAGCATGTATCAGTAGTTTGTTCATTTTTATTGCTGAATTATATTTTAGTCTATGAATATACCATACTTCATTTATCCATTCAACAATTGATGGACATTTTATTTTTCTCCAATTTTTAGCTGTTATAAATAATACTGCTTAATATTTGCTTAGAATCTTTGTGTGGACATATACTTCCATTTGTCTTGGGTAGATGCCTGGGAGTTGAATTCCTAGCTTATGTGATAAGTTTATGTTTAATTTTTAAAGGAAATTATTAAACTCTTTCCCAAAGTGACTGTACAATTTAACATTCTCACCAGCAACATATGAGGGTTCCAGTTTCTCCACATCCTTGGCAAACTTGTTGTCTTTTTGATTATAGCTCTTCTAGTGGGTCTTAAGTGGTATCACTGTAGTTTTCATTTGCATTTCCCTAATGACTAATGATTTTTGAGCATTTTTTTGTGTGCTTGTTAGCAGTTCAGATATCTTTAGTGAAATGTTCAAATCTTTTCCCGTTTTTATTTTTTGCTTTATTGAAATACTGCATTTGTTTCACATGTATATTTTTGTCTTTCCACCATTTTAGTTTGTCTGATCACCATGACTACTGTGTCCTATCACAGCATTCCATATATTCTTAAGACTGAGCAAATGGTAGAGTTCCATCTTTAAAAATAAAATGGGCATTTTGGACAATGCGTTCTTGGCAGTGAACCTGGGTAGCATTTATCAGACACAGTAGGGGAAGTTTTCACCCTGTATTATAAAAAGTACAACCAGATATCAACTGGGACAGAAATGAAATAAGATGGAAAGTTTTAACAAAAAATTTAAATTATTTTCTTAAAGAGATTTCCTCAACTGCAGGAAATCTTGAGTAGTTTTCAGGTCAGTCATCTGGAGCAATTCTTCACATAGTTGATGATTTTGGTTTCCACTTTGGGAGATAACCACCCTTTTCTATCTTTGCTTGCATTTTTTTTTAATGTCTTCTACAGAACAGGTCCTTTTTGTGTCTTAGGAGTTTTCCCCCCTGCCATTTAAACAATATTCTTGACGTTTTGATCTTGGTAGTGATGGTTTAAGTCTCTTCCATTCTTGTTTGATTTTTGTGCAATTTTTGCTTGAGTATCTCATATAGATTTCTTAAAAAAATTTTTTATTGGAGTCTAGATGATATACAATGTTGTGTTACTTTCTCTGCACAGTGAATCTGTGGAGCACAGTGAATCAGTGATACATCGTAAAGATTTCTTCATTGGAGCTTTTCATCTTGTAAAAATCATCATCACCACCTTCATCCGCATCAAGGTTTGCTTTTTCCTGTGGACCTTGTTAGCACTTCCAGGGGCAGATTGCTCTCCAGAGATACTTAGGAGTTTCCACCCTCATCGTCCTCTTCCTCCACCGCTGCCACATGCTGTCCACTAAGACGCACAGACCTGCCCCGCAATGCAGCTGTGAGACCCCAGGTGGTGTCATTTCAAAGGCCCCAAGGCAGACCCTTGACTAGAAAGAGATTTCTCAAAGTTGTGCCTCTGCTTCAATCATGTGCAAAACCATCTTTTGCCCTGGCCCCTCAACTGATTGTTTGCAAAGATATCTGCTCATTTCATCCCAGCTCACGACCAGGACAGATCTGCGGCCTCTGGGTGGCTTTCTGTGGACAGCGGCTCACTCGTAGGAGGGAGAGAAGGCAGAGAAGGAGGAATGCCTTCTGTTCCAGGGAACAGCTGCTCAAGATGGGATCCTACCAGAGCTAATCTTTGCCCATTTTGAAATTGGTTCTCTGTCCTCTTGAGTTGTAACAGTTCTTTATATATTCTGGTTACAAGTCCTTTAACCGACACATGCTTTGCGAGTGTTTTCCTACAGTGTGTGGTTTGTTGTTTCATTTACCTAATGGTATCTTTTTAAATGCAAAAGTTTAAAATTTTTAAGAAGTTATTTTATCAGTTATTTTCCTTTATTGTCATGCTTTTGATGCCATATCTCAGAACCCTGCCTCACCCAAAGTTATGAACATTTTCTTTTTTTTCCTAGAAATTTACATTTCTGGTTCTTACATGTAGACCATGATCCATTTTGAGGTTTTCTCTGTTTCCTGAGTTTGTGAATTATTGGTATTGATTATTTAAATATTTGATAGGGTTCAAAGTGAAGTCATTTGAGGCTGATGTTTTCTTTGTGGGAATATTTTTTAAGATATCAATTTAAAATTTAAGTATTCAAATTTTAAACTTTATATAGATGCCTGTTAAGATATTCTATTTTTTTCTTGAGTCAGTTTGATAATTTGTGTCTTTCTAAAAATTTGTTCATTTTATCTAAATTCTCTGATTTGTTGGCCTATTAGTAGTCTCTTTTACTCTTTAATTTCTGTAGGGTTGTTAATACTTTCAGATTCCCTTCATCCAGCCAGAAAGGTGGAGTTTGTTCTCCTGTTCCGTTGCACACTTTTGTCACTATGCTTGTATCCAGGGCCAAGTGGCAGGAAGAGAGAGAAAGAATAAGATGGGAGTTTGTCCCACTTTCTTGGGATCAGAGAGGAAGGTTTCCTTCCTAAGAGTTCTAATTCCTATTCCTCTGGGACTTCTAATGTCATCGGATTAGCAGTGACTTCTAATGTCACTGCTCATGGGATTGCTTGAAAGCTGAGGCTTAAGAGACCTCAGAGAAGAAAAAGATGGGGGATGTCTGCACTCTGAATATTAAGGATTCCCTCCCTCACTCCAGAAGCTAGGATGAGGGGGTGTTTCCTGGAACTGTCTCTGCTTCAGACTCAGTACCAGCTCTGGGTTTCAGGCTGCCTTGCTGAGTTGCATTCAGTCTGGGGGATGATGGAGGTCAAATGCGGCAAAGCCATCACTGGTTTGGTGGTACTTGGAATTCTGGCTATTTTGTTTCAAGCTTCTCACTATTCTTTCCTATTCAGAATCCTCAGAAGCGGCTCAGGGCATTCTGTCCAGGTGTGTATCTGTGCTCAGTGGCGGGTATACGCTTGTTCTAATTTATTGTAACCAGAACCACAGTCTGTTTTTAATCAGTCTATCTCCCTTTCACCTTAAACCCATTGCTGTCCTTCTTTAATATATTTGCTTTTTGGAAAATCTCATTGTATTTTGCCATCTAGTAAGATGATGCTGGTAGGTGGGGGCTTCCCTGGTGGCATATATGCCAGTGTGGGAGACATGGGTTCAATCCCTGGTCCGGGGAGATCCTCCATGCTGTGAAGAGTCTGAGCCCATGGGCCACAACTCTTGAGCCTGTGCTCTAGAGCCCAGAAGCCACGAGCTGCAGCTACTGAAGGCCGAATGCCCTTGAGCCTGTGGCCTGCGGCAGGAGAAGCTCCCACAGTGAGAAACCTGAGCGCTGCAACTAAAGAAAAACCCGCACAGCAACGAAGACCTTGCACAGCCACCAAGAAAAAGATGATGCTGGTAGAGATGTGTTTTGCTACATATAACCCATGCAGTACTGAAAATTCCACCTCTTTCATCATTATGCAGATTTTTTAGGAATCTGAATTCAATACACTGTCTTTTGAAAAAAAAAATTCTTTTCATTTAATCTCATCATTCTCCAGATTTTCTGGATTTCTCTCTAATTCTTGAAAACCAGATAAGTTGAGATTAAAGAACCACATACAGATTTTATTTACCAAGAGAATAGAGCTCTCACATTAAGAAGTAATTTAGCATTAGACTATTACTTTTAAATAATTAGCTGATTGACTCTGGAGAATCACTAATGAATTCCGATAGGTAAATTCCTGACCTGACCCCCTGCCTGTGGCTGCAAGGATGAGGCAGTAGGAGTCTGAGTATTTCCAAGTCACCTAGACTATAGCTCTCTTGTTTTGAAATCTGCTCTAGGGCATCCTGAAGGAGTTAGAGATATGGGGAGATATATATGTGGGCCTCCCTGGTGGTTCAGATGGTAAAGCATCTGCCTGCAATGCAGGAGACCTGGGTTCGATCCCTGGGTCGGGAAGATCCCCTGGAGAAGGAAATGGCAATCCACTGCAGTACTCTTGTCTGGAAAATTCCATGGATGAAGGAGCCTGGTGGGGTACAGCCCATGGGATTGCAAAGAGTCGGACACTACTGAGCAACTGCACTTATTCACTGGTATGGGGAGATTCGGTGTAATTTTACAATTAAAAAAAATGACATAGTCACAAACAGAAACTTAAAATTTTTCCAAGTAAAATAATAAGAACAAGATCCAACTAATTTCGACTGCTCTGAAATCCTTCTACAGGATCTTAACCCATGGCGGGGGGGAGGCATCCTGAGAATCTGATGAAAACTGTGGTCCACGTCTCGAGAAAAATTGGAGATACACAGACATACTTTTGCACATACTTTTAAGTGCTTGCAGGAGCTGTCTTCATGCTCATCTTTGGAAACCCAGGGCAGAGATAGACCCCCCAGGTAAGAATTCCTGCAGTGAGATGACCAGATATCCTTGCCTGTTAGGATTGTCCTGGGCAGTGCCTTGGCAGGTTGAACTTAGATGTGAGATGTTGTAGAAAACCTCCTGTAAATTACCTGTGATACTTGGAGAAATAGTATCACAGAGTCCTCAATCCCTCGCCTACAACTTGAAATTCCAGCTCAGATCTTTTTCCTGCAGTAAGGAGGCAGGAGGTACCCTTCAGGCCGGTGCGGTTGCTCCACGTTTTTTGGAACTTATGAAGTGTGTGTTCTGGAGTATGTGGAGCTACAGAAGCTCCCCGAGGAGAGATTTCTCAGCCCCCCTTCAAATGCTGTGGGTACAGGGCCCGTGAGAGTGGGGAGAGTGCTGACCATGCAGAAGGGTGGGGAGAGTCCTGACTCAGGCCCTGAAGACCTACTGGCAAACCTGTTCCTTAGCTTGCCTTGGGTCAGTTACTTAGTATTGCTGTCGATCCATTTCTCTTTAGGTAAAGTAGAAATAGCCGTACCTGTTCTGTCATTTTATATGACTTTGTGAGAATTAGTGACAGTAATATATGTGATTTTTAAAATATTCAAGCATCTCCAAGTGGAAGGGACCCATAGCATAATAGCTATGACACAATGGCACTTTCCTTATTCACCATGCATTTATTCATTAGTAAATACATCTCATCTAGTACTCACAGGACATCTTTACCTTCCCTGTTCTCCTGGTTGTGAATATGGTTCTTCTGTTTTTCAAATAGGGCTTTCCTGGTGGCTCCGCCATAAAGAGTCCACCTGTTAATTCAGGAGACGTAGGTTTGACTCCTGAGTCGGGAAGATCCCCTGGAGAAGGAAATGGCAATCCAATCCAGTATTCTTGCCTGGGAAGTCCCATGGACAGAGGAGCCTGGTGGGCTACAGTTCATGGGCTTGCAAAGTGTCAGGCACAACTTAGCAGCTGAAAGAACAACAGCAGTATCTCTCAAATACTTTCTAGAATCTCTTCATGTGTAGAAAAGAGAGAATAAAAGGAAGTTTGGTAATACAGAATAAGGAAGTCAAATGATTTGTATAGCATTTTCATTGGAAAGATCAGTAATTACATAGTTTATCGTGGCTTTTAAAATGACAGTCAAAGGGAGTAGGATGAGTTTCGGCCTTCCTGAAACTAGTGAGATCTGATCCTGTCCCATTCTTTGTTCTGGAGATGACCTAGTTACGGGGGCGGATGATAGCTTCCCTTTCCTGAGAGCGCCCCGTCTTTACAGATGTCTATCTCATTTAATCATCCCTTGCCTGAGGTCCAGGGGCTCCCTGAGTTGAAATTCCAGCCCTGGCTCTTTAACCTGCAGAGTCTGTGCTCACAGCTTCTAAGAAGCCGGAAAGTGGGGCTGAATTACATTGAGCTGAACTGGCATTTGCTCTTCCTGGGGTTCACAGTGGTCAGTGTTAATTCACATTCTTTAACCTTGAAGGCTCAGAATAACCTTTGAGCTTGCTAGACCTAGACCTAGAGATAGTGGTAATTGCCACCTGAAAGCAGGGTGAGAACTAGGATGGAAGCAGGTTCGAACTTTTAGGAAGTGATCATTTTGCTGTATACCTGAAATTCACACAACACTGTAAATCGACTGTACTCCAAAATAAAGTAAAAATTAGGGGGACGTTCCTGGTGGTCCAGTGATTAAGACTCCTGCTTCCATGGCACGGAGTACCCATTTCGATTCCTGGTCAGGGAACTAGGATCTCATAAGCTGTGTGGTGTGGACTAAAATGAAAACAACCCCAAAAGTGAGTTCCACTTTTTAATTTTGAAATCCTTAAAGAAATGAATTTCCATTGCTTTTATCTATTTTTGAGAGCTTTCCCCCAACATGTTGGGTTTACATTTCTGAGTTATTAGATGATATGAAGCAAAAGATGATATTAATATGCAAGTACAGAGCATTTTCTCCTTTATTGTTAGAAAGGAAAAAGTACTGGTGTTTACACAGATGCAGGCAGTGTTGTGTCTGTAGGCTGAACTCCCCATCAGTCTGGGCCTGCTGGTTACATTACCAACGTGGCAGAAGAGAAGAGATCAAAGGCTGAATTTTAAGTAACATTCCTGGTTGTTTAGAGTCTCTTAAGAGTATTCAGAGTACCTAGCTCTATGTGTGAGTCATCTGCTGTACTGGGTGGGAGGTAAAATTGGGGAATTTTGGCTGGCTACTGCTATGTTACAATTTCTCTAGAAACCTTAAGAAAATAATGGTCTTGAGCATGCCTGGAGCTGTTGTCAGGGAAACTATGGCAACGGGCCTTTTAATTAAAGCTGAAGTAGTGTGTGTGGCTTAGAAAACAGAGATGCTGCCAGTTGATAGGAAGAGTATACGAGAATAATCCAGACAACTGAAAAAAAAATATTTCATTTTAGATATATTTGGTAATTCTTTGTTCTGTATGTTGTTCAAAGAAATGGTAGGGAAACTCTTTTAGTGGATGTCAGTATTTGACTTTAGATTGTTATGTGTATATTTAAAGAGAATATAGTTTCCTGATTATGGTTTTAAGATTAATGTCCAAATTAATTTATAATTCTTGAGTACACATTAACTGACAGTTGGAAGGCCAGTCTGGAGGTCGGCCAACCTAGGGTGGGTCACAGTATGGATGTTATTTCCATTTTGATACTGGAGACTGTTAACATGTCCCAGTGAAATGCACCAGTGGGTTGATGAGCAACAAATTAGTAAACGGTTCCTCTCTTGAGCTGAACCATTGACAGCCTACGTGCTAGAATTTATTATAAAGCCACAGCGTACCAAAAAGTAACTTAAGAAACAGAAACTAAACGGAAAAGCAAAAATTGCCGCTTTTCTCGGCTTAAAGTACATGTTGTGTAACAACACCCAGTGATGGAGAGATCTGGTCATCCCCTTTGTCAGAAGGTGAGCGTATGCCTGTGGTGGGGCTTCCGTTTGCTCCTCCGATCGCACCTCTCTGGAGGGTGAGTTGTGCAGTCCCTTGGTGAGGGCGGTTCCTGCAGAGGTGAGGAGCGCCTGATAAATAGAGTCCCAGTGGCAGCGTAGAGCCGGACACGGACGGCCCCCTCCTCCAGCAGTCTGCTGTCTGGTCTCTGCGGTCCCAGGCCGCCTCTTGCTCTCCTGTCGGCCGAGTTAGTTGCCTGGAGTCACATCTGGCCCCTGGCCCCTTTTGCCTGTGGGGTCGGTCGTGTTTTCTCAGCCTCAGGTGGGCGCACAGCCTAAGCTCAGACGCGGCCCAGCCGCCCCACGTCCCCCGCCTGCTGCTTTCGCACTGGCGGTCCCGTGGTAGAATTCTCACCTCCCATCCTGCTGCGTTTCCACACTATTGCCAGAGCTGGAACTCTGCCGCTCATTTATTCGTGTGTTTGGTAATTCCTGCGTGTGTGTGTGTGTGAAGCCGCTTCAGTCGTTGCTTTTCCTACTTCAGAAGGAGAATGAAGCCTCACCTCTTCCGTCCCTTTATCTCAGAATCCTTCCCTAATCCTCCTGGGACTGGATGAGGGCGCCAGGTGTGGGGACTGACACATCTGTCTTCCAAGGCAGGTGCCATGCCCCTCTCATCTTGTCTCTCTGTAGCCTTGTGTGGCATCTGGCGTGGGATGCGTCCTTCCTCCCTGTGTTGCATATTTGATGTTTGGTAAATATTTGATGGACCGGTGAATGGGATTAAGTGGGTAAGATCATTGCAGTCACTGGGGCCTGTGTGAGAAAACGCAGTGGTTGAAGTTCGGTTTTCCTGTTTTCTGTCGTGTTCCTCATCCTCCTGCCACTCTGGGTACCACTACCCTCAGGCTGGTTTTCGGGCTTCCCAGAACATGTTCCTCTGGGTATTACAGGCTTGCCTTGTCCCTGAGTGCCTCGAACTCCTACAATACTCTTTCCTTTCCCAATTTTCACCCTTGGTTCCAATCAGAATGCCATTTCCATACTGAAGGATGCAGCTAGACACAATTAGAGGATAATCATGTCAACCTAATTCACCCCAGGTTATAAAAGACTGATGGGGAGACCCCAGGGAGATGCTGAGATTTGGATTCCACAGTACACGGGGTTGCAGATTTCTGACTGGGTGCATTGCCTTCCACTTCCTGCGGAATATTAATGCCCTCTCTACACAGGTTTTCATGCCGGGATTTGGATTATGTCATTCACTCACGACAAAGGAATATTTTGAGAGCTGCCTTGCCTGCAACCCGTTTCAGCAAAATTACTGTCTTTGTTCAGCAGTATTTGTGCAGTTATTTGAATACTTTATTGCTTTTTTGTATATTTTTTAAAAAAACATAAATGACTGACACTGGAAAAATAACCACCTATGCTGGTTATGGGAAATTAAATCTCACACAGCTAATGCACTTTCTACAAAAATACACAAAATCATCAGGTGAGGCCAAAGAGTCAACTTTCTGCCTCAAATGGATGCTTATGGAATTGAAGCCCATCTCTAGTCTTTCATTATGTGGGGAAGAAAGCCAAAGTCAGGGACGTGTCTGGAATCCTGAAGCTCTGTCCCCGAGGGTTCTGTGCAGAAGGGGAGCTCTTGGTAAAGGTTTTAAAAAAAATATTTCCAATAACATTTATTTTCTTTTGTTTTACTTACTTATTGGAGTAGAAATGTTTACAATATTATGTTAGATTCTGCTGTATAGGAAAGTGAATCAGACACATGTATACATATATCCCCTCTTTTTGAATTTCCTTCCTATTTAGGTCACCACAGACCATTGAGTAGGGTTCTCTGTGCTATTCAGTAAGTTCTCGTTAGTTACCTATCTTATATATAGCATCAGTAGCGTGTATATGTCAAGAAGCTCACAATTCATCCCGCCCGTTCTTTACCCCGTTGGTGTCTATACATTTCTTCTCTACATCTGTGTCTCTATTTCTGTTTTGCAAATAAGTTTATCTTTACCATTTTTTTAGATTCTATATATGTGTGTGTGTGTGTGTGTGTGTGTGTGTGTGTGTTAATATCTGATATTTGTTTTCCTCGTTCTGACTTACTTCACCCTGTATGACAGTCTCTAGGTCCATTACTAAGGATTTTTTTTTTCATTACTAAGGATTTTTATCTTACAGTTTCTGGGCTTGAAGCCTGAATCTGTTACGTGAGTTTTGCACATTTAATTTCTTTTGTGCTTTCACAGGCACATTTTGTACAGAGGAGGGGCTGCTTGTCAAAGGGAAGGAAGATGTGCCTAGATTTCCTTCAAGCTGCCCCTTTTTCAGTGTTATTAACGTTTGCTTTAAGCCCTTCAGCTTCCCTGGTAGCTCAGTGCTAAAGAATCTGCCTGCCAATGCAGGAGACAAGAGTTTGATCGCTGGGTTGGGAAGATCCCCTGGAGGAGGAAATGGCAACCCACTTCAGTATTCTTGCCTGAGAAATCCCATGGACAGAGGAGCCTGGCAGGCCACAGTCCATGCGGTTGCAAAGAGTCGGACACGACTTACCCGCAACAATGTCCCATGGTAGGTATGTACCATGTCTCCTTTATCTGTTCATCTGTTGATGAACGTTTAGGTTGTATCCACATCTAGGCTATTGTAAATAGTGTTGCCATGAACACTGGGTGCGTGCTAAGTCACTTCAGTCGTGTCTGACTCTGCAACCCCATGGCCTGTAGCCCACCAGCCTTCTCTGTCCATGGGATTCTGCAGGCCAGAATACTGAAGTGGGTAGCCTTTCCCTTCTCCAGGGGATCTTCCTGACCCAGGTCTCTCGCATTGCAGGAGGATTCTTTACTGTCTGAGCCACCAGGAAAGCCCAGAAGATTGGGGCACATGTGTCTTTTTTAATTGTAGTTTTGTCTGGATATATGCCCAGGAGTTGGATTGCTGAATCATATGGTAGTTCTATTTTTAGTTTTTTAAGGACCCTTCATACTATTCTCCATAGTGCATGCACCATTTACCTTCCCACCAATAGTGTAGGAGGGGTCTCTTTTTCTTCACGCCCTCTCCAGTGTTTGTTATTTGTAGGTTATTTAATGATGGCCATTCTGACCGATGTTAGGTGATAGCTCATTGTAGTTTTGATTCGCGTTTCTTTAATAATTACTGGTGTTGAGCTTCTTTTCATGTGTCTTTTGGCCAATTTGTATGTCTCCTTCGGAAAAATGTCTATTTAGATCTTTCTGCCCATTTTTCCATTGGGTTTTCATTGGGCTGTTTTTTTGTTGTTGTTATTGAGTTGTATAAGCTGTATATTTTGGAAATTAAGCCCTTGTTAGTCGAGAAATGCTTGCCCTTTAGTAGGAGAATCCTGAATATGGTCGTGACAGAGTCGCGTCCTGTCGTGTTTGTAGACGTGTGCAGAGAGGTGCCCCGGCTTCTCGTTCAGGTTCTCCGGGCGCACTCTGTCTGCGGTGACGCGTAGGTGCAGCAGGCTGGGGAGAGTCCATCCTCCCATGACGCCGTTAATAAACTTTCCACTCGGGAGCCTTAGGAGGTCCCCAGCCTTCTTTAAAACACACCCATCAGGGTCACCATGTGGCTCCCTTGGAGTAAGTAAAGCAGAAGATGAAATGACACCTTGTCGAGTTTCTGATCTCAGCTCTAGCCTCCTGGCTCATCAGCTGTGTTCATCCTCTCGGGCCAGCAGGCCTTCCCTCGCCTCTGACTTGCTGAAGCCGTGGCCCTGGCCCCCCGCCCCCCCCCTCCCCGTTGCTGACCGCCCCATCTGCCCTGCACTGTCTCCTGAGCACGAGTCCTGTTTCGCTCACCGCGCCCCTTGCTTCTCATTTGTGTCCCCTCTGGACTGGGTGCTTCTGGGCAGCGTTCTGCGTCTGCACTTCTGTTTCCAGGGCTCCCGTGTTGCTGCGCATAGGAGGCCTCAAAAATCTTAGTTGAATTATTGAATAAATGAAATCCAAGTAACGTGGACATAAAGAAAGATGGATGGCAGATGGATGAATGGACCCTGAACGGGCTTCAGTACCATGTGCCAGATGCTAAAAGGGTTTTTAAAAATAATTCACTTGAAACAGTATGAAAGCAATCATAATGTTTTCATTCAGAGGGAATTGAATTTATATTCGATATGTTTACGTTGCAGATGCTTTCCTGGCAACACATTTAAAATCCACTTATTGGTAGATGTACATCAAAATAAGTCAGAAAAACAGCTTTCAAAATTTAGAGCCTCTGGTGGTTTTATAATAATTCACCTTTTGTGTCAGGAAATTTGTGTTTTTATTTCCTGCTTCAGGAAATGATGGCAGGAGAGGTAAGGGGCTCAAGGGGAGTACACGAGGGCTAAGAATCGATCTTTGGGGAGATGGGCTGACCTGAATGGGCAGGATTAAACTGAGGGGTTTGCAGGAAATCAGAGCTCTTTCCATGATGCCTCCACCTGCAAAGTGTAAATATAAATAGAACATGGGATTAGGTTTTGCTTGAATGTGTTCCCATCGTGAGCTGCTGGAAAATTTTTAATTAGCAGCCCATGTTTGGATGACAAAGGGAGGAATTTCGAATTCTTTCGACCCACTTTAGCTGCAGAAATTTTTCTGGGCCTTTGAAACACTGTTATCCTTGCCTACCACTCCACTGATGCTTCCTGCCCAGGGTACACCTCAGTGTTCTTTATTCTTACTCTTTAGGTAGCTATTTTGAGTGCCAGTTTTTTGTTTTTTTTTTTTTTTTCCTGATTTACTTAATTATGTTTAGTCATGGTGAATCTTATGGGGACACTTTTGAGGATTTGCACACGTGTCTATGCTTATTATTGAATTGCGTTAATATTCAGAATTAATCTTCATAAAGAGTTTAGCATCACTGCAAAATGAAGGAAAATTTTTTGATGGTGACAGGATAGATTTGATGATTTTATAACCTGGCTTCAGAAGTGTTTTTCCATTTCATTTTCTCAGCTGTGGTAGGGGGGGCTAATTCTCACCTGTAAGTCAGTTTGAGTGCTTCATTCATTCTACCCCCAGAGCTGGTTTCTGTCTTCTTTTGGCGGTGGTGGGTGTGCTGTGGGTATAGGATGGGGCCTGGGGAGCTTGATCTTGTTTCTCCAGATACGCAGTGGCCTCCTCGCTCCCCAGGGAATAGAGTGGGAACGCCTGCTGCCTCCTGTCCTTGACATTGGTGCACGCAGCATGCTCCAGAATGCTCGGAGTTGGGGGTGAGGTAAGCAGGACCCAGGCTCTGACAAGGACCAGCCCGGCCCCGCCACCCAGGCCTTTGAATCTCTTTGTTCCGTATGGTTGTTTGTTTTTCTTTCTGGCTGTGCTGCCGGCATGGGGGATCTTAGTTCCCCAACCAGGGGTCAAACCCACACCCCTCCTGTGGCAGCTCAGTCTTACCCTCTGGACCGCCAGGGAAGTCCTCGCTCTCTGATTCTTGAGCTCTTCTGTTGTCTCCTGGCCACTCAGCATCCTCGGCGCAGGCGTTTTCTCCCTGTGTCTCTGTGCTAGACGTCGCCCCCGTGCCATCCTCACTTCCCCTGGGCCCAGGCATCCTGTGAAGGGCCGGGCTCCTTCCCTCGCTCTGAGGAGGGCAGGGCGAGCGGTCAAGGACTGCTGTCCTTGCCAGGCTCTGCAGGGTCTCGATGAGAAAGTCACACTCTTCCTGATTAATGCTGTTGTGACTGTATCTTTTTCGGACCTGTTGGCCCAGCATTACTCTGCTAAGAAAGCTTTTTAAATTAGCCAGCCATTACGGTGCCCATATGAATTATCCTTGATCCCTGTGAGAAAAAGCACATACAAATATGTCAGCCAATTCATCTGTGATACACATTTTGCACTCATTTTTATAGTTAGGACTATGATTTTTCCTCAGAGTTCATCCTTCCCTTTTCTCTGTATTATAAATGCTGCAGTTATAACTGGGCATATGGTGAACTGCAGGAGCCTCCGTTTCTCAGCCTGTCCTGCAGTTTTTAAAATTCTGGCCAGTGGACATAAGTGGAAGTGATGCATGCATGTTCCATAAAGTCCTTGAGAGAGAGCTGCTTGTCTCTGCCAGTATCTTCCTTTCCTCTGTTTGGAAAGGAATCGCCAGGTTCAGCTACGAGGACGTGGCGTGCCTGCGGGGCAGGCAGGGCAGTGACGGAGTAGGACCCTGGTCCTCCGGTGAGCTCATGGGCAGAGCCATCTGTCAGCCACAAGGCCTAGCCACAGAGAAGGTGAATTTCTACATGTTTATATCACCGTATTTTTGGATTTTTGTTACAGGAATAGGCTTGTGTTTTCCTGTGTTTTTCAGCTCATTATAGTGTAGTATAAAGAGTATATTCTTATTGTTTTTACAGAAATTTTTATGTGTTTCTGTATTTTATAAGGGGCTTCCCAGGTGGCACTAGTGTAAAGAATACGCTTGCCAGTGCAGAAGATGTAAGAGATGTGGATTAGATCCCTGGGTTGGGAAGATCCCCTGGAGGAGGGCATGGCAACCCACTCCAGTATTCTTGCCTGGAGAATCCCCTGGACAGAGGAGCCTGGCAGGCTACATACAGTCCATGGGGTTGCAAAGAGTCAGACACGGCTGAAGTGACTTAACACACACACATGTTTTTATAAGAATAATAATGAGCACATTGATGAAAGTAGAACAGAGCAGACTGCTCAGATGTATGTCCAAATATATGTAGAGGTTTAGTAAATGATAAAAATACCATTTTGAATCAAAAAGGGTGTATTGATAGTTGTTGAGGCTGGGTGATGGCTACTTAGGGTTCTCTGTGCTCATGTTACCAACCTGGGTCCTTGGACTCTAATAGAAATTGATGAAGCCAGACGAGAAATTCAGGCAAGGCCTTACTGGGGTTTGTGCTGCAGTGGGGGGGAGGGAAAACACGTCAGAGGTGTCCTTGCTTGCTCCCTGCAGTGGGGCAGGCTGGTCCCTTAAATGGGGTTTTGGGGGGGCTGTTGCCTGAGTGGCATCATCGGTGTGGCTTAGGTGGTCTGCCTTCCCCCTTGGAGGTGCAGGGACCACGCTCCTAGCACCTCAGAAGTGGCAGCTGGTTGGTAGTCTTTTTGTATCTTATTGTTCATAATTTGCCCCAGCTGGGCATGCGTGCAGTTATTTTTAGTCCCTTATAGTTTCATTGTATCTGTTATCTGAGCGGACATCGGGCCAGATGCAAGTGCAAGCGTTCAAGTAGAGGGTCCCAGAACCCAGCCTGTCTTACTTCTACTTTGTTCTATGTATTTTGAAATTTTCTACAATAAAAAAATAAACATTTAGAAAATTAAAGATAACTCTTTGAAGAAACGATAGGTCAATGGACAATATTACTCATTTGGGAGGAAGTAAGATTAGCCTGTACTTCACACTACAGTCAAAAAATGATTTCAGATAGATTAAAAATGTGCGTGTAATTTCCAGCATGGATTGTAAATGTGCCCTTAAAGGAGTTAAGGAATAGAAGAGGATACAGGAGAACATTTTGTCATCTTGCAAGTTGGGAGAAACTTTCTAGGAAAAAAATTTAGAAGTCAAAATGGCAAGGGAGGGACAAATTAGGAGGTTGGGATTAAAATATACATATAACTATAGATAAAATAGATAACCAACAAGGACTTGCTATATAGCACAGGAAACTATACTCATTATCTTGTAATGACCTATAATGGAAGAGAATGTAAGAAAAGCATATGTATTTATATGTATATGTATAACTGAGTCACTTTGCTGTTAGTTCCTGAAACTAAAACAACATGGTAGATCAACTGTATTTCAATAAAAATTATAAAAAAGTCATAAAGGGAAAGATGGGCAGATTTGAGTAGAGAATTATAGACTTCTGTATCAATAAAATTAAAAGTTTGCAACCTAGGTAAACATACTTGCTCTATATTTAGGAAATAATTGTACTCATATATAAAGCTTCCACAAAAGCAATATGGCACATACATACAATTCTTTGAAAAGTGAGTAAAGGAGGGACTTCCCTGGTGGTCCAGTGGATATGATTGTGCCTTCCAGTGCAAGGGATGCAAGTTTGATCCCTGATCAGAGCTGGGATGCCCCATGCCTCTTGGCCAAAAAGCCAAAACATAGACCAGAAGCCATATTGTAACAAATTCAATAAAGACCTTAAAAAAAAAAAAAAAAGACTAAAGGATATGAACAGATAATTCAAAGCAGAAAACAAACAAACAAAAAAGACTGATAAAAATATGAAGATATTTCCAACCTTACTAATAAAAAGTACAAATTAAGACTGGTTTTTTACCCCTCAGACTGGCAACAAATAAGAAGATTGATGCTCTCCTGTTGCTGATGGGCACAAGAGGAAACAGGGCTTTCAGAGCATTGCTAGAAATGTGATCAGCTTAACATTTTTAGAGACAAATGTGGTAGTATCTTTATTTAATTTATTTATTTGGCTGCAGCGGGTCTTAGTTGCAGTACTGGGGAATCTTTGATCTTTGTTTTGTTAGTTGCAGAATGTGCGATCTTGTTCCCTGACTTTAACTATGGTATTTAACTATGGTATGGCATACCAATATACTGGAGAATTCTTCAATTGTTAAAAAGGATATACCTCTGAAATGCTATCTCTATGATTATTAGATAAAAAGAACAAAGTGCAGCCCACTATATATAACAAGATCCTGTTTTGTTAAAAGTGATTATTTATTATTCTGTAAATATCTGTGTAAGCATAGGGAAAAAATCAGGATGCTATTTACTGACTTCCCAGGTATTACTCTGGAGAGGTGTTTCGAGGTACAGAACAGGAACATTCATTAATTTATATACTTTAAAGAGGGAAGTGCACTCTTTGGGGAGGAGTTAAGTTTCTGATTTGTTCTTCTCTGCAAATTTTAGACAAGTAGATCTTTATAAAAGAAAATAAAACCCCAAACTTAATGAGAATGGACTTTGTGCCAAGTTCAGGTAGGAACAATGAAGGACACAGAGGTAAAAGAAGCTTGTTTCTGCCCAGGTCCACGAATGCATTTGAAATGAGCCAGACTGTGATAAATGCTGTAAAAAAAAAGAAAAAAGCCACATTGAAATAAACACCACTTCCATTAGTCTACTGGGAAAGACAATAAGATCATATGATCTAGGTTAAAAAGTTCATAGCTCTTGTCCAAATAACTGCCAGAGAGAGTAACAAAATCTCTTTAATGCTTTTAGCTAGTGTTCAATAATATCATCTCAGGACAAAGAGTCGGTCCAAGGTGACTTCTAATGCAGAGCTTTTTCTGGGGTCTGTGAGATGCGGGCCAAAGATGGAGCAGAAACGCACAGTAAGCGATGCTGCCGCCACCTCCGGGCCGGGCGAGTTCACGTGTCTCGGTCTGATGAGCTGTGTGTGTTTGGCCCTTGATCCTTTTAGCTCCTTTCTCCTGTCTCTCTATTTACTTAGTATCAATTATTGGGAGACATGAGGTCATGAAAACATTTTTTTTCCTTCTTATTGTAAGTATGTCTTCAGAGTAAGCTGACCTGGAGAGAAATTGTGCTTCCAGAAAGGCATTTAAGACTTGAACACAGACCAAATGCACCTTCAGTTCGTTTCTTTGGGGGAGAGGTTCCGCCTTCAGACTGTGAGTGGGAGTGCCCACTGAGGCCGCAGTGGGGGCTGGTGATGCTTCTGAGACGTTTCTGGTCTCAACTCCACGTGCCGGAAGCTCCTGCTCATCGAGGCGCTGCCCGGGGCTTGGTGCTGAGCTTGGCAAGCGTGCATCCGATGCTCTGGCCTGGGTCTCAGGGAACGGCTCCCACGCTGGCCTGCGCGCGTGCTGGAGCTTACCTCTGGGATGTGAAAGCCCACCCTGAGCACCGGTCCAGAAGCCGGCATAGCTCTTGTTAGCATTGTATTGGGTTGGCCAAAAAGTTCATCCTGGTTTTTCTATAACAACTTATGGGAAGCTTTTTGGCCAACCCAATGCTTTGGATTTTGAAGCTGCAACTCCAATACTTTGGCCACCTGATGTGAAGAGCTGACTCATTTGAAAAGACCCTGATGCTGGGAAACATTGAGGGCAGGAGGAGAAGGGATTGACAGAAGATGAGATGGTTGGATGGCATCACTGACTCAATGGACATGGGTTTGGGTGGACTCCGGGAGTTGGTAATGGACAGGGAGACCTGGCATGCTGTGATTCATGGGGTTGCAAAGAGTTGGACACGACTGAGCAACTAAACTGACTGAACTGAATGCTTTGGTAGCGGTATTTGATATTTGAAATATTTAACCACGAGGAGAAAATGGGCTCTGATCCATCAGAATAGGTGCCAAATGAAAGACTAATGCCTTTAGGTTGCTCGAAGCCGGGGGGCAGGCAGTTCAGGAGCTCAGCGTGGGGCGGAGGTGGGCAGCCCTGAGGATACCTGGGGGTCTCGGGGCTTCTCCCCTCAGGGCCGCTCTGCTCCCACCCTGCCAGAGCCGACCCCCGGCTGCCCCGACACTCCCGCACGCCCGGCTAGAGGCTCCCGGCTGCACCCGCCCAGCAGGGTCTTGTGTGTGTGGACGCATGACCCCTGGCAGGCCTGGCTCACTTCTCCCCATCACCCCTCTGCCCCCCGGACCAGTGAGACCCCGTTTGTCTCGAGCCTGATCTGCCCCGAGTCATCATGCCATCGGCCTCAGTGTAGGAATTTCTCAGAAACAGTATCTTGTTGGGACTCCACTGCACTGTAAGACTGAACTCTGACTTGAGAATAGCTTGTTGGTGATGCTCTTGATGGAACTGTAGCTGTAAGGTTAATTTAATCAGCATTCTCCCTTTGTATGGAGTGTTAGCTGTCCAGTTTGCATGGTCCTCTCTTATTTTGTCTTCTTGGTCGTGTCCACTGCCCTTTACTGTGACTTGAGTTGCTTCTTCCTTTTTCAAAAACGTTATTTATTTGGCTGTGTGGGGTCTTAGTTGCAGCGTTTGGACTCTCTAATTGGCGTGCAGGGGCTTAGTTACATCACAGCGTGTGGGATCTTGGTTCTCTGATCAGGGATGGGGATCTTGGTTCTCTGATCAGGGATGGGACCCAGTCCCTTGCATAAGGCGGATTCTTAACCACTGGAGCACCAGGGAAGTCCCTTGAGGTGTTTCTGCTATGCTGTCTGATAAATTGCCTTTGTCTCTTGAAGACTGATTTTGTAACGAGTACTGAAGGTGCTTAAGGATGCCCTTGTAAAGACTTGGTGACCCCTTGCAGGACGTTGCTGTGACTCGTTGCAAACAGGCAGACGCTCCTGTTTTCCTCTTGTCTCCTTTCTTGCTCTCCCCGTCTCTGTCTCCTGCTTGCTTCCCCTGCCTGTCCGCCCTGCGCCCCGCTGGGCTGCCTCTACGCTGCTGCTTTCTTAGGCCCGAGCGTTGTGGCTTCTGCTTTTGCGGCTGTCATTTCAGGTGTCTTGCTGTTTAGATGCTGTTTGGCGTCTTAGCAACTGGGAAGTTTATACACTCCACAAGACAAGCTTCTGTGTTTTCTATTATCTATTTTTTTTTTTTTTGTCCTGAAAAGGACAGTGCCTCTGGCATGTTCCTCTTTTAAACTGTGACTCCTTATTTAGTAGACACGGTGGCTAGTTACTGTCTGTGAGTGGGCAGCTCAGAAGAGGCTAGCTGGAAGCTGATCGTACTCTTATTTAGAGAATCATCTGTGAGACCCCTGGGCCTGTAATCCCGAAGGCTGGGTTATGATTTCCTGGTTGATCTGCTATTTATAGAGCCTGTCACTGCGCATGACTGTCTGCGCCCGGAGCTGTGGTTGCAGAGAGCAGATGGCACCGACTCCGCTCCGCCTTCACTCGCCCTCCTTAACTTTGCTCCGGACCTCTGTCTGTCTCTGCCTCCCCTCCCCGATGCCCGCTGCTTCCCTGCCCTGATGCTCCCCTGTGTTTGATGTTTACACCGCCTGACGCTTTGTTGTTACTGTTATTTTTTTGTACTGATGGATTTGCTGTCCCCTGGAAGCTCTTTATTGCTGATTCTTTGCTGTCATTGAATGTTGAATATGGTGCATCAGTTATTGATGGCGTTGCTTAGGAAATCAGACTTCATGTTTGTTGCAGGTCAGTTTCCCTGCAGAAACAGAGAAACTTTCAGAGGGCAGTCATGTGCAGGGGAATTAACGGGGGAGGGGGCCCTGAGGGGGATAGTGGGAAGGAGAAGCAGGACCCGGGAGGGGGAGAAGCTGAAACGTGAGGCATACATAGCACCAGTCCCAGCCGGCCCCTAGCCGGCCTCACAGACTGTTCTGGAGCCAAGAGGCCCGGCAGAGTTGTTTCTGCTTGAGGCCAGCACGTGCGCTTTCTGTGGACCAGTGCTGGCCCCAGGCGTGGGCTGTGATGCTGGCCCAGGCCGCCAGCACTCAGGCTGAGGGTAATTCCCACGTAGGGGTTCAGTTAAAAGTCAGGCTGCCCACAAGCCTAGCAGCTGGTTTTTGAAGATGGCGTTTGGGTGGTGCCCCCATGACATCCACTCACATATCCTTTCTCTAGTTTTGTGTAAGTAGATGAAATTTCTGTCCTCCTTTGATCTTATTTCAACATGCAGGCAATGTGGGTTCCATACTCTTGAGTCTCTTGAAGGTTAAGCATATCTGTATTCTTTTTACGGTTCATTTTTGTAAAAAAACAAACAAACAAAAAAACCACGTTGATGAATTCCATCGAAGAAAAAAGTGAGTGTAGGCCAGTTTCGAAGAACAATCCTCGCCTTACTGGATAGCCACTGACCATAAAATTCATTGTTGCTCTGTGCTGACGGTTTTATCTTGAAAAACCAAAGCAGGAAGTAGAAGGGTAAAAGGATGAAACCTGTTGTGTCAAAAGCCATAGAGCTCATAAATTTATGCAAACCTTGGTAGTTACAGTCCAAGTATTAAACAGTCATCAGGGAATAGGCATTGTCCTTACTAGAAAATAATGCAAGGGCATCCTCGATGGTGTCACCTGTGTGTTTGATGAAACAGTATAGCAGATGTTGTTTAATCTGCTTGTGAAACAGCAGACACAAACAGATGGAGTAGAGGCTGCCAGCAGGGTATTATTAGCCTGACCTGTATATTTCACAGACCAGGTTGTTGCTTCAGAGCACAGATCAACCCACCAAAACACCAAGTCAGGATTACTTTTCAGTCTGCGGTAGAAGCAAGGGCTCAAGGCCCTGCGGGGCACTGTAGAGCAGGTCGCAGAGATTTTCTGTAGCGAGCCAGCTTGTAGAGATTTTTGACTTTGCAGGGCGTGTGAACTCTTACGGCAGCTACTCAGCTATGCTCCTTTCCAGTCAGAAATAGCGATGGGCATTGAAGGGAAATGGCATTCCATGCTGGCATTCCAGTAAAACTTTGCAAAAGCAGGCAGTGGGTCAGACTTGGCCTGAGGGTCACAGTTTGCTGACCCCTGATGGAGAGGGCAGGTCTGGTTGCCCGAGGCCTGGGGCTTCACTGGTGGTTCAAATGGTCGAGATGTGAGTAAACCCAGGTTTGATCCCTGGTCAGGAAGATCTCCTGGAGATCCTGAAGATCTCCTGGAGTATTCCTGGGGCTTCCTTGGTAGAGCAGATACTTGCTAAGTCTCAGGCAAAATTCCAAGTATCTATTTTTTTATACGTTTTTTAAAATTTTTATTTATTTCATTTGGATCTTTGTTGCTGTATGAGGGTGAGTGGAGGCTACTCTCTAGCTGTGCATGGGCTTTTCATTGAAGTGGCTTTTCTTGTGGACTACGGGCTCTAGGGCTCCAGCTCAGAAGTTGTGGCATCTTCCTAGACCAGGGATCGAACCCATGTCCCCTGCATTGGCAGGCAAACTCTTAACCACTGGACCATCAGGGAAACCCAAGTGGCTGTATTTTAAATCTGTAAAATTGCATTAAAATATTTACCTCCTAGGAATGCTATAAGAAATAATGATATAATGCAGGCATAGTATTTGGCACGTGGGAAATGTTTGATGACTAGAAATTGCTATTATTAATGCTAATTAATTCGAAAGAGAGTTGGATGTAATTAACCAGCTGAACAGGGTTGGAAAAGTGTCGGATAAATGGGCTCAAATTAAATTTGGCTGTGTAACCAGACGTGTGCAGGCAACTCCTTTTGTCTCGGTTTGTCTGAGGCCCCACGAGTTGCTGTCGGGGAGGCTCACAGTGCCAGACGGGACTCCCAGAGGAGGGGCTGACTCGGGAGCAGTGTGTGACCAGCCCTGTGGCCCAGTCGCGGTGCTCACGGGCGTCTGCGTTCTCTCTACCCGAGCACGTGGTCTAGCCACGTCTGCAGCCTCCCTCGATGCCTGCGTCCGTGGGTTCTGGTTGGCGAGCTGTGAGAAGGGATGGATGCTGTCTGCAGGCCGGGCCCGTGGATTCCCTGCACACACGGTCCTGGTTCTTTCTCCAAAAACTGGCAGCCTGGAGAGGATGTGGGGTGCCTCACGGGCCACGGGGTGGAAGGGGCCTGCGGCCCCGCCTGACTGTCTGCAGCAGAGCGGCTCTCCCCCTGTTGGCCGTGTGTCACTCGCCCCGAGCGGGGCTTAGGCCACTGGTTTTCAGGATGAAATTGTGCTGTCGCCTGCTGCAGTCGTGAGCCTGTGCTGACATTCTGAGTCTCCCGTCATCAGGTCTAGGCTGTGTGGATAAAGGCTAAGTATCCCGGGTTGAGAGGTTGGAGAAGTGCTGTTCAGGAGAACTTTCTGTGATGATGGAAATGTTTTACCTGCATCACCCAGTACAGCACCAACATGTGGCCTTGTGCTCTGGGAATGTGGCTAGCATGTCCAAGGAACTGAATTTTTAGCTTGATTTTAATTCATTGTCATCTGAATGCGTATATATATGTATACTATGCTGAGTTGCTTCGGTCGTGTCTGACTCTGTGACCCTATGGACTGTAGCCTGCCAGGCTCCTCTGCCCGTAGGTTCTCCAGGCAAGAACACTGGAGTGGGTTGCTGTGCCCACCTCCGGGGGAATCTTTCTGACCCAGGGATTGAACCCGCGTCTCCTTTGTTTCCTGCGTTCACAGCAGCTTCTTTACCACCAGCGCCACCTGGGAGGCCCATGTGGATGCTTTGCTCTTCAGTCACTCAGTTCTGTCCGACTCTGTGACCCTGTGACTGCAGCACGCCAGGCTTCACTTTTCTTCACTATCTCCTGGAGTTTGCTCGGATTCATGTCCAGTATATGTGTATATATTCTTTTTCAGATTCTTTTCCTTCCTTTATAGGTTGTTACAAAATACTGAGTAAAGTTCCCCATGCTCTACAGTAGGGCTGTGTTGGTTCTCTATTTTATATACAGTAATGTTGTTCTTTCTTGTTCAGTTGCTCAGTCGTGTCTGACTCTCTGAGATCCCGTGGATTGCAGTACACCAGGCTCCTCTGTTCTCCACTGTCTCCCAGTGTTTGCTCAAATTCATGTTGGTGATGCTATCTAACCATCTCATCCTCTTCTGCTCCCTTCTTTTGCCTTCAATCTTGACAGCATCAGAATCTTTTCTAATGAGTTGGCTCTTCGTATCAGGTGGCCAAAGTATTGGAGCTTTAGCTTTAGCAACAGTCCTTCCAATGCATATTCGGGGTTGATAATAGCGCATGTATGTTAAACTCAAATTCCTAATATATTTATCCCCCTTCTTTCCCCTTTGATAACCGTAAATTTGTTTTCTGTGTCTGTGAGCCTTTTTCTGTTTTGTAAATAAGTTCATTTGTAGCTTTTTTTCCCCAGAAAAAGAATATATATATGGGCTTCTCATGTTGCTCAGTGGGTAAAGAATCTATCATCAATGCAGGAGACACAGGAGATGTGGGTTTGACTTCTGGGTCTGGAAGATCCCCTGAAGGAGGGCATGGTAGCCTGATATCCAGTATTCTTGCCTGCAGAATTCCATAGACAGAGGCATCTGGAGGGCTGCAGTCCATAGGATCACAGAGTCGGACACAGCTGAAGCAACTGAGCATACACGTGTGTGGGTACATATATGTACATGCTCAGAAAAGAATGTATATGCGTGTGTATGTACGGCTGAATCACTTTGCTTTACACCGGAAACTGACACAACATGTGAACCAACCGTGTGTAAGTATGCTCCATCCCTCAGTTGGGTCCAGCTCTTTGTGACCCCACGGACTGTAGCCCACCAGGCTCCTCTCTCCATGGAATTTTCCAGGAAAGATCTAGAGTGGGTTACCATGCCTTCCTCCAGGGGATTTTCCCAACTATACTTCAATTCAAAAACATGTATATATCTAAAGCCTAACATTTATTTATTTAAAATAGATTGAAGACTCTTTCCTTTATTATCTTGCCACGTGTCGTCTTCTGGCTGCACCAAGCAGCCTGTGGGACTCTGTCCCCTTCCAGGGATAGAACCTGTGCCCGCTGTGTCAGAAGCCTGGAGTCTTAACTGCTGGGCCACAGGGAGGCCCCCAGAGCCGAAAGGCTGAAAGCACATCATCTCATGTGCGGGCAGCTCAGGGCTAGAGGCTGGGAAGCTCTGAGCAGGGCTCTGGGTCCGTGCCGGGCTGTCCGAAGCTTCGTGAGCAACTGAAGCAGACCGCTGGGAAGCTGGCCCGAGTCCTCAGGGCCTGTGCGCCAAGCCTGGTGCCAGACCGCAGGCGACAACTGCAGGGTACCAGGGGCTGCGGCTGGCTGCGTGCCCTGGCGTCCAGGAGGAAGCCGAGAGGAGTGGAATGACCTCAGTGGAATAGCACTGTTTTTCACTGTCATGGCTAGAGCGCTCTTAAATCATCTGAGAACAACCAGAGCAATTACAGGATCTACCCCAAACTGTACATAGGTTGAGAAAGAACTGACTCCGGATGGTGGATTTGAGGGACGGCAGGAGGGGCAATCTAGTTGGCTTTCTGCATGGATCCTGTGGTCCTGGCTTAGCTTAATCTAACAGTTATAATTAAAAAGCACTTTAAGCTCCTTACAGGAGATGACGCTCCATCTCAAGTCGCTTCAACCTCAGAATCTCCTTTTATTCTTTTTCCCTCCCCCAGTCCCACTGTGGTGGACATGTTTTCTGTCTTAGGCTCACTTGGATGCAGAATCAGAGACCTGCTGTATTTTAGGGCGTGTTGTAAGGATATATGCGTAATTTAGTGGAATTTAAGAATCAGACCCATGAGGGAGTTTGGCTTCAGAGAGATGAGAGTTGTGGTTATGGGGGTTGCTGTCCGGAAATGGCGAAGGTGTGACGCAGAGCCACTCCAGCGCTGCTGCCTTTCCTGTGCTGCCGGCTGGTTTTCAGTCCTCACCGCGGTTTCTGTACTTTCACCCTCAGCCTGTAAGAGGGCCACACAGCTTCCATCAGGCCTTCGGAAACTGGGTCTGCAGGCCCGCAACTCTGGGATTCCCTGGGAGCTTGTTAGAAATTCAGAATCTCAGGCCCTACCATCTGTGTTTTATTAAGACTCCTAGGCTGTGCATATACATAGTACAGTTTGAGAAGGACTGGCTACAGAATGATTTTTTTTTTCACTTTCAAGTTCTGTTCTAAGCGGTCCAGGCTCTTGATGTTTCTCTGTCACATTTGGGACTCTGCCCCGGCATCGTGACCCAGGGTACAGAGCACACAGCCCCAGACAGCAGGGGCTGTGGGTGGGGCGCATGTCCAAAAGGGAGTGATTGGCATTTAAGGACAAAAACTGCATTTAAGTTGGAGTTCATTCACAGTTTGAAAAAAACATCAAGGCTCTCTGCTAGTCAGAGCTTCTGATCAGCAGGAATAAATTACCAGTTGATATACTATTAGTGAATATTAAAGAAACACAGTTATATTAGTAATGTGATCCTTTGTCTAACATAAATGTATAATTCCTTAGATTTTGCAAAGATTAAAAAAAGACTTTCTGCTGTCCTCATACCCCTAGGACCAGTGATCTATACCAACTAATGATTAATTAATAGGAAATAAGATTTTTAAAAAGTAATATGCTGACCTGTTACTCCTTATTTGTCAGGGAGTATGTTCCCTCTGAAAACAGAAAGGGGCACTGTTTTCCTGTTCAGCTGACAGAGTGGCTTTCATGGCCATTCTTTTGATGTGGGTTATTAAGACCCACAAAAGGAGGAATTGCTTTGATCTGGAGGTCCTGCTGCACACAGCACAGGGGGAACGGTGTTATTCTGACCCGAGTACTCACCAACCACACAGCAAGGGGCAGGAGCTGGTGTGGGTCAGTGCAGGGACTGTTGGACTGCAGTCACAGGCGGCAGCAGCAGTGTCACCTGAGGACGCATTAGAAAGTTCTCAGGCCGCGTCCCAGAGCTGCTGAACCGGAAGCTCCGGACTGGGCGCAGCAATCAGTGTTTTGGTTTGCTTTCTTGGAGGTTTCTGGTGTTTGAGAACCACTGACTGGGTCATGCAAACTTCTACGCCAAATGCTCACTTCAGTGTATAATGGTTCAACGACTCAAACAAACAGACAAATATTTGTTGCTCATTTAAAGGTGCAGGTGGGTGAACAGGTTGCCAGAGTGGGCTCCTCTGTGCAGTTATTCAGGGACTCAGGGTGATGAAGGTGCTGCCGTCTTTATTATGTGACTTTCAAGGCTGTCTGGAGGTCATCCCAGCCAAAAGAGAAGAGCATGGAGAAAGGGCAGAGGGATGCGTCCCTGGGCTGGTCCAGAAGTGGGACACGTTCCTTGTGGCCATAGTCCATCGGCTAGAGCTCAGTCACGTGGCCCTGCTGGCCTGCAGGGGAGGCTGTGAAATGTCGTCTAGCTTGTGCAGAGGGGAAAGAGGCAAATGTGGATTTTGGTGAACAGCTAGAAGTATCTTTATAAACATTTCTGAGGTTCTTTCTCTGTATCATTTTGGACTTATTTTATGCCAGAAATTCATTTGACAGCCTCATCAGAGCTCATGGACTGATTCTCAGAATAAATAGAATACAAAGGAAATCAATTATATTGAAATATAATTATAAATTGTTAAAAAATTGTCACCTAGAATTGCCAGAGAGGAGAAAGAACAAAGCTGGAGGCATAACCTTCTAGACTTTAGACAGTATTACAAAGCTACAGTAACCAAAACAGTGTGCTATTGGTACAAAAACAGACACATAAATCAATAGAACAGAATAGAGTGCCCCAAAATAAACCTCCATACCTCTGTCAATTAATCTTTGACAAAGGAGGCAAGAATATACAATTGAGCAAAGACAATCTCTTCAGCAAGTTGTGCTGGGAAAATCGGACAGCTGCATGTAAATCAATGAAGTTAGAGTACTCCCTCACACCATACACAAAAATAAACTCAGAACGGCTTAAAGACTCAAACATAAGGTGTTTCTGCTGTTGTTCAGCGCTCAGTTGTGTCCAGCTCTTTTGCAGCCCCATGAGCTGCCAGCCTGCCAGGCTCCTCTGTCCATGGGAATCTCCAGGCAGGCATACTGGAGGGGGTTGCCATTTCCTTCTCCAGGGGATCTTCCCAACCCAGGGATCAGACCTGCGTCTCCTGCTTGGCAGGTGGATTCTTTACCCTGATCTACCTGGGAAACCCAAACATGAGATACGTGAAGTGAAGTCGCTCAGTCGTGTCCGACTCTTTGTGACCCCATGGACTGTAGCCTACCAGGCTCCTCCTTCCATGGGATTCTCCAGGCAAGAATACTGAAGTGGGTTACCGTTTCCTTCTCCAGGGGATCTTGCTGATCCAGGGATCGAACTCTGGTCTCCCGCATTGGAGGCAGATGCTTTAACCTCTGAGCCACCAGGGAAGCCCAAACAATAAGATAGGACACCATAAAACTCCTAGAAGAGGTTAGAGGCAAAATACTTTTGGGCATAAATTGTACCAATGTGTCCTTCAGTCCATCTCCCAAGGCAATAGAAATAAAAGCAAAGATAAACAGCAACAGGGAAACCATAAACAACATGGAAGGGACAGCCTATGGACTGGGACAAAATATTTGCAAACGATGTGGCTAAAGACTCCAAAAGACATACAAATGGCCACGGGGCATGTGAAAAGTTGCTCAACATCACTAACTATTATGGAAACGCAAATCAAAACTGCAGTGTGGTATCACCTCACACTGGTCGGAATGGCCATCATCAAAAAGTGTACAAATAACAAATGCTAGAAAGGGTGTGGAAAAAAGGGACCCCTACACTGTTGATAGGAATGTAAACTGGTGCGGCCACTGTGGAGAACAGTACAGAGGTATGATAAAAACTAAAAGTTGAGTTGCCATATGATCCAGCATTCCCGTTCCTGGGCATATATCCAGAAAAGACAAAAGCTCTACTTTGAAAAGATGCATGCACTCCAGTGTTCATAGCACTAATTATAATAGCCAACATATGGAAGCAACTGAAAGGTTCATTGACAGATGAGTGGATAAAGAAGTTGGGGTACATATATACAATAGAATATTATTCGGCCGTGAAAAAGAATGAAATATTGCCATTTGAAATACCATGGATGGATCCAGAGATGATCATACTAAGTGGAGTAAGTCAGAGACAGACAAATATTATATGATATCACTTATATGTGGAATCTAAAAAGTAGTCCAAATGAACTTATTTACAAAACAGACACAGGAAATAAGTTTATGGTTTTACCAAAGGGGAAGGGGCAAGAGAGGGACAAACTAGGGTATGGGATTAACAGATTCACATTACCGTATATAAAATAGGTAAACAATAAAGTTTTACTCTATAGTGCAGGAAATTATATTCAATACCTTGTAGTAAATTTTAGTGGAAAATAATTGAAAAACAATACAGATATACACATGTATCTGTATAACTGAATTGCTTTGCCATATACCTGAAACTAATGCAAATAGTGTAAATCAATTATACTTCAATAAAAAACATTTTTGACAGAGCAATAAATGTACTTCTTTATTAATGCATTAAATGATAAGATCTAGTGGCACGTTTACCAACTACTGTGATTTTGAAGTAACAGTGAATAAATGAATATAAGTGGTATTTCGACATATCTGCAGCCCCTATAATTCAGCATTCAAATATCTGATTTCTTTTGGTGGCAGAGGTTTTGGCCGTAGGGAGATTTCTTAATCCTGGTAAGCCTCAGTTTGCTTGTCTCAGTGGGTATAGTAGGCTTAGCATCTAAATGGTGCTTAGTAAATTATTGCTGTTGATATCTTCTCTTTTTTTTTAAATCAGTCTACACAAACAGCCTGGTTAAGTCTGAGTGTTTGGCACTTGAGGAAAATAGCTAGCCACATGAAACCTAACAGAAAGAGCATGCATCAGGGGTTTTGTTCGCAGGCAGTGGGGTCCGAGTCTGACTTGAACTGAAAGAGTATGAGTCGTGTTTGACTCTTTGTGACCCTATGGACTGTAGCCCGTCAGGCTCCTCTGTCCTTGGAATTTTCCAGGCAAGAATAAGGGAGCAGAGTGTCATCTCCTACTGAAAGAGAATTTAATACAAATATATGTTAGGACTCACAATTAAGACTGAAAGATTAGCACAGACAGAATCAGGAGCTTCAGAAGGTCATTGGTGTGCACTGGACGAGTGAATTCCTTCTGCGGGTTTCAGTCTTTCCCTCCCTCCATTCAGTACTCAGTGTCCAAACCGTGGGACTGCGGTGGACGGACTCTCAGCCACGAGCACCCCCAGGAACTGTGCCGGGTTGTTGAGAGAGGAGATGCCGGGTGGTCTGTGGAGCTCCTGAGTTTAGCTGTGTCATATCAGGACTGCAAGTCTGAGAGGGTGCTGACTCAAAGGGTGTTGATAACATGGGTGGCCTGTAAACATGGGCGCAGCCTAAATGTTTATTGACAGAGGAACGGATAAAAAAAGGTGTGTACGTATACACAGTGGAATATTACTCAGCCATAAGAAAGAATGACATAACGCCATTTGCAGCCACATGGATGGACCTAGAGATTATCATACTAAGTAAGGCAGACAGACAAATATCATATAACTTATTTGTAGAATCTAAAAAAAAAATCATACACATGAATTTTATTTACAAAACAGAACTAGACTCACAGACATAGAAAATAAACTTACTGTTAGCAAAGGGAAAAGGAGGGGAGGGATAAATTAGTAATTTGGGATTAACAGATACACACTACTATAAATGGATAATCTACAAGGACCTATTGTATAGTGCAGGGAACTATACTCAAATACTTTGTAATAACCTATATGGGAAAGGAATCTGAAAAAGCATATATATGTGGGCATGTGCATGCTGAGTCGCTTCAGTTGTGTCCGACTCTTTGTGACCCCGTGGGTTGTAGCCCGCCAGCCTCCTCTGTCCATGGAATCCTCCAGGCAAGAATACTGGAGTGGGTTGCAATGCCCTTCTTCAAAGGATCTTCCCGACCCCGGGATCGAACCCGTGTCTCTTATGTCTCCTGCATTAGCAGTCTGGTTCTTTACCTTTACTACTAGCGCCAGCTGGGGACCCTTATATATGTGTGTATGTATATATAATAAAAAAAGTTGGAGAAGGAAATGGCAACCCACTCCAGTGTTCTTGCCTGGAGAATCCTATGGACAGAGGAGCCTGGCAGGCTACTGCCCATGGGGACACAAGAGTCGGACATGACTTAGCAGCTAAACCACCATATATGATAAAATTATGGAATCACTGTGCTGTGCACTGGAAACAGACACATTTTAAATCAACTACGCTTCAATAAAGAAAAGAATTTTAAAAATGTAAAAACAGGGTGGCCTAAAAATGACAGAAGTCCATTACCAAGAGACTGCCGAGTGCCTGTCACCTACTGGTTGAAGGGCATGTTCAGTTCAGTTCAGTCGCTCAGTCGTGTCCGACTCTTTGCGACCCCATGAATCGCAGCACGCCAGGCCTCCCTGTCCATCACCAACTCCCGGAGTTTACTCAGACTCATGTCCATTGAGTCGGTGATGCCATCCAACCATCTCATTCTCTGTGGTCCCCTTCTCCTCCTGCCTTCAATTTTTCCCAGCATCAGGGTCTTTTCAAATGAGTCAACTCTTCGCATCAGGTGGCCAAAGTATTGGAGTTTCAGCTTCAGCATCGGCCCTTGAAGGGTATGTGGGTAAGATCAAATGACTGAAGGGGGAAGTGGACCTTATACCGATGCCATAAAAGCCTGTTAACACCTGTGAGAGCTTATAGCACCACCTGCTGTTTCAAAAGAAAATTTCCTTTTGTTAAAAGTCATGACTTCCGACTTCCTGTTGGCACAGTGGATAAGAGTCTGCCTGCCAATGCAGGGAACACGGGTTCAATCCCTGGCCCTGGAAGATTCCATGTGCTGTGGAGCAGCTTCGTCCGTGCCCCAAAACTACTGAACCTGCACGCTGCAGCTGCTGACGGCCGGGCTCCTGGAGTCTGTGCTCACAGCAGGAGAAGCCAGTGCAGTGAGAAGCCTGTGCGCTGCAATGCCAAGTAGCCCCAGTCGTTGGGGGGCTAGAGAAAGACCTCACAAAGCGCTCAAGACCCAACTCTGCCCAAAAGAAAGGAAATAAATAAAATTGTTTTTAAAAGTCACGGCTTATTTTTTGATAGTGTTTAGAATGAGCACGTATAGTAAGCCCCAATGCCCTGCATTGCTTTAGGGAAATAAAGAAGATGCCCGCTCAGTGATGACCCCATGCCATTTGCGCTGTTGGTGGTCGTAGTTCTGAGCTGCTGCCAGGTGAATCAGCACGTCAGGATCCAGGAAGTGGGCCTGTAGTGATGAACGGGGTAATGCATCAACTGCATGCACTGATGTGTGTACTGTTCCAGGAGGCTCATGTGGACCGGCTCCTTTAAACACTGACCCCATGAGAGGCGAGTATTGTATGCATTCAGCAGAGGAAGAATCTGAGGCTCTGAGAAGTAGTGATCTCTGAGCTCCGAGATCATACACCTAGAAGTGGGAGAGCTGGGGTTCCAGCCCAGATAGTTTTGACTCTCAGGACAGTGAGCGTCTAGGATGCTCTGAAGTGAAGAGCTCTCCTGATGACTGGGGAGGCTGGTGCCTCCGTGTGTCTGTCAGCAAGGCACACCTGCATTGTGGTTCCTTTTCCTTTCTGTATTGGATTAATAACATGCCTTAGTCTTCAAGAATATCTTTTATTTATACAAGAAGGGCATTTACCTAGTGATCATAGGCAACCCTTATGTTTTGCAGTATACCAGGCACTAAGTACTTTACATTTATTTATTCTTCTTAACAACTCTATGAATTAAGTAGTGTTTTTAAGCTCCATTTTACAGATGAGGATGTGGCTAAGCAACTCTTCAAGGTCACACAGCTAGGAAGTGACAGAGGCCGTCATGAGCCCAGATAGCCTGGCTTCTGTCTGTGTCCTGCCCTATAGTCTTGTAAATAGTTATTTTAAAATAGTGCACATGTATTTGGATATGAGATAAATCACAGAGGCTTATGTGATGGTGCTCAGAGCTTCACAAATGTGAAGGTGGAATGAATATTGAAGAAGTGTAGAAAAGACTGATTTAAACAGTTTCTAATTTTTATGTAAGCAATGCTTGATCATCTTCTTGGGCACACTTGGCAAAGTTCCTCTAGAGTAGCTACAGGGGTGTGGATTTACTGGGTTATTATTCTCCAGAATGACTACTAATGTTTTTTTTTGGATCACTTTAAGCGAGTTTTATGTAGTTTTATTTCTGGAATTTGTATGGCCTTTGAGGCCTTCTATTGGTAATAATAGAAAAGAAAGTGAAGTCTCTCAGTCGAGTCCGACTCTTTGCGACTCCATGAACTATAGCCCGCCAGGCACCTCCGTCCGTGATTTTCCAGGCAAGAATACTGGAGTGGTTGCCATTTCCGTCTCCAGGGGATCTTCCCCACCCAGGGATCGAACCCGGGTTTCCCACGTTGTAGGCAGATGCTTTACCATCTGAGCGACCAAGGAAGTCTATCGGTAATAATAGGAGTTTAAGTAAAATTTGGTTACTGATTACTCCTAAGAGCACGAGAGGAGAGAATGTGCCTTCTTACCCGAGAAGCAGGCTTGGGTCACTCCACTGGGACAGGAGCTAGTAAGTTGTTCATTCTGTCCATGCACACGTTTCTGGAAATCGGTGTCACCTGGTGGTGACTGTGCCCCTCAGCCGTCCTCAGTACACGGAGGGGACTGTCCAGGGACCTGTGTATTTAGACAGCAGCCTGGCTCTGCCAGTGACCCGGCTCCCTCCTCGCTGTTCTTTCGCGGCACCTTCTGTGCGACCCGGTGGTGCGTGGGACCCTGGGCACCTCCTGGCCCGGTGGGGGCTGTGAGGGTACCCCGTCAGCCCGCGCACAGAGGAGGGGGCCTCAGGCCTGTGTTTGCTGGGACTGTGTTTCCTCCTGACTGCTTTCCGTTGACCTCCGAGCTCCTCTGCATGTCACCTGGACGTCTGTCCTTTCCCCTGTCACCCTGGCCTGGTGAGCAGGACCCCCTGATCAGTGTCCACGGGGCCTCTCCCGCCTGCTTCCCCTGAAATCCATGCTCTCTCTTCTCCATGCCTTCACTGAAGTCTAAGTGTCTGTATGTCTTCTAAAATTCAGAAGACCTACAAGCTCCAGCGAGCCCTCCTTGGAGCCTTGGACGCCTCATCCGCTCTCACTTCCCACCAGACTTCTGACTGTGGCTGTGCTCTGACCCTGGGAGGTCGTCCTGTTGCTGCATAAACATGCCATCCAGCTGGCCATCACCTACCCCTCTGTTCTTCTCTCTGTTGCTCCCGTGCCTGGAGCATAGACTCTATCCGCTCTGCACGTGCCGCTCGCCCCGCTGAGCTCAGCTTCATCCATTTATCCTCGTGTGGGATCTGCCGGGCCCAGGTGCCCTGCGCTGCCGCCTGTCATCCATTCCAGTCTGCTCGTGAACCCTGCGGCTGGCTTCTGCTCTGCAGTGAAGCATCGGCCGTGCCAGGACAGGCATCATTTTATGGAATTCTGTGTTTTCCAAAACCAGGTGCACGGCGGAACTTGTTTCCTTGTCCAGCGAGTTGTCCTTATACTTACTTAAAAGAGAAGGGAAATTAATCTTGTGTTCAGCACCTGCTGTCTGCCAGATGCTGTGCTTAGAATTTTAATATCCGTTGAAATTGACATGAAAGTCACTCAGTCGCGTCGGACTCTTTGCGACCCTATTGACTATACAGTCCATGGAATTCTCCAGGCCAGAATACTGCAGTGGGGAGACTTCCCTTCTCCAGGGGATCTACCCAACCCAGGGATTGAACCCAGGTCTCCCACATTGTGGGTGGATTCTTTACCAGCTGAGCTACCAGGGAAGCCCTTTAACATGTTACCTTCCAGAAAACCCTGTGAGAGAAAGCAGAAACAGACACAGACTAGAGAACAAATGTGTGGATACCAAGGGGGGAAGGAGGGTGGGGGGAATTGGGAGGTTGAGATGGATACACATAGGCTATTGATACTGTGTGTAAAATAGATAAGTGATGGGAACAGAGTGCACCGCACAGGGAACTCTGCCCAGGGTTCTGTGGGACCTAAATGGGAAGGAAATTCAAAAAGAGGGGATGTATGCATATACATAGGGCTGATTCACTTTGCCGTACAGCAGAAAATAACACTGTAAAGCAACCATATACTTCCATAAAAATTAATTAGAAAAGATAATAAAATTCTATGCATGTAGTAAAATAAAGGGTAAAAAAAAAACCCTTTGAGGAGAATGCCATCCATTTGTTAGACTAGAAAAGCTATGTCATTAATATTTAATAAATGTGTAGCTATAATGAGCAGTCTTTGGACCCCTGCCCATGTGACCTCCAAACCCACACTACACCGTCCCTCGTCTAGTGAGTTTTAGGTCTTCACTTTAAAGTGTTGCTTGCTGATGCCTTGCATTCCTGGCCTTCCTTCCTGAAGGGAGGCAGAGCGGCCCTTTCTCGGGCATACTACTGGGTCCTGACCGCCCCCCTTCATCACGGAGCCCCCTTCTTCACACTTAGTCTGACTGTGTGCGCAGAAGTAAAGCAGTGTGTCTGCCTACTCTTTTTTTTTTTTTTAAACTGGCATTTCTGGGTTAAAAACAGTATTCTTTTTTGGAAAAAAAAAAAAAAAGTATTGAAGTGCAGTTGATTTATGATGTATTAATTTCTGCTGTGCAGCAAAGTGACTCAGGTGTACATACATCTCTTCTTTTTCATATTCTTTTCCATGATGGTTTATCACAGGATATTGAGTATCGTTCCCTGCGCTTTATACGGTAGGACTCTCTTGTTTATTAAAAGCATCTCTCAATGTAGAGATCCGGAACCGGGTCTTGCCCCGCGTCGGGCTTCCTGTGGGTGGGCAAAGGGCTCCAGGGAACAGCGCAGCTGACCGGCACCAACCTGCGTGTGTCCGCTTTTGTCTCCTGCCCAGGGATTCCGATCCAGCCCCCGACACCTCCGCAGACGCGCCGCCGCCGCTGCTGCCGCCCGGCTGGAGGACGCCAAGCCCGTCGCGGAGGTCCCGGTGCAGAGCGAGCAGGACGGCGCGGCGAGGCGGCGGCGGCTCCGCAGGGGCGCGCGCGTCCCACCCGAGTTCTACCAGAGCGTGCAGGGCGCCGCCGCCCGCAGACCGGTGAGTGGGGGGCCATCGCTCCAAGGGTGTTAGACGCGGCGTCGCCCGGAGCGGCCCTTCTCAGTCCTCAGAAATGGTCAGGCCGACCCGAAGCGTTCAGTTAGTCTCTGGTCCTCCCGGCAGGTGGCATTGAGGTCAGCGTGGAGTGTGGTTTCCCAGGAATTCCTGGTCGCTGGCGGGAGGGGAGACTGAAAACTGGAGAATCCTGACCCTGAGCGCGGGGTCCAGAGCCCGGATGGGGTCGCAGGGTCCCCCCGCCGAGGCCTGGCCGTGGTGAGAGCTGGGCCGGAGACCGGGGACCTCCGCAAAGCAGCGTTGGAGTTGGGAGGCCTGGGCGGAGGGCTGACCCCTCCTCCGCAGCTCCTGTTGGGGCGATGCTGGGGCGCTGTGTCCTCTGGGCTGGCCTTTCTGTTGCTCCCGCGGGGCCATGCTCTCCTTTTCTAGGGAGAACCCTGGGTCTCTGTCAGCCAGACTGGACAGTCTTCCCAGGTGACTGGGAAGTCATCTGGACAGTTACCTGGGAAGTCAGCTGGACAATTACCTGGACAGTTAGCTGGGAAGTCACCTGGACAGTTACCTGGAAAGTCACCTGGACAATTACCTGGACAGTTACCTGGGAAGTCACCTGGACAGTTAGCTGGGAAGTTACCTGGGAAGCCACCTGGACAATTACCTGGGAAGTCACCTGGACAGTTAGCTGGGAAGTCACCTGGACAGTCACCTGGGAAGCGTAGGGCGCACCTGGAAGCCAGTCTCCCCTCCTCACCTCCTGAGAACGCTGTTCCATGCGCTCTGATCTTCTGTCTCAGTTGGGGCTCTTGCCCAGGGATGTGTTGCCAGACCTGTAACAGTTAAGGATTTGGGCCTTTGAAGCTGACGTTTTTAAAAACTTGTAGAGAGTATTTCACGACTGCAGTAACCTTGCATTGCTTCAGTGTTGAAACAGGTTTTCCTGTGGGTCAGTTCTGTGTCGTGGGGGCCCATGGTCGTCGTGACTCTGGTCAGCTGGAACTGGCAAGATCTGATGTGATGATACGTCCCTGTGAATTGTGAAAACAGCCCTGCTGTTCATTCAGTGGGGTGACTGTGTAGCAAATGTGTGTGGAGTTTGCTCCCAGGCCAGCGGCAGTAGCAAGAAGCTGAATTCCTTTACAGAAAAGGTCCTGTTTAACCATCTGTAAGATAAGCTCGTATTTAGAGAGTCTTCCTTTCATGCTTGAATAAAGCAAAGGCTAAGCAGAATTTGGTATCTACATGGAGCAAAATGAAATAGTAGGAAAATTTATCCCTTCAACAAACAAACTTTTTTATACAGGAAATAAGGGATACATGGACATATATTAACAACTAGCATTACTGAGGGCTTATTTGTGGCCCAGGCATTGTTCTACGCGACTCACTTAACAAACTTCTGAGGTGGAGGCTGGTGTTATCCCCGTTTTCTGGTTGATGAAACAGAGCCCCAGAGAGGGTCATGACTTGACTGAGTTCACCCACGGGCTGGGGCAGAGGCCAGGGTCTGGGTCGCGGGCTCTGGAGTCCCAGCACCTCTCTGCAAGCTGCCACCTTCCTGCTTCCTGGGCCTCCCGGCCCTGTTGGTGGACAGACGTGCTCACAAGTAAGCAGGGTGGGCCTGCGTTAGTGAAGTGCTGCTGTGGACCGTGCACTGGCGCGAGGGAACGCTGTGCAGACCAGACATGTGTGCAGAGAAGCCGACGCCTGAGACCTCCTGAGAGAGGAGTCGAGCAGGTGGGAAGCAGAGGGCAGCGTCTCTGATGAGGAGGCGGCATCTCTGATGAGCAGGGCAGACACAGAAGCCCGGATGCCCGATGGTGCGGCAGGCTCGGGGCAGCTCAGCGGTGCTGGCAGATGAGACCAGGTCTCCCTGGGCGTTGGGGGGCATCTTAGGCTAAACAGTGGGGCTTATCTTCTGCAACATGGTCCTGTTGAAGGTAGGGCTCTCCTGCTTGGTTTTCCTGCTCAGAATCTAGCTAACTCTGCCTCCCGATTGCCCCACATGGATGGAGAGCTAAGTCGGCATCACCACGCCCTTATTCTCCCCTGGGCCCTGTGCCTGACTGCCGCGGCGGTCAGACGTGGTCCCCACGCCTGGATCACCTCGCCTTGCTCTCCGTTTGCCTGGTGACTTCCAGTCTACCTTGGCCACTGACTCGTCATCAGGTGACCCACTCAGGAAAGTCTTTTCTGATCCTTCCCGTGAGAGTGTCGTGCGCTCTGTCCTGGTCTTCGGCCCTCTGCCCTGATATTCAGCAGAGCAGTCACTCAAGTGAGAAAGGCAGGCTCTGTAGTGAGACAGACGCAGGTTTGCCTTCCCCGCCGTGGACCCGGCAGGAAGCAGTTTTCACGCTAAGAGTTTCATGTAAGGACTGCCCAGAAGCATGAGTAGGGCTGCGACGGTCCAGCCAGCTTCGTATGGAACCTGTCTCCTGCTTACCCACCACTCCTGGCCTGCAGGGGCGGCAGCAGGCAGCCGTCTTGCTGGGTCCTGGCAGGAAGGCTGCTTTCCAGGAGCCGTGGCTGAGCGCTGCAGCCCGCCAGAGCCCGCTGAGTCAGGAGGGCGGGAGGCAGGTGTGCGTGACCTGCCCTTTTCCATGACCCCACCTTGCAGGATGGCAGAGGGCAGGGGGCGTGAGTGATACAGATCTCAGAGCTCAGCAGCCCGAGGACAAGGGGGCAGGATGAGCAGTGTGGGGGACAGACAGGGACCCTGGAGGGTAAGGAACACATGTGATCATCTTTACCCAGCTGTCCAGCTCCTGGAGACCCAGCCTTCTGATTGTGGAGTCGTCATAGCAACAGTGGCCTCCTTGACGGGTGAGGATGAACTGACGTGTGGAGGTGATGGCCTGCTTGGCATCAACACTCAGGATGTAGTGATACCTTCATTTTCTTTCCTTCCAGACCTTGCCTTCCCTGGGGGCCGAGTCTGATCTAGACTGTCTCCTGTTAAACGGCATCTGGTGCATTTTATGGCATGAATGGATGAATGATGTGTACACATGACACAACCTATGCCCTACAGGATCTAGACAACAGAGGGGTTTTTTCCTTTTAGCCCCCAAATGGGGTGATCAGGGAGCCACTATCGAGACAGGACTGAGTTGGGCTTAAGTACACGTAGGAATTGGACAGGCCGCCGAGGTCAGGTCTGGGAGATGCTGAGACCCATCTGGCTGGATGTGGGGCTTTATGAAAAACGTACGGGATGATGCTGGAGAGAGAGAGGGGGCCATGATACCACTGCATTTAAACTGCATTTTTTGTGCATCATGGAGGCCCCAGAGGAGGTGAGCCGTCATTAGAGCAGGATTTTAGGAACTGAGCGCAGGCGGGCACAGCCCGGTCGGCAGGCAGCGAGCGGTCCCAGGGGTCTGGCGCCTGGTGTTTGGGACCTGAACGTGGGCTTCGCCGGTTGCTCTGCGCCGCCATCTGGTGGTGACTTCTGGTGGGGACGCTCTGGGGTCGCTGCAGAAGGCTTCATCGGGAGGCAGTGGGGTTGGAGGGCAGGAAGGGGCGGTGGGGGCTGTCTGTTGTGAGCGAGCGGAAAGGACGTTGCAGGAGCTTTCTCTGCGCAGGTGGAGCTCACCTCCTCCATCCGTGTGCGGCTCCTTGGGGTCGTTCTGGGGACTGGAGGTTGGCAGAGCTGGTGGCACAGCCGTGCTGACGTTTCTTTGCATGCTGTACTGGGATGTGAGCGCCAGCCTCCGGTCCCCCTCCGGGCGGGGTTGGGTCCAGCCTGTAGGCCGCTGGGCGCCGCCTCTTCTGCAGCTGGCACGGTGGGGCTGGCCGTGGCGCGGTGGTTCAGGAGTCATGTTACTGCGGTGCCCTGGAGGCAGCTCTGATGGGGGCCTGGAGGTGGATATAAGGGTACATCAGCTGTGCTGACTCCGGGTTGTGTGAGTGACTTTATGGGAAGCACCTTTCTGGCAGCAATCTGAGTGAGCAACAGGCCCACGAGTCTGCAGGACACTGCGGTGCCCTGGAGGCAGCTCTGATGGGGGCCTGGAGGTGGAATAAAAGTACATCAGCTGTGCTGACTCAGGGTTGTGTGAAGGACTTTACGGGAAGCACCTTTCTGGCAGCAGTCTGAGTGAGCAACAGGCCCACGAGTCTGCAGGACTGACACCGGATGTTGCTGTGAGGAGCTGACTCAGAAAGCGTGACAGTGTAGTTTCAGCCAGGAAGTGCCCGAGCCGCGGGCAGTGCATTATATGTCACTGTCTTAGCGGCTCCAGCCTGTGTACTTGTTCTGTGTGTAGCTTTTACACTCCAGTGTGGCTCTGAGAATTTGTAATAGAGATCACTAATATAAATGAAGTTAATAATACATGTGATTTTTTTCCCCTCTCTTTTGGGAAAATGAGATGTTTCTAAGAGTGAGTAAGGCAAACATCTATCCTGATTTTCTCTCTTGGGTCTTTGGAGTTATCCTGTACACGAAGACATGCCACTGGAACATTAAGGGATTTTTACCACCTTGAAGCAGAAAAGATAACTAGATCCAGATCTCCCTTGGTTCTCTAGTATTTTGACTTTGCAGAGCATTTTGGGGTCTGACTCCTACAGGCTGAAACCCCATCCCACCATCCCCAGCATCACTGCACACTCGCTCCCTCCCGCCCCCGGGGAGCACACGGCTCTGTGCCTCATTGTTCTCCGCCCTTTTACCTCCTCAGTCATTCTCTGGGGCAGGTGCTGACGTTCCAGAGGAGGAGTCTTGTCAAGGTCACATAGCTGGTGGATGACAGAATGAAGACGTAAGCCCAGGAGTTCCTACCAGAGCACATGGAATAGAGAGGTTCAGACGATCCCATTTCTAGGGCTAGAAGTTTATCCTCCTGTATCATATTTTCATCACATTAAGTCTCGGTTTTCCTACATGTGTAGATGTTTTTTAACTTTTGCATCCATCAGTGCCCATATTTAAATGGCGTTGAGCAGCACAGATAAGCCCTGAACCTCTTTCTGGCGGCGCTTTTCTGTGAGCCCAGCCTCCTGGGGCAGAGGGCCTGGGAGGGAGCAGGAGCATCTCTGTCCTCACGTGAGCCTGTTAGCGTAGAACACACAGGGGGATCAGAACTCGAGAGCACCCGCAGATCACCAGGTGCCCTGACTCTGACCCTGTTATGCTTTACGGATCCCAGTTTTGTGCACGTTTCAGCCTCATCGCCGGCATTTCCTTGCCTCAGAGCCTCTGACTCTCTTGCAGTGGAGGTGAAGGACTCTGATTAAAAGCCACCAGCGCCTCCAGGCACCGGCCAAGCGGTCACCACCTCCCCCTGCTGGCAAAAACCAAGGCTTCTGTCCTTCACTCTGGGGCCCCTGCCCTGAGTAAATGGATAATCAAACTTGCTACTTTTTAAAAAAGCTTACTGAAGTATCATTGATTCAGTGGTGTGTTCATTTCTGCTGTACAGTAAGGCGATTCATATGTACTTGATTCATAGGTACAGGAAGGTGATTCAGATGTATGCCAGAACATACACAGGACTGGGGAAGCAGACTCTGGGAGGGCACAAGCAAAACCTGGAGTGCACCAGGACCCAGGAGAAAGGAGCAGTGACCCACAGGAGACTGGCCCAGACTGGCCTGTGGGCGCACAGGAGTGTCCGGCAGAGGCGTGGGCTGGAGGTGGCCTGCTGAGGGTCTGGGGCACTGAGTGCGGCAGTGCATGAACAGGACCTTTTGAAGGAGGTCACCAGTATTTTAATTCAGTTCAGTTCAGTCGCTCAGTCGTGTCCAATTCTTTGCAACCCCATGGACTGCAGCACGCCAGGCCTCCCGGTCCATCACCAACTCCTGGAGTTTACTCAAACTCATGTCCATTGAGTCTGTGATGCCATCCAACCATCTCATCCTCTGTTGTCCCCTTATCCTCCTGCCTTCAATCTTTCCCAGCATCAGGGTCTTTTCCAGTGAGTCAGTTCTTCACATCAGGTGGCCAAAGTAGTGGCGTTTCAACTTCAACATCAGTCCTTCTAATGAATATTCAGGACTGATTTCCTTTAGGATGAACCGGTTGGATATCCTTGCGGTCCAAGGGACTCTCAAGAGTCTTCCCCAACACCACAGTTCAAAAGCATAAATTCTTTGGGGCTCAGTCAGTTCAGTTAGTTCAGTCACTCAGTTGTGTCTGACTCTTTGCGACACCATGAACCGCAGCATGCCAGGCCTCCCTCTCCATCACCAGCTCCCAGAGTCCACCCAAACCCATGTCCATCGAGTCAAATATGCTGTCTAGGTTTGTCATAGGTTTTCTTCCAAGGAGCAAGCATCTTTTAATTTCATGGCTGCAATCACCATCTTCAGTGATTTTGGAACCCCCAAAGATAAAGTCTGTTACTGTTTCCATTGTTTCCCCACCTATTCGCCATGAAGTGATGGGACTGGATGCCATGATCTTAGTTTTCTGAATGTTGAGTTTTAAGCCAGCTTTTTCACTCTCTTCTTTCATGTTCATCAGGAGGCTCTTTACTTCTTTGCCTTCTGCCATAAGGGTGGTGTCATCTGCATATCTGAGGTTATTGATATTTCTCTCAGCAATCTTGATTCCAGTGTGTGCTTCATGCAGCCTGGCTATTCACATGGTGTACTCTGCAGATAAGTTAAATAAGCAGGGTGACAGTTTACAGCCTTGGTGTGTTCCTTTCCTGATTTGGAACCAGTCTGTTGTTCCATGTCCAGTTCTAACTGTTGCTTCTTGACCTGCATACAGATTTCTCAGGAGGAAGGTAAGGTGGTCTGGTATTCCCATTTCTTGAAGAATTTTCTACACTTTGTTGTGATCCACACAGTGAAAGGCTTTGGCACAGTCAATAAAGCAGAAGTAGGTGTTTTTCTGAAATGCTCTTGCTTTTTCTATGATCCAGCGGATGTTGGCAATTTAATCTCTGGTTCCTCTGCCTTTTCTAATACCGGCTTGAACATCTGGAAGTTCATGGTTCATGTACTGTTGAAGCCTGACTTGGAGAATTTTGAGCATTACTTTGCTAGCATCTGAGATGAATGCAATTGTGCAGTAGTTTGAACATTCTCTGGCATTGCCTTTCTTTGGGACTGGAATGAAAACTGACCTTTTCCAGTCCTGTGGCCACTGCTGAGTTTTCTAAATTTGCTGGCATATTGAATGCAGCATTTTCACAGCATCATCTTTTAGGATTTGAAATAGCTCAACTGGAATTCCATCATCTCCACTAGCTTTGTTTGTAGTGATGCTTCCTAAGGCCCACTTGACTTCGAATTCCAGGATGTCTGGCTCTAGGTGACTGATCACACCATCGTGGTTATCTGGGTCCTGAAGATTTTTTTTTGAATAGTTCTTCCTGCCACCTCTTCTGAATATCTTCTGCTTCTGTTAGGTCCATTCCATTTCTGTCTTTTATTGAGCCCATCTTTGCATGAGATGTTCCTTTGGTATCTCTAATTTTCTTGAAGAGCTCTCTAGTCTTTCCCATTCTCTTGTTTTCCTCTATTTCTTTGCACTGATCACTGAGGAAGGCTTTCTTATCTCTCCTTGCTATTCTTTAGAACTCTGCATTCAGATGAGTTTATCTTTCCTTTTCTCCTTTGCCTTTTGCTTCTCTACTTTTCTCAGCTGTTCATAAGGCCTCCTCAGACAGCCACTTTGCCTTTTTGCATTTCTTTTTCTTGAGGATGGTCCTGACCCCTGCCTTCTGTACAGTGTCACGAACCTCCGTCCATAGTTCTTCAGGCGCTCTATCAGATCTAATCCCTTGCATCTGTTTCTCACTTCCACTGTATAATGGAAAGGGATTTGATTTAGGTCATATCTGCATGGTCTAGTGGTTTTCCCTTCTTTTTTCAATTTAAGTCTGAATTTTGCAATAAGGAGTTCATGATCTGAGCCACAGTCAGCTCCTGGTCTTGTTTTTGCTGACTGTATAGAGCTTCTCCATCTTTGGCTGCAAAGAATATAATCAATCTGATTTCAGTGTTGACCATCTGGTGATGTCCATGTGTAGAGTCTTCTCTTGTGTTGTTGGAAAAGGGTGTTTGCCATGACCAATGTGTTCTCTTGGCAAAACTCTGTTAACCTTTACTGTTTCATTTGTAGTCCAAGGTCTGTTATTCCAGGTATCTCTTGACTTCCTACATTTGCATTCCAGTCCCCTGTTATGAAAAAGACATCTTTTTGGGGTGTTAGTTCTAGAAGATCATGTAGGTCTTCATAGAACTGTTCAGTTTCATCTTCTTCAGCATTACTGGTTGGGGCTTAGACTTGGATTACTGTGATATTCAATGGTTTGCCTTGGAAATGAACAGAGATCATTCTGTCATTTTTGAGATTGCATACCAGTACTGCATTTTGGACTCTTTTTGTTGACTATGATGGCTACTCCATTTCTTCTAAGGGATTCTTGCCCACAGTAGTAGATATAATGGTCATCTGAGTTAAATTCACCCATTCCAGTCCATTTCAGTCGCTGATTCCTAACATGTTGATGTTTACTCTTGCCATCTCCTGTTTGATGACTTCCAATTTGCCTTGATTCATGGACCTAACATTCCAGGTTCCTATGCAATATTGCTCTTTACAGCTTCGGACTTCACTTCTCTCACCAGTCACATCCACAACTGGGTATTGTTTTTGCTTTGGCTCCATCTCTTCATTCTTTCTGGAGTTATTTCTCCACTGATCTCCTGTAGCATATTGGGCACCTACCGACCTGGGGAGTTCATCTTTCAGTGTCCTATCACTTTGCCTGTTCATACTATTCATACTTGAGAACTGGGGTTCTCAAGGCAAGAATACTGAAGTGGTGTGCCATTCCCTTCTCCAGTGGACCACGTTTTGTCAGACCTCTCCACCATGACCTGTCTGTTTTGGGTGGCCCTAGACAGCATGACTCATAGCTGCATTGAGTTAGACAAGTCTGTGGTCCATGTTTGATTAATTTTCTGTGATTGTGGTTTTCATTCTGTCTGCCCTCTGAGGGATAAGCATAAGAGGCTTACGGAAGCTTCCTGATGAGAGAAACCGACTGTGGGGGAAACTGGGTCTTGTTCTGATGGGTGGGGCCATGCTCAGTAAATCTAATTTTCTGAGGTGGGCGGGGCTGTGTTCCCTCCCTGTTGTTTGACCTGAGAGCAAACTCAAGGGGTTAGATCTGATAGACAGAGTGCCTGAAGAACTATGGACAGAGGTTTGTGACATTGTACAGGAGGCACTGATCAAGACCATCCCCAAGAAAAACAAATGCAAAAAGGCAAAATGGTTGTCTGAGGAGGCCTTACAAATAGCTGAGAAAAGAAGAGAAGCTAAAGGCAAAGGATAAAAGGAAAGATATACCCATTTGAATGTAGAGTTCCAGAGAATATCAAGTAGAGATAAGAAAGCCTTCCTCAGTGATCAGTGCAAAGAAACAGAGGAAAACAATAGAATGGGAAAGACTAGAAATCTCTTCAAGAAAATTAGAGATACCAAGGGAACATTTCATGCAAGTTCAGTTCAGTTCAGTCGCTCAGTCATGTCCGATTCTTTGCGACCCCATGAACCACAGCAGGCCAGGCCTCCCTGTCCACCGCCAACTCCTGGAGTCTGCCCAAATCCACGTCCATTGAGTTGGTGATGCCGTGCAACCATCTCATCCTCTGTCATCCGCTTCTCCTCCTGCCCTCAATCTTTCCCAGCATCAGGGTCTTTTCCAATGAGTCAGCTCTAAGCATCAGGTGGCCACAGTATTGGAGTTTCAGCTTCAGCATCAGTCCTTCCAGTGAACACCCAGGACTGATCTCCTTTAGGATGGACTGGTTGGATCTTCAAGAGACTCTCAAGAGTCTTCTCCAACACCACAGTTCAAAAGCATGAATTCTTTGGCGCTCAGCTTTCCTTATAGTCCAACTCTCACATCTATACATGACCACTGGAAAAACCATATCCTTGACTAGATGGACCTTTATTGACAAAGTAATGTCTCTGCTTTTTAATATGCTGTCTAGGTTGGTCGTAACTTTCCTTCAAAGGAGCAAGCGTCTTTTAATTTCATGGCTGCAATCACCATCTGCCATGATTTTGGAGCCCGGAAAAAGAAAGTCAGCCACTGTTTCCACTGTTTCCCCATTTATTTGCCATGAAGTGATGGGACCGGATGCCATGATCTTAGTTTTCTGAATGTTGAGCTTTAAGTCAACTTTTTCACTCTCCTCTTTCACCTTCATCAAGAGGGTCTTTAGTTCCTCTTCACTTTCTGCCATAATGGTGTTGTCAGCTGCATATCTGAGGTTATTGATATTTCTCCTGGCAATCTTGATTCCAGCTTGTGCTTCCTCCAGCCCAGCATTTCTCATGATGTACTCTGCATATAAGTTAAATAAGCAGGGTGACAATATACAGCCTTGACATACTCCTTTTCCTGTTTGGAACCAGTCTGTTGTTCCATTTCCAGTTCTAACTGTTGCTTCCTGACCTGCATACAGGTTTCTCAAGAGCAGGTCAGGTGGTCTGGTATTCCCGTCTCTTTCAGAATTTTCCACAGTTTATTGTGATCCACACAGTCAAAGGCTTTGGCATTGTCAATTATGCGGAAATATATGTTTTTCTGGAACTCTCTTGCTTTTTTGATGATCCAGCAGATGTCAGCAATTTGACCTCTGGTTCCTCAGCCTTTTCTAAAACCAGCTTGAACATCTGGAAGTTCACAGTTCACGTATTGCTGAAACCTGGCTTGGAGAATTTTGAGCATTACTTTACTAGCGTGTGAGATGAGTACAATTGCGCGGTAGTTTGAGCATTCTGTGGCATTGCCTTTCTTTGGGATTGGAATGAAAACTGACCTTTTCCAGTCCTGTGGCCACTGATGAGTTATCCAAATTTGCTGACATATTGAATGCAGCACTTTCACAGCATCATCTTTCAGGATTTGAAATAGCTCAACTGGAATTCCATCACCTCCACTAGGGTCGTTTGTAGTGGTGCTTCCTAAAGCCCACTTGACTTCGCATTCCAGGATGTCTGGCTCTAGGTGAGTGCAAGTGATCACACTATCATGATTATCTGGGTCGTGAAGATGTTTTTTTGTACAGTTCTGCTGTGTATTCTTGCCACCTCTTCTGAATATCTTCTGCTTCTGTTAGGTCCATACCATTTCTGTCCTTTATTAAGCCCATCTTTGCATGATATGTTCCCTTGGTATCTCTAATTGTCTTGAAGAGATCTGTAGACTTTCCCATTCTATTATTTTCCTCTATTTCTTTGCATTGATCACTGAAGAAGGCTTTCTTATCTCTCCTTGCTATTCTTTAGAACTCTGCATTCAAATGGGTATATCTTTCCTTTTCTCCTTTGCCTTTAGCTTCTCTTCTTTTCTCAGCTATTTGTAAGGCCTCCTCAGACAGCCATTTTGCTTTTTTGCATTTCTTTTTCTTGGGGATGGTCTTGATTCCTGTCTCCTGTACAGTGTCACGAACCTCCATCCGTAGTTCATCAGGCTCTCTGTCTATGGGATCTAGTCTCTTAAATCTATTTCTCACTTCCACTGTATAGTCATAAGTTGGGCACAATAAAGGACAGAAATGGTATGGACCTAATAGAAGCGGAAAAAATTGAGAAGAGGTTACAAGAACACCCAAAAGAACTATACAAAAAAGATCTTCAGGACCCAGATAACCAGGATGGTGTGATCACTCACCTAGAGCCAGACATCCTGGAATGCGAAGTCAACTGGGCCTTAGGAAGCATCGCTAGGAACAAAGCTCATGGAGGTGATGGAATGCCAGTTGATCTATTTCCAATCCTAAAAGATGATGCTGTGCAAGTGCTGCTTTCAACATGCCAGCAAATTTGGATAACTTAGCAGTGGCCATAGGGCTGGAAAAGGTCAGTTTTCATTCTAATCCCGATTAAAGGCAATGCCAGCGAATGTTCAAACTGCCACATAATTGCACTCATATTAGATGCTAGCGAAGTAATGCTCAAAATTCTCCAAGCCAGGCTTCAGCAATACATGAACCGTGAACTTCCAGATGTTCAAGCTGGATTTAGAAAAGGCAGAGGAACCAGAGATCAAATTGCCAACATCCGTGAATCATTTGTTCATATGTACATGTATGTACATTTACATGTTTGTATTCCTTTCATATTCTTTTCCATTATGGTTTACCCCAGCATGTTGAACATGGTTCCCAGTGTTATAGGACCTTGTTGTTCGTCTGTCCTGCATGTAATAGTTTGCGTCTGCTAGTCCCAGACTCCGCGTCCACCTTTCCACCACCCCACCCCGTTTGGCAGCAACAATCTGTTCTTTCTGTCTGTGTGTCTGAGTCTTGGCTTCTGTTTTGTAGATGAGTTCATTTGTGTCGTATTGTGTCATATTTTAGATTCCACATATAGGTCATATCATGATATTTGTCTTTCTCTTTCTGAGTTACTTTACTTAGTATGATCATCTCTGGGTCCATTCATATTACTGCAGATGGCATTGTGTCATTCTTTTTTATGACTGAGTAGTATCCCGTTGTTTAAATGTACCACTTCTTTATCCATTCATCTGTTGATGGACACTTGGGTTGTTTCCATGTTTTTAGCTTGGTACGTTTCACTCAGGTTGGAGGACAGGGTGCTTAGCACAGATGACTCCTTATCTTGATTTCTGAAAGGTGAATACTGGGGAAAAAGTTGTTTTGGGTTGAGGAGTAGAAATCAAATTTCCAGTTTGGATATGTTAAGTCTGAAATATCTACTAGGTTTCCTATGGTCTGGACTTCATGGAGTCATTAGTATCAATACATGGATGCTATCAAAGCCATGAGACTGGGTAGGATGGCCCAGGAAGTGAATACTGATGGAGAAGGGAGCTGAGGTCTGAGCTTAGTGGGGGAGATCCTCCGTAGCTGAGAGGCTGGGAAGAGGGTGGAGGTTCCTTTAACTTCCAATGCCTTCCTCAGAATTAGAGAGTCAGAGAGCAGAGGGGTGGTCAGCAGAGGTGGGGAGTAGGGTCAGGGAAAATGCAGTTTAAAACAGCACACATATCTGAATACGTCTTTTTTTTTCAGTGACATCGGAAAGAAAACCATTGAATATACAAAAAAAAAAAAAAAAAAAAAAAAGAAGGAAAAGAAAAAAATTACAAATGTCTTAGGCAGAGGTGGGTCCAGGGCTCTTGACTTTCATTGAAGGTTGTGTGTATTCGGCCCAGAAAAGGCATCTCAGGTAGGACCTGGAAAGGATTTCCCAGGCAGGCAGATTTCCCCTCCCAGCCCGGCCCTTTCTCCTACCAGAACACTTCCTTGACCTCACTCTTCCTTCTCGTTGGATTTTGTTTTCAAGTCTTGGAGAAATTTTCCATTTTTTTTCTTTGCAGCTTGGGTGATTGTAAGAGTGCAAGATACTTTGGAACATTGCATTGTTTTTATTTTCTTTAAGTTAATATTAACAGGATATCAGGTCATCTTTGTAATTGGGAGCTCGCTGCTGTGTAGCAAAGACTAGCCAGACCTCCGAGATCTCACTGAGAATGTAGGATGTTTCTCTCTCCCTTTCCTGCTTGGAGACTAAGGCGGTCTTCCCTTTTCCTCTCCTTTCCCCGGGTGGAGCCCCCTGTAGCTTTATTTGCATAACCTCAGGACACTGCTCTTTGTGGGGAAGGCTTCCTTATAGCTCACACCTTCCTTTGGCTTAATTAATTGGCAGACACAGAGCTCCTAGAGGAAATGTTTGTTTCCGTTTCCTCTTTGGAGTTCTAGAGAATGCATTGAATGAATAAAGTCAACTTTCTTCTGCTGACTGCTTCGGAAGGATTTTGTGGACTAATATCCATTCAGCTTACTGAGTCTTTGCTCATTGTTACCCCTTACAGGACTCTACCAAAGATTTCATTTATTATAAATTTACTGTCAGTAGGTATAAGAATAATTAGTGCCCTGGAACTTGCAGGGTAGATGGTCTATATAAGTGAATGGTGCTGATATAGATAAAGTTTAATTTCTCAAGCAACTCTTGAGACCAAGATGAGCCTGGTGACGGGATTCACGTGCTCTGCTTGGGGAGAAATAAGCACATTCTTCTACCTGCTGATTCTTTCTGACATCAGTATTTTGATGGCAGCAAGGCCTGTGGCCATTCTGTTCATCTTGTACTCAGCATCATCCCTTGTCTTAAATGTTTGAATTCTTTAAATTCCAGGCAAAGAAAGCTTATAGACATTTTTTAAATTAGAAAGTTTTTTATTGTTATTTTAAAAAATATTTATGCATTGTTCTGGCCATGTTGGGTCTTAGTTGCAGCAGGCGGGATCTTTCTCTGTGGCCCATGAACCTCTAGTTGTGGTACTTAGGCTCAGTACTTGTACTTGGGCTCAGTAGCTGTGGTACTTGGGCTTAGTAGTTGTGGTACTTGGGCACAGTAGTTGTGTTGGACAGGCTTAGTTGCTCCAGGGCATGTGGGATCTTTGTTCTCCGATCAGGGGTCAACCTCTGTCCCCCACGTTGCAAGGCAGATTTTTAACCATTGGTCCACCTGGGAAGTCCCCATTTTTTATTTTCTTAATTATTTTCTTTAGTCTTCCTTTTCCAGAAAAACTTTAGATAGCCACTTGTGCCTTTAAAGTTTTCATGGACAGTGGTGGATCAAAGAGCTGAAAAGACCTTGCCTTCAGAGATGGTCTAGTTGATTACTCTGCGTTTAACCAGAAAAATCTTTCCTTCTAACCAGAATGATTGTTAAATTGTTCCAGCAAGATGGGTATAGATTTCTTTATTTTAAAGGACACACTTAGAGCTTCCTTTGGAGTTCTATTTGATGTGTGACGTTGGCCTTTGCCTGCGGTGCCCTCTTGATCTTGGCCTGAATGCTGTGGGTTATAGCGGTGCCGTCCATGAAGATGCTAAAGCAGCACTCCTGCAGCTCTGGGTCCCCTCCGTTCTTGAGAAATCAAACTGGGAAAGACCTGGAGCTCGTCCAGGGCCTCAGTGAGGAGGCCTCCCGTGGTCTGATGGCTTGGGTTTGTAGCCAGTTCATCCCACTTGGGAATCAAAGTGCAGTTTCTTTTCTGGGTCACGAATCCATCTCTCTGGACCTTTTTTCTCCGGCCCAGTCCTCAGGTTTCCCCAGTATCACTGTTATGCTCCTCTCTGCCCCCTCCTGGTGAGCGGCACGGATCCATCTGATCTCTCTTGGTAGTGCCTCTTCGTTTTTGTTTTTTTATCTTTTCCTTCCTCCAGTTGTGTGGTGGGGATTGCGGTTAACAAGAAAATCCAACTATGGAAATTGAGCAGTGGGCCATAGTCGAACCAAATTTAGTTTGTGCCTTGGGAGAGGAGAGATCAGTTCTGGAAACGATAGTGATATTTCAGGAGAACTACTGCTTTGCAGTAACTCTTGTGAATGAAGAATGCTGCCTGCCATGGTACTGAGCAGAGGGTGTTTCAGTCATCCAGCCATGCGCATTACGATGGTGAGCCCTGAGGGAACTCGGGGGGAAGACAGGGTGCTTGCCATCAACTATCAGCTGTTGCAGCCCCCTGCCCCCTGCAGCAGGACCTCTGAGGAGACCCCATGCCCACCGCAGCAGCGTCTCTGAGGAGACCCAGGGTGAAGATGGCAGGATTCTGGCCCCAGACAGCTGAGGTGCAGATCAAAGGGATGGTTTCAGTGAGCCCAGACTCTTGCACCTTCCCATACATAGCAAAGCACTAAATTCATTAACTTGAGATGTCTGGCTTTCTTTAATTGGCAGTCACCTTTTGCTGTTCCGTGCAGCTGATCTTTGTTGCAGAAACTCCTGGATATCCTGGCCCCTCCCTTGCTTCTTCAGAGCAGTCCTTCCGCTGTTGTGTCCCGGCCTTAAGTCCTCAGTCTTGTCCACTGAGTTATAACGCAGCCCTCAATGTTCAGGTTGTGCATTTTTTTTCACACTCCATGTTTTAAAAAGTGTGTTCATATTAATGAATATCTCATTGAATCTGCACAAGCAGTTTTTACCTTGGGCGAACCCCCAGTCTGACAGCTCAGAGAGTTAGGACTGACCCAGGTCGTCAGTTTAGATGGAAGTGTTTCTGACATCCCTTGTCCTTGCCGTCTGTTAGGGAGAGCTTCAGCTCTGAGAACTCTTGGGGTCAGCTGAGAAATTTCACCTAGGATTCAGAAACATAGATTCCAGTAGACTGGAGGAATTACACATTTCTCACCCTGGAAGAGTAACTGTGTGTCTTTGAGAGCATGCCACCATGCTATCTGTGTGGCCACCGCAGGGTACCAGTGTGTGGGCAAGTCTGCTCTTGTCCAATATTCCCAAGTCCATGCAGCAGCCTCCACACTTCCTGCTCGGATTTCATGTGGCTCATCAGCCCTGGTGCTGGGGAGTAGCCTCGACCTGTCATCACTGACCCCCACTCCGTGCAGCTCGGCATCCCCCTCATGGGTGAAGACCATGTACCTCAGTTAACCTCGTGTTAAAATGGACTTTAAGCACTCTTGTGTACTGTTCCTGGGAACGTGAAACAGTGCAGCTGCTCTGGGAAACAGTATGGCAGTTCCTCAAAAAATTAGAAATGGAAATTGTAAGGTCCAGCAATCCCACTTCTGGATGTCTTTGTTGTTTAGTTGCTAAGCCATGTCTGACTCTTCTGCGACCCCATGGACTGTAGCCCACCAGGCTCCTCTGTCCATGGAATTTTCCAGGCAAGAATACGGGCGTTGGTTGCCATTTCCTTGTCCAGGGGATCTTCCCCACCCAGAGATCAAACCTAGGTCTCTTGCGTTGGCAGGTGGTTTCTTTACTGTTGAGCCACCCAGAAGAGCTGGGTATGTATGTCTGGTATGTATGCCCAGAAGAGCTGAAAGCAAGGTCTCGAAGGGATGTTTGCATGCCGGTGTTGACAGTAGTGTTACTTATGCTATCCAAAAGATAGAAGCACCCCAGCTGTCCTTTTATGGCTTAATATATAAATAAAATATGATGTATACATACCATGAAATATTGTTCAGCCTTAATGAGGAAGGAAAGTCTGACCTGCTGCAACGTGGATGGACCTTGAGGACAATATGCTAAGTGAAATGACAGTCACCAAAGGACAAATACTATGCGATTCCACTTCTGTGAGGTTCTAGAGTAGCAGAATCATAGAGACAGAAAGTAGAATGGTGGTAGCTGGGGTTGAGGGGAGGAGGGTATGGGGAGTGTTTCAGGAGTGTGGCATTTTAATTTTTAAAACTAAAAGAGTTTGGAGATTGGGTGCTCAGCAAGGTGACTGGGCTTGGTAATACTGAACTTTGAAAGGTTGAGATCATAGAGTTGGGACTTCCCTGGTGGTCCAGTGGTAAGAATCTGCTTTGCAGTGTGGGGGATGCAGATTTGACCCCTGCTTGGGAAACTAAGATCCCATATGCCACCAGCAACTAAGCTCACACACCACCGCTGCTGAGCCTACAACCCAACTAGAGTCTGCGTCACAAGGGAAGATCCCACATGCTGCAGCTAAGGCCTGACACAGCCAGATATATATTTTAAAAGGTGGTAGAGTGTATCTTTTATGTATTTTATTGCAATTAAAAGGAAATTGGGTTTAAACAGCAGTTGCAGGCACAGAGGCAGAATCACAATAAAGGTTCAGAGGAGAAGGGCCCAAGTGATAAGAACATCAGAGAAGATACATTTAGCTTATTTTAAATGAAACAATGGTGGAGTATGAGAGGCACAAGGTAAATAAGAGGTAATTACAAGTAGCAGATGCAGAGAAAGCCCTCACTTACTAATTGAAGGACCTATCCTTGTACACCTGATGTGGTCATGACTGTGGGCTACTTGTCAAGAGGCAAGAGAAGCTGATTAGAAACTCCTTTGCGTATAAAGTCTTAGTTGAGGTTTTAAGGGCTATTGTATAACACATTTGCATGAATTAAAATGTTACACTCTGCAATAAGCAAGTTTTATCTAAACAATGTAAACTTGCTTTTCAAGTCAAAATGTTGTAATAAATATTTTATGATTGATTTTTTTTAAGAGGGTATTAAATCTTTTATTGATTACACATGATAATGGATGATACACAAGCTTCATTCCCATCTATAACTTTTATCTGGTACCATAATTCAATTTAGATATATTGCATAGGATGTGCCAACAATCATTAATAACCAAAAAAAAAAAAAACCTCCATGACTTTGCATGGGTGACCCTTTTAATGGTGAACTCCAGGTCACAACACAGTAACTGTCAGTTCAACTACACCAAGGTTCTGAAGACAACAGCTTCTCCACCAAGCAGGTTGTAAATAAATTTCAAATGGAACCTGGCATCACCCTGAAGGAATTCTAACTTCACACTGTTGGGGTAGTTTACCAAAATGGCTTCAGAGTAGACTAACTTTACACAGCACATTAAAAAAAAAAAAAAGACATTTATTCAGCATCATGATCAGACTATTACATTTAGCAATCAACAGCATGGGTGCAAAAAAAAAAATCTACATTAAAACCCTTTGTTGGAATGCTTTACACTTTCCACAGAACAGAAACTAAAATAACCTGTTATACAATTAGTCACAAGTACAGTCCTCGAGTTTTTTGCCCATACACATGAGTATTGTCTAAAACATGTCTTCTTTGTAGCAGCTAGGCCCTGCCACCACTGTGCGTGGCTGAGTTCACAAATCTGTTGTAACCTGTAGCTTCCCTGTCACTTCTCTGGCTCTCCTCTCCTGCTAAGCTTTGTTTCCTGGCAGTAATTAAAACCTTCTGCCACTGCCATAGCTGCTGCTGCTGGAACCACCATAGCCACCTTGGTTTCGTGGTTTGGCAAAGTATTGGCCTCCACCACCATAGGGGCCAGAACTTCTGCCTCCAAAGTTTCCTCCTTTCATGGGTCCAAAATTTGAAGATTGATTGTTGTAATTGCCAAAATCATTGTAGCTTCCGCCACCTCCAAAATTGCTTCCGTCATTACCAAATCCGTTATACCCATCCCCACTGCCACCATATCCGCCACCACCACGGCTGCCACCAAAGCCACCTCGACCACTGAAGTTTCCTCCACGACCAAAGTTGTCATTCCCACCAAAACCACCTCCACGACCACCACCAAAGTTTCCAGAACCACTTCGACCTCTCTGGCTGGATGAAGCACTAGCCATCTCTTGCTTAGACAGGGCTTTTCTCACTTCACAGTTGTGGCCATTCACAGTGTGGTATTTCTGAATGACAATCTTGTCTACAGAGTCATGGTCATCAAAGGTTACAAAAGCAAACCCTCTCTTTTTGCCACTGCCTCGGTCAGTCATGATTTCAATTACTTCAGTTTTTCCATACTGTTCAAAATAATCTCTCAGGTGATGTTCTTCAGTGTCTTCTTTAATGCCACCAACAAAAATCTTTTTCACAGTTAAGTGGGCACCAGGTCTTTGAGAATCTTCTCTTGACACGGCCCTCTTTGGTTCCACATCTCTTCCGTCCACCTTGTGTGGCCTTGCATTCATGGCCGCATCCACCTCCTCCACCGCGGCGTATGTGACAAACCCGAAGCCTCTGGAGCGCGTGGTGTTTGGATCCCTCATCACCACACAGTCTGTGAGAGTTCCCCATTGCTCAAAATGGCTGCTCAGACTCTCATCAGTTGTTTCAAAGCTCAATCCTCCGATGAAGAGCTTCCGCAGCTGTTCCGGCTCTTTGGGAGACTTTGACTTAGACATGACAGCAGTGGAGGCGGGGAAGTCTTCAACAATGCTTTCTCGGTGGCGTCCACGGGCAGAAAGCGATTTTTTTTTTTCTTGTGTCAAAAAACTTCAGAAACTTTTTTTAGCAAATAGATATGTTGATTTTTTCAGAGCCAGGATTTTCAGTTGGGAGGGAGAAGAAATGCAGGTGCCAAGTTGGAGAAGTTAAATAAATCCCTTTAATCTCAAAATTTAATTGGAAATGTCAGTTTGAACTCATAGTGAGGTTTTCTCATTAAAAAAAAAAAAAGTTCCCTGGCTCCACCCACTGGACGGAACTAGAAATAGTGACCAATCCAGCAGAAATGGCCTGTGTTATGGTATCTTAATGACATTTCTTTTAAAAAATTAATTCATTTTTAAACGTGAAGTATAGTTAAATCACAAGGTTATATTAGTTTCAGGCATACTGTATAGTGATTCAGTATTTTTGCAGATTATTGTAGGTTGTTACAAGATAATGGTAAGGCCGTCATACCTGGTGTCATTTCCTTTTTAATTGGTGGATTTTTATTATTTATTTTTGGGAATTGAGGGGGTGGGCTGTGCCGCGCATCCTGTAGGATCTTCCTTCCCTGACCAGGGGTGGAAGCCACGTCCCCTGCAGTGGAAGGGCAGAGTCCTAAACACTGGGCCGCTGGGGAATGCCCTGTGTCATTGCCTTTTCTCTTAAATTTCGTGATTTCTTTGGCTTCAGTGGGTCTGGGTTGCTGCATGCAGAATCTTCAGTTGTGGTTTACGGGATCTAGCTCGCTAACCAGGGATTAAACCTTGTTTCCTGCCTTGGGAGCATGGGGTTGTAACCGCTGGACCCCCAGGGAAGCCCCCCCTGCATTGTTCCTTGTGGAAAGAAGCCCAGGCCGTGTCCAGTTGTGTCAGACTCAGGCTGGCTCCTCCCCTTGTGAGTGATGCATCGAGGGGGCGTGCCCGGGGGGCGGGGTGAGTGGGTGCAGGCGGGGCGGGGGCTGGCTCTAGGCCTGGTCGCAGCAGCGTGGTCTCCCCTGGAAGCCGGCCTGCTGCCTCACTTGGGTTAATCCCAGGTTCTGGTGTGAGGAGGCCAGGGCAACCCAGGAGAGTGCCGTGAAGGGCCGCCGTGAGTCAGTGGGGTCAAGGGCTGGGTGGAAGGACAGGCTGAGGGCGCTTGGCAGCACTCGGAGACACGGCTAATTCCAGGCCTGCAACGAGAAAGGAAGGATGAGCCTGGTACATTTTTTTTTTTTTTTTTTGCCTTTTATCTTCAATTCCTTATTTTTTGAAATTTCAAACTTATGAGTTCAACAGCAATAACTGTTATCTTCATCTAGATCATCAGTATTTTGCCATTTAATTTCTCTGTACACATACACACATTTTTGGGAATAATTTGGGGAAGTGGCAAACATCATAACTCTTCATTCCGAAACACTTTAAGTTTGTATCACCTAAGAATCAGGACTTTCTCTTACATATTACATTGCAGTTATCAAATTCAGGAATTTTAACATTGATTCAATACTGTTGTCTAGCATGTATCCATGTTCAGATTTGCGGGTTGTTCCAATGTTGGCCTTCTTTTTTTCTATCCGGGATCTCATTGTGCATTTAGTTGTCACTGAACTGACCTGTTAGTCTCCTTTAATATACATCTGTGTGAAAGTCTCTCAGTCCTGTCCGACTCTTGCGACCCCATGGACTGTAGCCCACCAGGCTCCTCTCCTCTGTCCATGGGATTCTCCAGGCAAGAATACTGGAGTGGGTTGCCGTTCCCTTCTCCAGGGCATCTTCCCGACCCAGGGATCAAACCTAGGTCTACCACACTGCAGGCGGATTCTTTGCTGTCTGAGCGACCAGACAAACATGCTTCATATACACAGTGGCTACCAAGTCTGAAACCATAGGAGAGTATGTGATATGTGGTTTATTAATATTACATTAAAACGCATGTGAAGTATTAGTACCTGTTTCCAGACTTCACAAAGCCTAGTACATCTTGTCAAACCAGAAGACAAGAAAGCATCAAAGATGACTGTAGTCTTGTCAAAAGAACCAGGAGAGGTTCTTTGGAGATTCAGTACTGTATCGAAGCAATGTTAAACTTGGAGAGGCTTCTGCTTGCCTGGTAAATGAGGATAATGATCACAATAGATTGAGTCACATCAGTGTATCTAAAATCCATGATATATGATATTTAAAAAAAAACCCAAGCCCTTATTGCTGACCTTTGGAGAATGCTAAGTGAACTGACTCACTTTTCCGGAAAATAGTAAAGGGGAAGAATTAAGCATTGTCATGTCTTTGCATAAGAATTATTCTGCCCGGTAACCGTGTGGTTGTGGAGGGGAGGACTGGTGGAATTAGCTGTCACCACTTTGTCGACACTGATGAACGATGACCCAGAGGGTGCTCATCAGTGATGCTCACCCTGAGGGGAGCCCTCCAGTGCCTACTGGTGGAAGGACCAGCACCACTGTGGATCAGACAGGCTTGCAGGGAGCATGTGGCGGAGCTGTGTGTCCGGTGACATGCTGAAGACGCAGTCAGCAAAATCCAGACTCGGGGGAGCTCTGGGGCAGGCACTCCAATTTCCTCAGCAGATTAATTATAAGGAATAAAAAGTGGGAGGGATAATCTACAGATTAAAAGAGGTTTAGGAGACCTATCCACCCAATGTAAGATATAAGCCTTGTTTGAATAAACAAATCAAATGAAAAAAGGACCCTTGAGAAAATGGACTGATGGGATATTTGATGGTATTAAGAAACACATTAATATTTACATTGATAAGGGGTCTATGGTTTTGTTCAAACAGTCATTATCTTTTAGAGATTTATACTATTGATATCATAGTTAGTAATGAAACAAGATCTCTGGGGTTTGCTCAGGAGTTTGCTTCAGAATAATCCAGTAGGGGGAGGAGGGGAGGAAATGTGAGTGTGATTCTCTTCTAAACGATGCTGATCCAAATGATGATGATTGTTGAAGCTGGGTGTATACAGATGGTAGCTCTTTATTTTTCTATTATTGTAGAAGCTTGAAACTTTTCACAATGAAAAACAATAAAACCACACATATCTTTGTTCAAAATTTACCTTGTTAACACTTTGCTTCATCTAGGCCTTCTTCTGGGTTTTGTTTTCCATAGAGCCTAAATTTTTGTTAATATTGTTTCCATATTTTGGATATTTACTTAAATTTTTAAAATTATAGTTGATTTGTAATCTTTTATCAGTTTGTAGTGTGCAGCATGGTGATTCAGTTATACATATTATATACATATTCTTTTTCATATTCATATATTTGCTATTAAAATGTTTTCAGAAAGACAGAAGGGAGCTATATTCCCATGGGTATCTGTTCATGTATTTTATTTTTTCTCTTAACAAAGGACAGTTTGCTTATTTATTTTCACTTGGAGCATTTTATGAAGCCTTATTGGTGAATGGTGGGGAAAAGTGTGTTTATTATTTAAAATTTAAATAAATACTGTAAAACAGATGAGTCAGTTATATAGGCATATTCTTTAATTGTCACGTCTAAAAACTGATTTCTCCCTGAGACTGCTTTTCTGCTTCTTTGTAGATTTATTGATGAAACTGGAATTATTACTGAAGCAAAACTGACCTGAAGGCATCATGCCATCACATGGCGTGACTTTGTCTTGCTGAAACTCAAATGATATCTAATCTTACAGTCTTCTCATAGTAATGGAGTTCCTCCATTTCAGCACTACTTTACTCTAGCAAATTGCACTTTACATCTCACAGAGATCATGAAATTTTGATGAGGGCTGAAATGCGAGTTGCCTAATCGATTTGAGTTAATAATATTGACATCACATTCCATTAAGTGACTGGGCTCAGGAGATGGTTTTCCGGAGGAATGTTATTGCTTTCATTTCGCTGCTCATACTTGTATTTTCTGTTACTAAATAGGGCCATGAGCTGATGACCAACATGTTTCCAGTTCGCTTTAAAGCTTACTTAAGACTGCTTGAAAGTCTTACTAGCTGGGGTGCTTTAGAATTGTCTGTGAATTTTATTTAGCCCTATTAGAAATGGGCATGGATAATTGAGAATGGACTATAATTTTTAGCTGCTTTGCCACCGTTTACATTTACTAAACTGGACAGCTAAGCTTGGATCTTTAAGAAGCAATGGAGACCTCACAGGATGTGTGCTCTCATGCTGTTAATGACTTGTAGCTGCAGAAAAGTAATTCTTTTTAAACAGGCAGCATAAGTGTTGAAAATGAGCTCCTTTTTCTTAGTTGTCAGAGTAACCATTTCCCTTGAACCGTGATAATAATCAGTTGTGACAATTCACTCTCAGCCTTTCCTCCTCCTGCGTTCCCAGAAGGTTAAACATTATTGAGTGTCAGCCTTTGTCTCAGGAGTTCAGAAGGACAAAAATTATCCATTCAAACTGAACATATACTTTCAAGTGGGGTTCAACATGCTCATTGAACTCTTGGGAGTTTTAGAGAAGAGATGTCAGGAAAGTCATTCATTGTTGGCACCTTTTCCATCCTTTTATTTGATGCTTTTTCTTTTGTCTTTGTGAAACAGAAGATTAGCCTCCTATTTATGTAATAAAGTGTGAACCAAACTTTATTTCTTCCACTGATGGCAAATTACAGAAATTTGTGAATATCACCAATTAAAAAAATCATGAGAATTAGATATCTGATTGTTGATCTGCTTTTGAGATGCTTAGATAGCATCACCAACTCGATGGACATGAATTTGAGCAAACCTCGGGAGACGGTGAAGGACAGGAAGCTGGCATGGCAGGATCTAGCATGCTGCAGTCCGCAGGGTGGCAAAGAGTCGGGCACGGCTTAGTGACTGAACAGTGACAACCTTCTGTTCTCAGGAGTAAAAGACTGAGGATGCTTGGAGAGTTTCAGACTTCTGTGGTCCATAGCCGGTTCCTAAACCCTGAGTGCTTCCTTTCTTAATGTAGAAATAAACTGTTGGACCTGAAGGTGGAGGCACAGTGGGGTGATGAGTCAGCTTGGTGTCAGGTGTTGTGATTCATCTGGGAGTTACTTAGTGTTTGCTTTATATTCTTAGTTATTTTCACTGGTTCTTTTTTATCTCCCTGGGTGTATGTAACTTTGAGTGAGAGAGTATTTTATATTGCTTGGCATTGTATGAGTATATTAGCTGATATTTCTTTAATTTAATATTTTTTAAGTTAATTAGTTTAGTTGGAGGATAATTGCTTTACAATATCGTGATGGTTTTTGCCATAGATCAGCATGAATCGGCCATGGGTATATATGTGTCCCCCCACCATCCTGAATCCCCCTCCCACCTCCCTCCCCCCTTATCCCTCTAGGTTGTCCCAGAGCACCAGATTTTATTATATGGAGTGAAGTAAGTCAGAAAGAGAAAGACAAATACTGTATATTAACGCATATGTATAGAATTTGGAAAGATGGTGCCGACAGTCCTACATCTAGGGCAGCAAAGGAGACACAGAAGTAAAGAACAGACTTTTGGACTCCGTGGGAGAAGGCAGGGGTGGGATGATTTGAGAGAATAGCATTGAAACATTTAAGTTGCCATACGTAAAACAGATAAGCGGTGCGAATTGGCTGGTATTCTGTTTTTACAATGTTTCCTTATTTGTTTGGCTGCTCATGGGGTGTCCCTTGCGTCGCGCGGGATCTTCCCTTATGTTGTGGGGACCCTCTGCTTGAGGCTTCGGAGCATCTGGCCTCAGTAGTTGCAGTGCCTGCGCTTAGTTGCTCCCGGGCCTGTGGGGTCTTAGTTCCCTGACCAGAGATCAAGCACATCCCTTGCATTGCAAGGTGAATTCTTAACCACTGGACCAGCAGAGAAGTCCCTATTAGCTGATACTTAAAAATCTCTCACTACTTGTGGAGCCAGGTAAGTTGGAAAACAGAACAGCACTGATTTCTTTGAAACATGTGAAAGCTGTCTTTACAAAAGGTCAGGGCTTCAGTGTAGTCTTGTCTCTGCTCTGACTTTAATAATGAGAGTGGGAACTATATTCAATATCCCGTGATAAACCATGATGGAAAAGAATATGAAAAAGAATATGTATGTGGAACCGAGTCATTTTTCTATGTAGCAGAAATTAACACAACATTATACATCAACTATACTTTAATAAAATTCTGAGAGGAATCATGTCCCCTTAGAAGAAGGAAACTGGGCTTTGTGTTCTAAGGCTCTGCCCTTGGGAACTCTGGAATTTCAACAAATTTTTGATAATGAACCTCTGATCTCCTTTTTTTCTGAATGGTTATTGCTGAGTCATCAGGGAATAAGAGAAAGCTGGGAGGTGAGAAATCAGGGAGAGGAGGAGTAGAGAAAAGGAAAATCATAGGCTCAGTGATTGTGGAGAAAAGCCAAGTTAAGATTGTGGTTTACATTGATATATCCAAAAGCACCTTTCTTGCTACCTTTTTGAAATTCATCTGTTCATCCTGGGAGCAGAAGTTTGAACATTGGTGTGTCATATGCGATAACTGCACCTGGTTTATCAGCAGGCTGGGCCCAGTTTAATTTTTCTTGAGTTAAGACCAGCTCTTCTGCAGCATAAGCAGGCCGATGGAGAGGCCGAGAGTGTTTTCTGGAGCCACCCGCCTGTGTGAGTCTCAGTTCTGGACTCAGCACTCCTCGCTCAGGGCCCTGGGTGCTGTGACCTTATCTGCTTCCAGTGGGCTTGATTCCTCAGCTGTAGATGGGCACTGTGACTTCATCACGTTCCTGTGAGCATCATCTTTTCATTGTGCTCGGAACAGTGCTTGGCACATAGCGTTGACATCCTGGGTATTGATAGAGCTCCAGCTGGATAGGATCCTGGGGTCACAGAGGTGGGTGACATGATGCTCCTATTTCAAGGACCTTCAGGTCTCGTGGACCATGGACAAAGTTGTTACAACATAGTTGGGTACGGGTGTTCTAAGAGCGCGTCACTTAGCTCCCAATAGGAAGGTCAGTGAGAGATGAAGAGGATCAGAAGATGATGACAAAGGATGGCCCAGCATCATCTATACAGCAGACCTGGGGGCAGGCAGCTGAGATGGAGTAGAAGGGTGGACGGCTCCAGAAAAGACTTCTCTAGGAATAAAAACAGGGCAGATTTGACCATACTGAAAATGGGTGTTGAGATGAGCGTCTTGCAGGTGTCAGGAATCAGAGATTTAAATGAAGACAAGAGGAAGAAATGAAGCAATTATTAATTCTAAGAAAAATGAAATTTTGATTATGCAAGGAAATCTAATTGTGATATACTGCCTGACTCAGCAGTGAATAGTATTAGCATGAAATTAACCATGAAATCACTAGATATATGGCTTCAAGTGAAAGGTATGTAACCATGGTATAATCTTTGTCTACCATAACTGGAATTCAGTAGATAATATCTAAAATCGTTGAATATAGAGATACTACCATGTGCATATCGTTTAGAACTATAGAGACGAATGCCGTAAAAAACAGAGTTGAAGCTGGTTGCATATGGGAAGAGGGGGAGGAGAGCTACAGAGCACTATTTTTGTGTGCAATCTATTTATTGATTAGGGTGGGAAGAGAAATCAGATTTATTCTTTTTCACCAATCTCTATTTCTGCCCCCAGAGAAAAACTCAAGACAGACTGCACAACTTTTCCGGTCACTCTTAGATAATGGACAGTGTTACTGAGTCCAGGGTCATACTGCTTACCACGTAACAAGCCAGTAAATCAAGAAAGTTGTTGGGGCAAGGAATAGCAAGGACAAGCTAAGGCAAACTGCAAGGAATAGCAGCTTTATTTAAAAGTCAGCAAGCTAAGAAGATGGTGGATTCATGTCCCAGAGAACTGTCCTGCCTGAGTTAGAATTCAGGGACAGGGTAGGGTCAAACATTTCCTGGTTCTGGTGGGTCTCCACAGGGGATGTTAATTTCTCCGTTCCTGTGGTCTGGACATTGCATGTGAGCTAAAAAAGGTATTTCTGCTTAATGTTCATTACCTTGGAGGCAGAGTTCCCAGAGATGGACCATTGCGTATAATTTAAGCTTATAGACAATATCCCTTTGGTGATTAACCGGTAATAGAACAAAAAGGTTCTTCCCTATTACAGAAGTCCTTGGATCACTTTCAAACATCAAAGATTTGAGCGCAGACTCGTAACAATATAACAATATAGCAATATAGCGCAGTCTGGTCTTGTGTGTTATCAGAGCTTCAGATCCAGTGCTCCTCTCTGCACTCAGCTTGAAGCAGATGCAGGTGGAAGTGGCAAAGGACATAACTGGCTTCCTGTCTCTGCCTTCTCCGTTTTCTCCCTTGCCCACCAGCCGTTGCTCCCGAAGCCTCTAGTGTCAGCCCAGGGAGAGAGGGTTAGGGGCGTGGGCTTTGCACAGCGCGTGGCTGGTTCATCATCGGCGCCCTGCGAGTGGGTTGCAGTTCTCTTCATGTGTGTTCCCGCCTGGTCTCCAAACTTCCCTCTCCTTGATCCCTTCCTCCAGCCACAGAATCCCTTGGAGAGCGTCCATCTGAATAGAAGTCTAAGCTCCCTCTGTCTTGGGGTCTTTGCTGCCATGCAGGGCCCAGGAAAGTGGCCAGAGATGCCAGATGCATCTGCAGTCGCAGATGTATCCTGTGACTTTCAGACTCACCCAAGGCAGAACCTTCTAGTTGAAGTTACTCTCTTTTGTATTGTAGTGTTTCTAGGTTTATATGCCCGGTTTAGCTAAACATTTCAAATTCTTTATATCGATAAAATTTTAAAAATGTATATTATGTTTTATAAAATGAACTGAGTCCCTATGTTTGAAATTAATTTAGAAAATCCAGATAACTTACCTTAAAGAACTCTATACTAGGCCTTTCCGCATGGTCCAGTGGTTAAGAATCTGCCTTGCAATGCGTGGGAGACCGGTTCCAGGCCTGGTCCGGGAAGCTCCCACGTGCCGTGGAGCAGCTCAGCCTGTGAGCCCACATGTCACCACTGCTGAAGCCAGGTGCCTGGAGCCTGTGCCCAAGACAAGAGAAGCCTCCAGCACGGGAAGCCTGCGCGCTCCAGCTAGAGATCTCCTGTGTGCCGCACAGACCCGCCGGAGCCAAGAAATAAGAAGTCTTAAAAAACCCTCCGTCTTAATGGGAGTATTGAGCGGACATCACAGATGTCTTAAATTTATTTCTAGAATACATGTAATCACTATGACTCGGGGCAAACTTACCTTGTTAGTTTCAAGAATCAGGAAGTCTGAGATGTAGATGTTTCAGGATCCTAGGGAAGTGAAAAATGGCTGCTGAAATGAGAATGCTGCTTTTTATAAGCAAAAGACTATCACTATTTCCTGTTTTTAGATCCGCCTAAAATCTGGGGACTCCATTAGCTCCAGAGTTAAGCATAAATAAGTGAAACCATCTAAGAATAGAAACTGTGAAGACGCGAATACCTTTCACACTGACAGCATCTTCACTGGTGCTAACTGATGATCATAACGGGAGCTGGTGTTTCGTCAGCACTTCCAGGCATGTGCTCACTTCGTCCCAGCAGCAGCCCTAGGAGGTGGTCTCTCTGCAGATTAGGAAACCGAAGCTCATAGCAGGTCCCGGGCTGAGCCACAGTCACGTGGCAGGTGGGTAGTGAGGTTGGGCAGGGGGCTGGTCCCGCCAGCCCCTGGGACTCTGTCTGACCTCGGTCTCCAATCCTCCCCGGTGAGCTTGCTGAGGGTGGTTTCACTTCTGCTGTGTGGTTAGAAAGTTCAGTCTGGGTTGTGAGTGATGCTGTGAACCTCTTCTTCCAAGTCAAGCTTCAGGGCAAGTCTGGCAGGCGATGCCTGTGGGAGCGGGGAGAAGAGACGGGCGTTTTCTGAGCCCTTCCTGAGTGTTGGGCAGGACAGATGCTTTTGCAAATTCCACGCAGTGTTTATCTTTCCATTTCACAAGTGCTGACTGAGCAGCTGCTATGGGCTTGTCACTGGGTCAGGAACCGGTGAGCGAACCAAGAGGAAAACACAGCCCCTGTGCTCACGGAGCATGTTTTGGAGACAGACAGCACACAGATGCTTGTGGACTGAACAGTGTGTCGGGTGGTGACAGGTGCCGTGGGGAAACTGAAGCAGGTTGGCGGCCTGGGGGGCCGTGGGCAGGAGTGTGAGGAATGGGAGCAGGGGGCGTATTACAGTGTCAGGTTGTTTGGAAAGAGTTTCTCTAAAAAGATGCCATTTGGACGTCCTTGGTGGCCTGGCGGTTAAGACTCTGCCCTTGCCCTGCAGGGAGCGCTGCTTCAATCCCTAGTCCGGGAAATGAGATCTCTCCTGCCGCCGGGTGTGGCCAAACAAGACAAAACAGACAAACAAACATTTGAGCAGAAAGCTGAAGACTGACAGCGAGGCCGTGTGGCCGGAGCACAGGCTTTGGGGTCGCTCCGAGGGCAGTGGGACGTCGCTGGTGGGGTCTGAGGATGGGCAGGCTGCATTCTGACTGCTTTTTAAAAGTTCAGTCCGGCCTCTGTGTGGGGAATTCTGTAGAGGGGCTTGGGGTGAGAACGTCGAGGCTCTCGTTTTTGCAGTACCTGCTATGTGCTATACGCGTGCCCCCGCTGACCGTTTCAGTGATCTGGTTGAATTCAGTCACTAACTAAGATAGGACCAGAAAGCTCCCATTTTGGAAGTTTGCCCTGGGCTGCACACCTCTGACCGTAGGGCTCTGTCCAGTCGGCTGTGTTGGCAGAGCTCTTTAAAATGGTACTGTCCCTCATCTGTTCCTCCTGTTGCTCAGCTTTGTCCTCAGGCCCTTGGACCATACATTCCTCTTCTGGAACAAATCTGGGAGGTAGGTGCTGTTCCCAGTCGTATAAGAGGAATCCAGGGTTCAGAAGCTGTGACTCAAGACATGTAACGAGGCCATGTGGCCAGCAAGTGGCTGAACTGGGAGTGGAAGCCCTGATCTGTGGGCCTCCTGCTTTATTATAGTGAGGCAGAGAATTCACCAGATCGGGAACAATTTTACTTTTTTTCACCTTTCTGCCTTTTCTCTGTGGCTTTGATTGCTCTCAGGAGATCTGCACCATTCTTTTTGGGGGGAGATTGCCTGCATTACTAATAGCTTAGGAGGCCCTTATGCCTTTTATTAGCTCTCCTGTAAGTTCGTGCAGTTTGCAGGCCTGTCACAGTGAGAACACTGACAAGTGAGGCCCTCGCAGGAGGATTTCAGACGCTGTGGCACCAGGCTTGGAAGCAGATCTTCTGATTCTGTCACAGCGCCTGAGAGATCACGTTCTCCCTGGAGAGGCAGGAAGCGGAGGGAAGACGAGGCCGTCTGTCTCTGTTTCAGCAGAGTGGCAGCGAGCGCCCGAGCCCTGAGCTAAGGAAACAGAGGAGAGGATGGTCACATCTGAATTATGAGCTTGTACCCCAGGCAGTGGTTCTCTTTAGCTGTGATCTGAATTACGCCGGCCTGCAGTTCTGTTAGTACTCCTTTGGCCCCTTGAATCTCTGTCTCTGTGAGTCAGCAATGGCTCTAGGGGAAATGATGATGCAGACAGTTTGTTTTACCTCTAAGAGCCTCTGTGTTACCTCTTCCTTTTATCAAAATATCCTTCAGGATGTACTCTCATGCCCTTAGTCACACTAACGGGTAAATGACTGATATCACTTACTGTTGCCTGTATGTGAGAAACTGGATTAGAAATAAAAAAGCTTTAAACTAAAATAATGAATCTTTATTTTATAAATAGTCTTCAGAGTTACCATATGACCCAGTAAACCCACTCCTGGGTAAATATTTGGTGAAATCTATAATTTGAAAAGATACATTCCCCCCAGCCTTCAGTGTAGCACTATTTACATTGGCCAAGACATAGAAGCAACCTAAATGTCCATTAACAGATGAATGGATAAAGAAAATGCGGTACATATACACAATGGAATACTACTCAGCCATGAAAGAGAGTGAAATAATGCTGTTCACAGCAGTATGAGAGAGCTAGAGATTATCATACTAAGTGAAGTAAGCCAGAGAAAAATAAATATCATATGATATCACTTATCTGTGGAGTCTGAAAATATGATACCAACTGATTTATTTACGAAACAGAAACAGAATTACAGACATAGAAAACAAGCCTAAGGTTACCAACAGGGAAAGAGGGGGAGGAATCAATTAGGAGTTTGAGGTTAGCAGATCCACATTATTGCATATAAAGGAGATAACCAGTGAGGATGGCACAGGGAACTATACTCAATATCTTGCAAAAATCTGTAAGAGAAAAGAACCTTAAAAAGAACATATTTGTGTTATATAGCTGAATCACTTTGCTGTGATACCTGAACCTAACACAACATTGTGAATCAGCTACACTTCGGTTAAAAAGAGAATGAGTCTTTATTGCTGGAATTTTAGCCATCAGTGTGAAAGGAGGTGAGGAGGTTTTCAAGTCCTAAAAATGATATGCTTTTTGTAATATAATTATCTGTCATCACAAATACTGCCATTCTCAGTACTTTCTGTCTGGCTTTCCTTTTATGTTTTCCTTGTAGGATGCTATAATAATGCATTGAGTATCAGGTGTCAGGAAGGCATTGTATTAGATGCTTTACACACTTTGTCTCATTTTAATAGTGTCTAGCATCCAAGGAAGTGGGTATGAGTCCCTGCGTTTAGACTATGGGCAGGTCAGAGAGGTGAAACGCCTCTCTCGGGGCAGTCTGCGTGGTGAGAGCTGGTGTGACTGTCTCAGGGCACTCTGCGTGGTGAGATCTGGGGAAGGTCCTGCTGGGTCTCCTCTTCTGAGAAATTGTGAAATGTGAATTATTTGAGGTGTTTTTGCTTCCCTAACATGCAATAACCTCAGATATGCAGATGAAACCACCCTTACGGCAGAAAGTGAAGATGAACTAAAAAGCCTCTTGATGAAAGTGAAAGAGGAGAGTGAAAAAGTTTGCTTAAAGCTTAACATTCAGAAAACTTAAGATCATGGCATCTGGTCCCATCACTTCATGGGAAATAGATGGGGAGACAGTGGAAACAGTGTCAGACTTTAATTTTTTGGGCTCCAAAATCACTGCAGATGGTGATTGCAGCCATGAAATTAAAAGATGCTTGCTCCTTGGAAGTTAAGTTATGACCGACCTAGATAGCATATTAAAAATCAGAGACATTACTTTGCCAACAAAGGTCCATCTAGTCAAGGCTGTGGTTTTTCCAGTAGTCATGTGTGGATGTGAGAGTTGGACTGTGAAGAAAGCTGAGCACCAAAGAATTGATGCTTTTGAACTGTGGTGTTGGAGAAGGCTCTCGAGAGTCCCTTGGCCTGCAAGGAGATCCAACCAGTCCATCCTGAAGGAGATCAGTCCTGGGTGTTCATTGGAGGGACTGATGCTGAAGCTGAAATTCCAGTACTTTGGCCACCTCATGCAAAGAGCTGACTCACTGGTAAAGACCCTGATGCTGGGAGGGATTGGGGGCAGGAGGAGAAGGGGATGAGAGGATGAGATGGCTGGATGGCATCACCAACTCGATGGACAAGGGTTTGAGTAAACTCCGGGAGTTGGTAATGGACAGGGAGGCCTGGCATGCTGCGATTCATGGGTCGCAAAGAGTCAGACATGACTGAGCGACTGAGCTGAACTGAACTGACTGAACATGCAGTAAATGTGAGTCTGGTTAGGGTTCCCCAGAGAAACAGAACCCATGGAGCACACACACACAGATTTATTTGCCAACATCTCTAGGTCAGTCAGCAGCCTGGAAATTCAAGTTAAGAGTTGACACTGCAGCCTTGAGTCCGAATTTCATGGGACATCAGGCTGAAAACTCATGTTGGGTTTTTGTGTTGACTCTTAAGGAAAATTCCTTCTTTTTTGAGAAAATTTGCTCTTTGCTCTTCAACTGCCTGGATGAGGCCCACCCACATTATGGAGGTGCTTTGCTTGAAATTGCATCTGAAGAATCCTCAAAGCAGCATCTAGACTGGCATTTTGCCCAAAACTGTGTGCCATGGCCTAGCTGAGTTGACACATAAAATTTGCCATCACATTGATAAGTGGTTAATTTATTAATGCAGTGGTTTTCACTGAATAGATTTTTCTAAGGTACCTGAATTCCTTACCTGCTCACTTTCCTGATGGTTCTGTTGCTGTGCACACAGACATAGGACCAGGTCAGGAGGACGTGCAGTGGCCCCCAGGGAATGGCTCTTCACTTATTCCATGGCGCGTGTATGCTTCTGGTAGGAGTCATCGTATTGTTTTCTGAACATGGATATAAAGACCAAAAAATTTCTTGGTCTTTTCTTAGTGTTCAGACTGACTGGGAAAGCACCAGTTGAGAAGGAGAGAAGGAAAAAACCCTAAAACAGGATTTCATGGCCAGGAGTTGCAGCTGGGAAGGGGAGGAAGGTGGGGTTGGAATTCACACTAATCCCAAGTGTGCAGCATGACTGAGGGGGGAGTTGAAGAGATAGCTGTGCGGTCAGCTCATCGAAAGCAGGAATAGATTTATCTTTTAAGTGCGGAAAAAGAGGTTACCTGTTTTCTTGTTAGCGACAATGGAAGTCGAAAAAACAGGAGTATTGATATTATTTTTTAAATTTTATTGAAGTCTAGTTGATTTACAATGTGTTAGCTTTTGCTATGCAGCAAAGTGACTCAGTTATACCTGTATTTATTATTTTTTCTGTTCTTTCTCACTAATGGTTTATTACAGGATACTGAATACAGTTCCCTGTGCTCTGCGGCAGGACCTCGTTGTTTATCCTTCCTATATATACTAGTTTGCATCTGCTAATCCCAGACTCCTGATCCTTTCCACCTCCACCTCCCGCCCCCTTGGCGGGAGATCTTGAAAGAGAGATCTGTTACAAACCAGAGGATACCACGTAGGGGCCTTGGACCACGTGGTGGTTCTGCATGGATCTCGTGTTGTGGGGCTGGGATAGGCAGCAGATCTTTGGGAAAACTCAAATGTCAGTGAAGAGCTTTTGAAATCTACTTTGCACTGTAACGGGATTGGGTTGCTAGCAGCATGTAGCATCCGGGGTGGGCCTTTCAGAGACCCGGCTCTGGGTAGTGGCCCTCCTTGCGTTGGGCTCTGCTCGCTGCTCCCAGTCCGGTGGGGCCCACAGCACACGGTTACCCTCCCTGAACACGTGGAGCCGGGGAGCCAGCCCTGTCTTCCTCAGGAGGTAGAAGCCAGACGCTGAAAGCTTCATGCACTTGGCTTCATTTCAATGATAAAAGCTATTCTTCCACCTAATTGCAGTAGTAACTGAAGTGAGAGAATGGCTGTGTACAAGCTGTTTATCTAGAGTCTCATTAATGAAGACAGGTAATGAAATGAAGGTGTAAAGACAGCCTTGCTTATGTTTCAACAAGAAAGAATTGCTTTTTTTTTTAAACGTGTTTGTCTAAATTTTTGTCGTTGTCTCCAACGATGAAAACAATGAATTTAAAAGGATAAAGCAATTGATTTTAAAAGGAATAAAGGAGAAGTGCACTGGAAAAATACAAGGGTATCTCAAACAGCTGAGGGCTCAGTCAGCGAGGATGGAAGGACAGATGTGAGGATGACGTGGATCTACCTCCTGAGAACAGCTCTTTAATGTGACCTAGTTCCAGGCACTTCCGGTCTTTCTGTCTCTGTTTGTTGGTTCAGTGTTTCCTGGAATGACAGTCATATAGGCTTACCTGCACTTAGTCCCTGCCCAGATCACACAGACATCTGCCTTCTCCCCCACCACCTTCTTATTAATTACCTTACTTTCCATTTTGGAGTAAGATATGATCAGCTAGGGGTGTAACTGGGTAACATCAAGTGATACTCAGGCTTCTGAATGCTCTTTCTGTGTTGGCCTCTGAGCTCAGCGCTTTTCAAGTATCCCTCATCCTGCCCCTGCAGCCCCGTGTCTCGTATACTGTTGTGTCTCCCACTTCTCAGATGAGCAAACCAAAGCCCAGAGACGCCCAACAGTTTCTCAGGCCCCAAAGCTTCTCCCCAACAACCAGTCTTTAGCAGGGCAGTTCAGCTCACTTCAGTTGCTCAGTCGTGTCCAACTCTTTGCAGTCCCCTAGACTACAGCACGCCAGGCCTCCCTGTCTATCACCAACTCCCGGAACCTGCTCAAACTCATGTCTACTGAGTTGTGGTACCATCCAACCATCTCATCCTCTGTCATCCCCTTCTCCTCCTGCATTCAATCTTTCCCAGCATCAGGGTCTTTTCCAATGAGTCAGTTCTTCTCATCAGGTAGCCAAAGTATTGGAGCTTCAGCTTGAGCATCCATCCTTCCAATGAATATTTGGGACTAATTTCCTTTAGGATGGACTGGTTGGATCTCCTTGCAGTCCAAGGGACTCTCAAGAGTCTTCTCCAACACCACAGTTCAAAAGCATCAATTCTTCAGCATTCAGCTTTCTTTATGGTCCAACTCTCACATCCATACATGACTACTGGAAAAACCATAGTCTTGACTAGCCAGACCTTTGTTGGCAAAGTGATGTCTCTGTTTTTAAATATGCTGTATAGGTTTGTCATAGGTTTTCTTCCAAGGAGCAAGTGTCTTTTAATTTCATGGCTGCATTCACCATGTGTGGTGATTTTAGAGCCCAAGAAAATAAGTTCTGTCACTGTTTCCATTGTTTCCCCATCTATTTGCCATGAAATGATGGGACCAGATGTCATGATCTTTATTTTTTGAATCAGCATTAGAACCAATTGGAACCAGTCAAACTGGTTGGAGCCAGTCTGTTGTTCCATGTCTGGTTCTAACTGTTGCTTCTTGATCTGCATACATATTTCTCAGGAGGCAGGTAAGGTGGTCAGGTATTCCCATCTCTTTAAGAATTTTCCACAGTTTGTTGTTATCCACACAGTCAGAGGCTTTGGCCTAGTCGATAAAGCAGAAATAGATTTTTTTTGGAACGCTCTTGCTTTTTGATGATCCAACAGATGTTGGCAATTTGATCTCTGGTTCCTCTGCCTATTCTAAATCCTGCTTAAACATCTGGAAGTTCTCAATTCACATACTTTTGAAACCTCACTTGGAGAATTTTGAGCATTTTTGCTAGCATATGAGATGAGTGCAATTGTGCAGTAGTTTGAACATTCTTTGGCATTGCTTTTCTTTGGGATTGGAATGAAAACTGACCTTTTCCAGTTCTGTGGCCACTGGCATATTGTGTGCAGCGCTTTAAAAGCGTCATCTTTAGGATTTGAAATAGCTCAACTGGAATTCCGTCACCTCCACTAGCTTTGTTCATAGTGATGCTTCCTAAGGCTCACTTGACTTCGCATTCCAGGATGTCTGGCTCTAGGTGAGTGATCACACCATCGTGATTATCTGGGTCATGAAGATCTTTTTTGTACAGTTCTTCTGTGTATTCTTGCCACCTCTTCTTAATACCTTCTGCTTCTGTTAGGTCCATACTGTTTCTGTCCTTTATTGTGACCAACTTTGCATGAAATGTTTGCTTGGTATCTCTAATTTTCTTGAAGAGATCTCTAGTCTTTCCCATTCTATTGTTTTCCTCTATTTCTTTGCACTGATCACTGATGAAGGCTTTCTTAGCTCTCCTTGCTATTCTTTGGAACTTTGCATTCAAATGGCTATGTCTTTTCTCTTTCTCCTTTCATTTCTCTTCTTTTCTCAGCTGTTTGTAAAGCCTCCTCAGGCAGCCCTTTTGTCTTTTTGCATTTCTTTTTCTTGGGGATGGTCTTGATCACTGCCTCCTGTACAATGTTCTTCAGACACTCTGTTTATCAGATCTTATTCCTTGAATCTATTTCTCACTTCCACTGTATAATTGTAAGATTATATTTGATTTAGGTCATACCTGGATGGTCTAGTGGTTTTCCCTACTTTCTTCTATTTCAGTCTGAATATGGCAATAAGGGGTTCATGATCTGAGTCACAGTCAGCTCCTGGTCTTGTTTTTGCTGACTGTATAGAGCTTCTCCATCTTTGACTGCAAAGAATATAATCAATCTGATTTCGGTGTTGACCATCTGGTGATGTCCATGTGTTGAGTCTTCTCTTGTGCTGTTGGAAGAGGGTGTTTGCTATGACCAGTGTGTTCTCTTGGCAAAACTCTGTTAGCCTTTGCCCTGCTTCATTCTGTACTCCAAGGCCAAACGTGTCTGTCACTTCAGGTATCTCTTGGACTGCCTACGTTTGCATTCCAGTCCCCTGTGATGAAAACAACATCATGTACATCTTTTAGCTTCATGACTAACAGCGTGCATGGTACTTTTGGTTTGGTCTCTGCAAACATCCTGTGCTAATACCTTAGGATTCCACATGCATGATCATACCCATGTCTTCTTTCCAATAGAAAGCCTCCCACAATCTAGAGTGGGGTGAAAGGAACTCGTGGGGAGCAGGATTGAGCAGGGGAAGGATTAGGAGCAAAACCAGTGGGCTCAGCAGTATGGTGGGGGCGAGGTCCAGCTCAGTTCACAGTGACCACAGGCCAGCGCTTCCTGAGTCCTGCAGCGGGGTCCAGTTCCCAGGGTTCTTGGGGATGGAGCAGGATGAGATCAGCAGGGGCATCAGTAGGAATGTGGCAGCACCGTTTCTGTTTGACACTAGTTAAGTGACATCTTTGATTGCCCTCTTTGTTTTATTTTGTCTTCTCTTCAGTTCCCTTCTGCTTCATTTTTAAACGTCCCCCTTTTATTGATTACCATCATCCCTACATCCCTGCCTCTGTCATTCTTAATCTCTGCATGCAGCAATGTCCTTAGTTTATGGCAGGGCCCTAAAGTCAGATGCCTGCAGGGGCAGGCATCATAAATGCATAAAGAAGCTAGTAAGCTCTGTGTTAGCCTGGAAAGCATGTGTTCTTTCTAGAATGGGGAAACTATCACTAGGATCAATGATCCACATCTGCATGTTCATGTAAAATTCCCAATTTTAAATGTTTGCCAATAATTTTTAAATCAGCAGGCCAAAGACATGGAAACAACCTAAATGTCCATTGATAGATGAATGGATAGTGAAGTTGTGGTCCGTGTGTGTGTGTGTGTTTGTGTGTATGTATGTGCCATGCTGTGCTTAGTCATTCAGTCCTGTCCAACTCTTTGAGACCCCATGGACTGTAGCCAGCCATGCTCCTCTGTCCATGGCGATTCTCCAGAAAAGAATACAGGAGCGGGTTGCCGTGCCCTCCTCCAGAGGATCTTCCCATCCCAGGGATTGAACCCAGGTCTTCCACATTGCAGGCACATTCTTTACCATCTGAGCCACCAGGGAAGCCACTGGAGTAGGTAGCCTATCCCTTCTCGGGAACTTCCCGACCCATGAATCAAACTGGGGTCTCCTGCATTGCAGGCAGATTCTTTACCAGCTGAGCTACCTGGGAAGCCCATATCTATCTATATAGATATATAGCTATAATAGAATACTGCACAGCCATAAAAAGGGACGAGATAGTGCCATGTCCAGCAACATGGATGAACCTAGAGATTATCATACTAAGTGAAGTAAGTCAGACAGAGACCATATGATGTCACTTACTTGTGGAATCTAAAATATGACACAAATGAACTTCTCTGTCTGTGAGAGAGACTCACAGACACAGAGCGCAGACATGTGGTTGCCAAGGATTGGGAGTGTGGCATTAGCAGATTCAGACTATCACATATGGAATGGATAAGCAACAAGGGCCTACAGTGTAGCACAGAGAACTGTGTTCAATGTCCTGTGATAAAGCGTAATGGAAAAGGAAGTGAAAAAGAATGTCTGTATATGGATATCTGAGTCACTGTGCTATAGAGGGAGAAGGCAATGGCACCCCACTCCAGTACTCTTTCCTGGAAAATCCCCTGGATGGAGGAGCCTGGTGGGCTGCAGTCCATGGGGTCGTGAAGAGTCGGACACGACTGAGCGACTTCCCTTTCACTTTTCACTTTCATGCATTGGAGAAGGAAATGGCAACCCACTCTGATGTTCTTGCCTGGAGACTCCCAGGGACGGCGGAGCCTGTGGGCTGCCGTCTATGGGGTCCAGAGTCGGACACGACTGAAGCGACTCAGCAGCAGCAGCAGTGCTATACAAGAGAAGTTAATGCCACACTGTAAGTCAGCTATATTTCAGTAGCATAAATTTAAAAAGTGGGCAGGGGAACACCGTGCGTCTTCAGCAGGGGTCCCCAGTCCATGGCCCGTTAGGAGCCGAGCCTCACAGCGGGGTAAGTGGCGGCAGGTGAGCGAGGCCTCATCTGTATCTGCAGCCGCGCCACAGCGCTCACGTTCCCCCTGGCGCCACCTCCTGCTAGACCAGTGGCGGCATAACAGATGTGATGTGCGTGAGTCATCCCGAAACCATCCCCTCCCCCTGGTCTGTGGAGAAATTGTCTTCCACAAAACCGGTCCCTGGTGCCAAAAAGGTTGGGCAACAGGAGAGCCCTGTCAGCATCGCCCGTCTGGGGTGATACTGTGGGAGGAAGGCAGGAGGCTGGAGCAGTGCAGCGTCATCCTGACTTCCACGGGGACCACAGATGCTCCTGCATCAGACCCTTTCTCCTGATCGACTTTGTGCTGTAAACTATACTTTTGCACACATATTTGTATTGTCCCATTGGAAGACTTATTTCACAGCTTAGTACATGAAGATAAAATGATAGTATTTAATTATAAGTTGGCTCTCTTAATCATCTTTACTCTCCTGGTTGGATGTCAGGTGCTTAAGATACATTTTTTAATTGATTGGTATAAATAAGCATCCATTCAAAATATAAAGTTAAGTATTCTCTAGGTAAAGAGAAGTTTTCAGTAGTTTTTGTCTTTTTAATATGTTTCTGTGTTGTGGAACTATTTTCAGAGTTATGTTTTACTTTTGTTTGAGGCAGATTTTAAAAAATTCTCTTCCTTAGTTTGCAAAGCTGCTCAAGTGCAAACTAGTTGGTAGATGCTCAAATGCAAATTTGTTCCTTTTTTTCATTTTCATATTCTTTTCCATTATGGTTTATTATAGGATATTGAATATAGTTCCCTGTACCATGTAGTAGGACCTTGTTATTTATCCATCCTGTGTATAATGGTTTGCATCTGCTAACCCCAAAGTCTCAATTTCTCTCTCTCCTAACCCCTCCCACTAGGCAATCACAATTCTGTTCTCTACATCTGTGAGTCTGTTTCTGCTTTGTAGCTAAGTCCATCTGGGTCACATTGTTTTAAAAACGCTCATTTATTCGGCTGTGCCAGGGCTTCACTGCAACATGCAGGGTCTAGTTCTCTGACTAGAGATTGAATCTGGACTGGGCCCCCTGCCTTGGGAGTGAGGTGTCTTAGCCCCTGGACCACACTGGGGAGACCCTGTGTCGTATTTTAGATTCTGCAAACTAGTTCTCAGTGTCTCTATTTCTATAATTTTAATATGATTTCATTAAGGTTGATATGCAAAAAATTTTGTGGTATTTTTGAAAGGTTTTTGAAGTTTTCAAAGAATTTGAAGTTTTACAAATTTCAAACAGTTTGAAGCTGTTTTGATACTTCCCATGGTCTTTCTTTTATTTGTCTGTGTGGGAAGAGGATTTATGGAAGTGTGAGAACAGCTAGGGCTGGAGAATCTTGGGGTTGGAAGAGCATGGAGTTGGTGTGAGTTGTCCTCAGTGAAGGCTTGGTCTCTTGGGTCTAGGAGGGAGCTCCCTGACGCCCAAAGCTGTCCTTACCTGAGCAGCTGTATTTTTTGGAATGGTTTTCATCATTGTGAACTGACTCCTGTCTCCTGGTCATTTCTGTGCTTTGGACTGAAGTAAATACAGAGCAAGTCTAATCCTTTTGGGCTCTCCAAATCCGTGGTAAGATGGTTGAGGGCTGTGAGCATATTCTGTGTTCCTCTGAGGGCCTGGGACCACATTCTAGGGCACTTTGGTGTCCAAAAGACCCAGGTGGAACTCCAGCTCCACCTCGGACTGAAAGAACGCCTGTGGACAAATTACTTAATCTCCCTAATCGTACCTCCTTACTGGGTTACTGTGAGGATTAACTTGGACAGTGAATAAAAATTCTCTGTCCAGCCCCTGACTTCAGTCACTGAATAAGCGATACAGAGAGTGAGAACTTGCTGGTTAAATTGAAAGGAAGGAAGTCTTGCAGAATGCCTGAGAGCTGAGCCAAGACAGCCTAGACCTGAGGCTAGGCTCTTCAGGAAATGAGTCTGGTGCTTACCTTGTAGAGCATCCCTCAGAGCTACAGAAGGCGTTGGGGAGCACTTCTGCCTGTATCCCATCAGTGAGGCTGGTTGCCCCGGAAACCTAACAGCAAGGACCACTGTGACCGGTGCACAGTCTTACACCCTGGAGAGAGTGTGTGTCCTCAATCTCAGTGTCCTTGTTTCAGAGGCTGATGAACTGGGCTTCTCTACTCACAAGGAGACCTTGGATTTCCTTCCCTTTCTGCCCCAAATCTCCTCCCTGATTTGGATCTAAGAACCTTCCAGCTCTCCCTCCCTCTGACCCCCTTCCACCCCTCCCCCTCTCCTCTAGCTTCACCAGGCTCTCCTCCTCTTGGTTTACAGTTCCTGCAGATCTTTCCTGAAAGGAGAGCATGAAAGCCAGGCTGGGTCCGACCAAACCAGGAGTCTCCCCGCTTACTCTTTAAAGGTAGCTTCCAGTTAAGAGGCTGATTAGGAGTCATTTCTTCAATGAGCGAGTGCCTGCATTGTTCAACTAGTTTTGGAAACATTTTAAACTAAGACAAGCACATAGCCTCCGAAGTTTTCCCTAAGTCATTTTGTCTTCAGTGGGTTAAACACATTTTCCAACATTTCTGTTTTCTTCCACACCTATTTCTTTGTGGTAGAGATGGTTTTCCTTGAGATTTCTAAAATGAAATAATGTGCCCTTGCTTTTGGACTTATTTCCAAATAGAAAACTAGTATGGAAGAATAGTCTTGGGCCAGATCAAGTATTTTTATACACTGTATAAGAAGTCAGTATTTAGTATTTGTACTTACCTAATCAACAGAGTTTTAAATGAAACTGGATCTTCACTTATTCTAAATTTTGTTTTTTTGGGTGGGAGTTTATATAAAATGTGTAAAAATTATGTGATACTGCACCAATTTTGTGCTTACTGGATTGTGTATTGTGAATAACGCAGAGGCGCCTTTTAAGTATCTTTCTACCTGTTGGAAAGATGCAGCTGTGATTGGGACAGAGGCAGAGAGATCTGGGGTCCCCTTGACGTCGGCATCTGTTTTGGTTCTTCTCCAAGTGTCTATGAGATGCTCTGGAAGAGCTGGGTTTGATCCCTAGGTTTGGAAGATCCCCTGGAGGAGGGCATGGCAACCCACTCCAGTATTCTTGTCTGGAGAATCCCATGGATAGAGAAGCCTGACAGACTACAGTCCGTGGGGTTGCGGAGTCAGACACGACTGAGCAACTTTCACATGAGCAATTACTTAGTTAGGGTCTGTCACCGAGGACATAAACCCAGGGGATCTGATCTTGTGAGAACAGGCCTGGACTAGGCAACACACACACAACACGAAAACAAACCATAAAAGAGCTTGCTCTGTGTTTTCCCAGCCCGTCATTTTGAAAATATTCAAATTTACAGCAAAGTTGAGAGAGCAGTACAATGAAGACTTACTGTTAATCTGTTGCCACATTTACCAATTCTTGTTTTTATTGAGGCAACTGAAAACAAGTGCAGACAGCATGAATCTAGATAAGGATGCTTTTCTGCGTAACCAAAATACCATTTGCACACCCCAACAAATTAACAGTAATTTCCCAGTTTCAGCTAATGAACAGTTGGTGATCCAGGTTCACATTCTCCCCGTTGTCCCTAACATGCCTTTTTAGCTTAAAGAGAAATTCAGACTCCCACCAAGGTTCGTAACTGTGTTGTTAAGGCTTCCACTGTCTTTAAATTTAGCAGAGTCCCAGCTTTAGGTAGTGTCTGTGTTTTGTGACATTGACCTTTTTCCTCTTTGAAAGAGTCCAGGATAAAATTATCTTCGAATATCCCTCAATCTGAGTTTGTCCAATTTTTTCCTCACAGGCATTTTATTTTCTTGTTAGATTTTTGGAACTGTGCTTACAGCAGTGTGCGGGTTTGTGAGAGGCCGTGTGCCCGCCCGGGGCCTCGGCCGTCTGGAGCCTCTCGGGGTCTTAGCTCCACACTGGTTTCTTGCTGCCTTCAGAGAATGCTGGGCAGAGGCAGCTTCCTGGCACTTTCCTCCAGATCCGGGTGCTGAGGCTGGGCGGCTTCCAGGGTAGGCAGCTCCATTGTACTAGTCCAGATCCCCCGCTGGGGTTTCAATTAGAGGGGTTATTGTTTAGTTCCCCTGCTAAAAATGTCGCATTATGTCACTATCCTGGCTTTAGGAGATGTGGGTTGTTTTTACACCATGGGAATGAATGGGCGATTAGGAGGTCACTTGAGCGCTCTTGGGGATCTGACTCAGTTGCTCAGACCGCCTTCATACGGAGGCTGGGATGAGACACAGCGCGTGGGTGTTTCTTTCCCACAACCTGTTGTCTTTGTTTCTGGTTGTAGAGATCCAGTCTGTCACAGTCCTTTATTTAAGGAAAAAGGCCAAATATTAAAACATGATGACCCGGCCAGCTTTGTCTTTACTATCTTAATTACCTTTCTTCACTTCTGAATACTCCATATTCTTTCCCCCTCCTCACCTTTTTTTGTTTTCAACACGCAGGCCAAATGGGGTTGACAGTTGATGATATAACTTGGGGGCTTAGCCCGGCGCCAGTGAATCCCATAAAATCACACGCGAAGTTTGTGTGTGTTTGCTTATGGGCTCTGGTCTGAAGAGAGGTTTCCCTGGATTTCAACTTTTAGAGGTGTCCATGAGCCCCAGACAGTTAAAATCACTGGGTTAAATGGTTATTTCTTCTTATAGCCTTTGATATTTTCTCTGACCCTTGATGTAGTATCTTTTCCTTTTCAGTAATCTTTTTTATACTATTTGTTTTACATTAAAAAATTATAAGGAATAAAATTAAATTCATTCATAGTATTAGTATAGTTTGCTGTTTATACTCTGGTAGATAGTTACCTATCTGCCTATTTGTCTATAAATCATCTATCTTTCTATTCATTTCACACACACACACACACACACACACACACACACAGAGTTTTTTTTTTTTAAATAGGAATCATTCTGTATGCACCCTTCCCACTTTGCTAAATGTAGATCAATAACATTTTTGTTTAATTGCTGCAGAGTAGTCCATTGTATGGATATACTGTCATTTCTTTAATGAATTCCCTACAGACAGATGTTTATATTTTAACAGGAATCAAACCTTAGGCAACAGGAGCGGAACAGGAGGAACTTGGGTCTTTTGCTGGTCCCAAGAGTTCTCTTCCTTTGTCTGACCTTCCAAGCCCCACATCGAAGGCGAGGCCTGGACTTTGGGTCACAGAACACGTTTGCTTTTTCCAAAAGAAAGAACTGTACTCGCAGCTCTTTCCTCTAATCTCCATGGCAGAGATGTGAAGTGCCAAGTCATTTCAAATCAATAAAGAATAGTTTTGGAGGGTCAATCAACTTCAAAGCAGCTTCATTTTAATCCATTCTCAGGAAAAAGAATATATATATTTATATGTATGTATGTATACCTTGATCACTTTGCTGTACATCTGAAACAAACACAACATGGTAAATCAACTATATTTCAATTTGTTGTTCAGTCCCTAAGTCTGGTCTGACTCTTAGCAACCCCATGGACTGTGGCAGGCCAGGCTTCCTGGTCCTTCACCATTTCCCAGAGTTTGCTCAAATCTGTGTCCATTGAGTCATTGATGCTCTCTAACCATCTCATCCTCTGTCGTCCCCTTCTCCTCCTGCCCTCGATCTTTCCCAGCATCAGGGTCTTTTCTAAAGAGTCAGCTCTTTGCATCAGGTGGCCAAAGTATTGGAGCTTCAGCTTCAGCATCAGTCCTTCCAGTCAATATTCATGGTTGATTTCCTTTAGGATTGACAGGTTTGATCTCCTTGCAGTCCAAGGGACTCTCAAGAGTCTTCTCCAGCACCACAATTCAAAAGCATCAGTTCTTCAGTGCTCAGCTTTCATTATGGTCCAACTCTCACATCTGTACAGGGCTGCTGGAAAAACCATAGCCTTGACTGTACAGACCTTTGTTGGCCAAGTGATGTCTCTGCTTTTTAATATTTTCTTTAGGTTTGTCATAGGTTTCCTTCCAAGGAGCAGGTGTCTTTTAATTTCATGGCTGCAGTCACTGTCTGCAGTGATTTTGCAGCCCAGGAGAATCTGTCACTGCTTCTACTTTTTCCATTTCTATTTGTCATGAAGTGATGGGACCAGATGCCATGATCTTAGTTTTAAGCCAGCCTTTTTCACTTTCTTCTTTCACATCATCAAATATTTAAAAAAATAAAAAAGAAACAGAAAAACAGTTATCAATGGTTCATCCAGTTTGCCTGATATTACGAAAGGACAGGTGAGTGGTAGAATTTCCCCCCTCCCACCTGGAACACTTGTTTTAGAAAATGTGCTTTATTAAAAAAAAAAAAAAAAGAAAATGTGCTTTATTCACTGGCATGGATGCCACTGACATTATAAATGAATGCGAATTCATTAAGATTCCAAGTATATTTTCCCCAAATTTGAAGACAGAAACCATAGACAACCTTCATTCATTAAAATAAAAGCATTCATTGAATCACATACTTGTAACCTAAAAGACTAAATTCAGTTCAGTTCAGTTCAGTTGCTCAGTCGTGTCCAACTCTTTGTGACCTCATGGACTGCAGCACGCCAGGCCTCCCTGTCCATCACTAACTCCCGGAGTCCACCCAAACCCATGTCCATTAAGTTGGTGATGCCATCCAACCATCTCATCCTCTGTCGTCCCCTTCTCCTCCTGCCCTCAATCTTTCCCAGCATCAGGGTCTTTTCCAATGAGTCAGCTCTTGAATTAGGTGGCCAAAGTATTGGAGTTTCAGCTTCATAATCAGTCCTTCCAGTGAACACCCAGGCCTGATCTCCTTTAGGATGGACTGGTTGAATCTCCTTGCAGTCCAAGGGGCCCTCAAGAGTCTTCTCCAACACCACAGTAAAAGCATCAATTCTTTGGCGCTCAGCTTTCATTATAGTCCAGCTCTCACATCCATATATGACTACTGGAAAAACCATAGCCTTGACTAGACAAACCTTTGTTGATAAAGTAATGTCTCTGCTTTTTAATATGCTTAAGCCGTCATTGAATCACACACTTGTAACCTAAAAGACTAAATTCAGTAGCCCTTAAAAGGTGGCCAGTTTAGTCTCTATCTTGTTGGCAGCTAAAGAGCCACAGCAAACACCACGAATTAAAATAGAAAATTCAAATTAAATAAAGCAGCCAGATAAGGCTAAAAAGATATAGAAAAAAATTTCTGTATTGTTGAGTGCATATGTCTGAAATTTAAAAAGTGAATTAAAAGGTAATTCTCAGAATATGAAGCATGTAAATGATTAAAAAAAAAAATCCATTCTCAATTTCCAAGGTTCACATGGGCCTAATTTTGTGTAGTTTACCTTATATTTAAAGAGTGTTCATGAAGATTGTTGTGGGGAAAACCCAAATGCTTTGATGGTTGAAACACTCAAGTCCTGCAGTCTGGGGAGACTTGGCTGTGTGCAGGCCAGCGTGCTTTCCCTCCATCCGCGTGTGTATTTCCCTGTGCTGTTGAAAGAGGTGCTGCTGATTGCCTTGTCTTCGTCTTACCCTTTCGCCAAGGACACGTCCAGCTTAGAGGCTGCACCAGTCAAACACCCTCGGGCCCAGGGTCGTAAGTGTTCCCATCTGGCTGGGTGATGAGTGGTGTTGATGTCATGGCATAAATCACGTTTTGCTCTTCCATTAGCTGAGACTCTAATCATTAAAAAAATTTACTTCATCTACAAAAATCAATAATAGGAGTTTTTTGGATGGGGGCGGTCCTTTAACCATTTTTTCCCCAAGTCTGTCTATAAACAATCAATTGACTACCCTCGCTGGAAGAGTGCGTGAAACGAGAAATACAAGCCCACAGATAAAAGATGACCTTTCCTAAGGACAGGTAGGAAGCTAGTTTAAGGAAGACAGAAGGCAACCAAGGAAAGCCGTTACCCTTTTGAAAGTCTTTAAGAATGTCATCCTTTTTCATGGACCTACATGGACCTACAGCATCACAGCCTTATAGATCTCAAGACGAATTTTCGGAAAAACATGGAAAATAAAGTAAGTTGTAGTAGCATCCTGTGGCTGACTTAATGCCTCCTCACAACTCTGTGGACTTCAGTGAATACAGAAAATCAGTGGTATTTATTTATTTGCCTGGAACATGATTTCCACTAAGAAAACACACAAAATCTAAATAAATTGATACTTAGCCAAAGCGATGCATTTCATGTAAAATGGAAAACTCCTTTTGGGGGGAAAGAGTAAAGCCAAAGAGAAATCTTAGACACTTTTCAGGAAATAGTACGTTTGCTTTTAAAATGATGGTGTTGCGTAAGGACCTCACATTGGTCACGGCTAATCAGGAGGTCAGATCCTGATTCACTTCTGGTTCATCCCGCAAGCTTTGGGAGGTTGTCACACAGCCGGTTTTTTTTTTTTTTTTCCTTTCCCCCCATGGATGCTTTATCTTGTTTATAACCGTGTTCACAGCACGGTTAGCAGCCTCCTTTAGATGGTAAATGAGTGGCTCACTAAATTATCACAAACTTAACCCAACCAAAGAGGCAGGGCTAATGACTGGTGCCTTTTCCCTGCGGGGTAAAGAGAGCCGGCCACGCCCTGCGCCCGGCTCCTGGAGGGAGGACCGAGCTCAGGCCACGCACGCGGTCCGAGAGCGGTGTCTCCGGTTTCCTCGTGTGATGACGGGGCGGGGCGGGGAGCTCTTTCCCCTCCCCACCCGCATCCCTCCGTCTCCATCGCTGGCAGCTGTTCCTCTGCTCGAAGTTTATATGATCTCGAGAGCTCTAAACCGCGCTCAGACGTTTGTTTACTGGTGCTGCCTTTGGCTTCTGCAAACAGCCTTTTGTGCCCTCCAGGTCTGCAGAAAAGGCTCTTCTCAGAATCAGCCCTCCTCCCTCCTTCCTCCAGAAGAGCCTGGGAACTAGCTTCAAGCTCAGGAAGAAAAATGAACTGAAAAGGACGAGGGGCTCAAATCTGGTCGGAGGGGAGACTCGGAGGGGAAGCGGAAAGGAGTCAGGACTCTGCATCCTGCGTTTGTGCTTTGTGTTTGCAACTTGGAGCGAGTTGCATTAATGAATTAAGCAGCAGCTCGTAATGGAAAATCTCGGTCCCGGCCTGGTGGGGGAGCCAGATACTATAGATTTGTAACAGGAAGGCTGTGGATTCTGGCTTCATTGTTGGGCCAGTCATCTGTGAGCTGGTGGCCGGACCACAGGCCACACACTTGGGTGCCCATCTTCCTGGACCCGGAGCTGCCCAGCCCCTGTGGCTGGGGTTGGAGCCGGGACCCGGGGAAGATGGTGAGCGCCGGGGTCGGCCCTGGGACGGGTCCCCCGCCGCGCGGAGGAGGGTGCGGGACGGCGGACTCCCTTTGGGGGCAGGGAGGGGGCTGCTGAAATGGACGCGCTGACGCGAGTGCCCTGCCGTTGATGCTTTTCTCTGTGTCATCCCCTGTAGAGCTCCGGGAACGCGTCCTATCGATGCTCTATGTCTTCCTCTGCGGATTTTTCCGACGAAGATGATTTCAGCCAGAAATCTGGCTCTGCATCTCCAGCTCCTGGAGACACCTTACCCTGGAATTTGCCTAAACATGAGCGATCGAAAAGAAAGACCCACGGGGGCTCCGTGCTGGACCCTGCGGAGAGGGCAGTGCTTAGAATCGCAGGTAAGAACGAGCGGTAGGGGACCCGGCTGGGGGGTGCGGAGAGGTGGAAATTCACCCACCAGCTCCCCGGGGGCCCTGTCTGGCTGGGAGCTGAGGCTTAAGGTGGGGGGTGGGGCGGGGGGAGGATGACCATGTTTACTTTCTGTCCCGATTTTATCGAAGGAGCAATTGGCTCTGTCTGCTAGTGACTAAGCTGTTTGGCCCTGTCTTCTGGTTGGAGGAACCGATATCTTTGAAACCAAGATGATATTTACAGGCATCTGCATTGAAGTTTCCTATTTATGTGCAGTCGCCACCGTGACAGTCTGAAAGTATTAACTCAGTGTTTCCCAGTGTGTTTGCTGGAAGCTTCGTTTTCCTGTTTGCTCGGGAGCTCCGGGCCACCAGATTTATCAGGGGCCTAGATTCCTGGGTTCTGGTACCCAAGATTGCATAGGGCTCTCTACAGTCCCCCCCCCCCCCCTTTTTTTAAAGCGTAGCATCTCTATTAGCATCATGTGTTCATGGCAGCTCCTGCCTTTGGTGCTTTTGAGGGTTTAGCCGCCATGCATCCCTGATTAATTAATACATGGGAGGGAACGGTGTTTCTCTTCTGTTACCTGGTGTTCCCTTGCACTGCCCGAAGGTCCCAGAAGGGATGGCTTGTTTCACTCAGCTGCAAGCTGAGCCTGCTGTGGAAATCTATCCCCCCGCCTGCAGGGCCCGTGTGGTTTGTGTATATATGAGCTATGCTTTTTGAGGTGGTTGTTACCTAATTTTTTTCTCAGAAATGGCAATGGGGTAGGTTGGGGTGTGTCCTGGGGGGGCTCTCTTGCAAAGGTCAAAGGCGAGGTGTTTACCAGAGTTGATTTTTACGGTGGATTGGGCCTCTGCCCCCTCCCCCTCTCTCCCTCCTAGGCCCCTGCCCACTCAGTTTCTCTTGCTTCCCACCATCATGCAGAGCTGGGACTTGTCTTCCTCCTAAGAGGCTGCAGGGGACCAGCTCAGATCCTGGCCGAGAGTCCCCTGAGGGCCCCCCCAGTGGGATTTTCTGATTACGGGAAAAATAAACAGCGCCCAGCCAGCCATTCTCTCATCTGGGTTTCTGGGGCAACAGCCTTGAGCTTCTTCTGGCTTCTTTTGTGAGATGCTGGCTGGTCTCACCCAGGCCTTTGACATGCAGGGTGGAGGCGTGCAGGGCAGGGAGGATGGAGACAGTTTGGGAGCCAAGGGAGAGCAAGCAGGGCGGCCCGGGGCTCGCGGAGGGCTGGGCGGACATCAGAGGGTCTGGTCACCAGGGCCGGATTCCCTGCCCGGTCATGACATCCCCAGGGGGCGGGACAGTGCCGGAACCAGGGTACCAGATACTCGTCTCAGCAGAAAGGGAAGACCGTGACAGGTGGTGCTCTGTGGCAAGCCTGGGTCTCCAAAGCAGGACACCTGGATGGTGGAAGGTGCTCCTGGGCTGAGAGTTTTGATGGATGTGGCAGAGATGGGCATTTTGCTTTTGGTGGTGAAGGAGGGGCTAGGAGAGAAGGAAGGGCGCTTGTCTGTCAGGGGGATGAGATTACATAAACTACTAGACAGGCAGCCAGCAGAGGCTGGCGGTAGTAGCGGCGATGTGTACGGCCAGTGGGGAATGGAGGACCTGGGGGTTCTGATGGGGTGCAGTGGAAAAGTGGACGCTGGGGTCAGGGGAGCCTCTGCTCTGTGAGGGCGAGGCCACACCTTACTTATTGTAAAGGGTTTGCTATGAAGTTAGCGGTAGTTGATGCACTGAAGACCTCCAAGTTACAGACTTTTAAGATTACATGAGTTCTTAAAAAATAGAACAAGACAAAATAAAACAACAGACAGAATAAGTGGCTCTAGCATGGATGTGTACTAATGACCATGTTTAAAGTGAATACTGGTAAATTGGCTATTGCACGCAGATCACATCCATCCTCATACATGGAGCATAGGTTGAGGGGTCAGTCTCCAAACACCTGTTTCATCATCAGGTGACTAACCTATGAAGTTCAGGTATATCATGACACAGCATCCAGGGTAAGGGGACAGGTCATCTGAGGGGATGTGGTACAGTGGAGAGCTGGAAAACATATCATTCATATTTCAACTTCTCATTTTATTAGGCATTTTCACACTTGGCCTGAAATCTAACCTGTCTGTGAAGTTCATCCCCAGTAAGAGACAGGGCAAGGGTCAGAAAGGGTGTGGGGATGTCTGCTGTGTTCATTATTTAGTAATAATGGAATTGAAAGTTGGACATGGTTATTGTGTTTAAGGTTGTAAAAATAGAATGGAATGAGGAAATGTCTCGAGTGGAGAAGACCATACGGTTTGGGGGATCCCGTTAGTCACTCACGTTCAATACATGTTTATTACGCTTCTGGGATACAATGAAGGTGCGCACTCGGTTCTGCCTTGAAAGCAGTTCTAACCTCACACGGCGCGAGCGAGAGGCCAGCTGTGACCACTCTGAGGGCCGGGATGAGGAGAGCCCAGAGGGAGACTCTGATTACCACGGACTGAGAGGAGGCCGGGCAGCTTCTTGAAGGGCTTCCGGGGGGCTCGCTGCAGGAGGGGAGGTTTCCTGAGCCTGATGGACTGGTGCAAACTGGAGGTCACTTCCGTGGGATGGAGCTGCAGACACACAGCAGGGAGGTGGGTTCAGATGGAAACTGCAAGTCATCTGTGCAGTGGGAGCCTGGGATTTGTAGGGAAGAGTGGGAACTGTTAGGATGCTTTGGGGCAATTCTGTGGAGACTGGACTATTTAGCTGTCAGTGGTGGGGAATCACTTGCGGATGTAAAAAGCAGTGTGATGAGATAATCAGATGTACATTTCCTGGCGATGGTGTCACATGTCTGATCTTTGTCATTTGAAAGTGATTCTGCATTTATCGCAGTGTCTTCATGTTGAAATCTGAGCCTGTCTTGCCATGTATGCTCTCCTCATCTCTCAGGGTCAAGGTGAGAACGGCATGGAAACGTGGAAGGAAAGGGGCTTTGTTTCCTTTAGCATCGTAACAGGCACATCTACTGTTTTTACCTGCAGGACATCGTAAGCTGTTTTTCAGTCTTGAAGTGCTTGTGAAGGTACATGGTTTGTTAGTGACGATGCTATTTTAAACCATGGACATTTGTCCCACATGAATTCTTTGAAGTGAAGAATTGAGAGATCTTGGCAGAGTCAGACTTTGGATTTTAATTCCTCCTCTATCACAAACCGGTTGTGTTTTCTTGGACAATTTACTGAACATTTACTTCTCACCTTCCATTTTGTCTATCCAAGGATCATGGCTATGGTGAATAAAGTAGTAAATGCAAAACATTTTGCAAATTCCGGGACACATGGTAAATGCTCTATGAATGAGGGCTGACTGATGGCCCTATGCTCTCATAAGCACCTGATGAAAAGTAAAGTGAAAGTTGCTCAGTCATGTCCTACTCTTTGTATATACAGTCCATGGGATTCTCCAGGCCAGAATACTGGAGTGGATAGCCTTTCCCTTCTCCAGGGGATCTTCCCAACCCAGGGATCGAACCCAGGTCTCTCACATGGCAGACAGATATTATAGCCGCTGAGTCACAAGAGAAGCCCATATGTTATCTCATTCAGGTTTCTGGACAATTTTGTGAAGTAGGCACTGTTATTGTCAGGGCTTCCCAGGTAGTTCAGTTCAGTTCAGTCGCTCAGTCGTGTCTGACTCTTTGCGACCCCAGAATTGCAGCACGTCAGGCCTCCCTGTCCATCACAAACTCCTGGAGTTTACTCAAACCCATGCCCATCGAGTCGGTGATGCCATCCAGCCATCTCATCCTCTTGTCGTCCCCTTCTCCTCCTGCCCCCAATCCCTCCCAGCATCAGGGTATTTTCCAATGAGTCAACTCCTCGCATGAGGTGGCCAAAGTATTGGGGTTTCAGCTTCAGCATCAGTCCTTCCAGTGAACACCCAGGACTTATCTCCCAGGTAGCACAGTGGTAAAGAATCTGCCTGCCAATGCAGGAGACCCAAAAGACACGGGCTCGATCCCTGGATCAGGAATATCCCCTGGAGTAGGAAATGGCAATCCACTCCAGTATTCTTGCCTGAAAAATTCCATGGACAGAGGAGCCTGGAGGGCTACAGTCCATTGGATTGCAAAGAGTTGGACATGACTGAGCACACACACTCTCATCTTCTCCATTTTTTTCAGCCCAGAAATCTGCCAAAAGAGGAGAGGCTCTTCCCGTGGTATTAGGAGGTGGTGGAGCTAGGATCTGAGTTCAGGACATCTTGACTCGAGGGACCAAGCTCTAAACTGCTATGCTTTTGCTGCTTCCTTGTGGAATACACTAAGATTATTAGCAGCTTGATCCTTGATTATCATTCCAGGAATATACATTTACCCCAGTGACTGCCAATGCTGCTTGTTCCTTTTGACTAGTTCCTTAAATGAACAGTTAAAAATCACTTAAGTATGCAGTGATTATATTCACAAAACTGGGTGCTTGTGAAAGTCGCTTAGTCGTGTCCCACTCTTTGTGACCCCATGGACTGTATAGGGACTGAATTCTCCAGGCCAGAATACTGGAGTGGGTGGCCTTTCCCTTCTCCAGGGGATCTTCCCAACCCAGGGACCCAACCCAGGTCTCCCGCATTGCGGGCGGATTTTTTACCAGCTGAGGCACAAGGGAGCCCAAGAATACTAGAGTGGGTAGCCTATCCCTTCTCCAGCGGATCTTCTTGACCCAGAATTCGAACTGGGGTCTCCTGCATTGCAGGCAGATTCTTTACCAACTGAGCTATCAGGGAAGCTACTGGGTATCAATTTCTGATTAAGGCTCAGACCTCAATGACCTTACTCATTGGGAGGGAGACAAGACAGTTAACAAAAAAATTTTTTTAATTGAAGTATAATTGATTTACAATGTTGTGTTAATTTCTGTTATACAGCGGCAGTGATTCAGTTATATGTATATATGTATATATATATTATTTTTTTCATGTTTTTTTCCATCATGGTTATCACAGGATACTGAATATAGTTCCCTGTGCTATACAGTAGGGCCTGGTTGTTTACCCATCATATATGTAATAGTTTGCATCTGCTAATCCCAAGCGCCCACTCCATTCCTCCCCCAAGCCTGTACCCCCTGGCAACCACAACTCTGTTCTCTATGTCCATGAGAGACAGGAGAGTTCTGAGAGATTTATTTGTATATATGTGATTTGTAAATGGAATTACTCTTAGGGATCGAATTGCTAATCCTTTCAGTTCAAGGTGTCCATGGTCTATATGGTGCATGCTTGTTGCTTCATAAACTAATGTGCACAAAAATGCATGCCAAGTTGCAAGAAAACTAGTGATTCTAAAGGCTTAGTGGGTGGGATGTGGGAGCAAACTCAGGTCAGTGGTCAGGATAGAAAAGAGAAGTGTGGTCTTGTTCTGTTTGGAGTCACAAAAATAGGCCAATTACTAATGCGAAGTAAAGCTTTCCAATTCTAACTTAAGGAAGTTTTATCCAGAGTATACAGTTTTCTCAAGACTACTCATTCCTATGCAAGGATTCATGGAAAATGGTCCAGATTCACATCACTGACAAAGAAAAAAAGACTTATCAAGGACAAAAGGTCACTACTCATGAAAGAAGAAATAGGGAGGGGTGATGTGGCCAGAGTCATCCATCAGAGTCAACAATGAAGTGGCTCATATAATAATAACAACAGCTAGCAGGTACAATGTTGAGATGTCACAAGTTTGTGATATGATGATATGATAGGATGAACTTTATGATATGATTATCGTGATGAAGACAGGGTAAGTCACTTGGCCACATCACATCGTTAGGAGCCGGGATTCCATCCAAGGCCGGCCGACTTCGGTCAGCCCTGTTTACTACACGGGCTGACGTCTGGGTACCAACCGGTTCCTCCAATGGACCTCTTAACTGTCCACTTTAGTATTCGATTCGCCGGAGTGAAGGGAATCGTCCTCGTTTTGCTCCGTTCAGCAGAGCGCAGTGCTGCGCGGGGTGATCCGCGGCGGGCAGGAGCGTGTGGCGGAGCCGGGTGTCTGGCGGCGTAGCGGCGCGGGCAGGCTCTGGGGGGCGGCAGGGAGGGGCCGCCGGCCGGGCAGGGGCCGCGGGGCGCGCAGGCGCAGGCGGCCCCCCGAGGCGCGGACCCCGGCTCCCCCGCCCGTGCGCTCCGCGCTGCCGCGGGGCCCGGCCCTTCCGCGCGGCCGACGGGTCCCGGAGGCTCCCCCGGTCTCTCCCGGAGCCGCGCGGGGGTTGCGAGCGCGGGAGGCGCGATCCGCGGCTTTGTTTCCCAGGCACCTGTTGTGGGTCCCAAATAGAAACCTCGCCCCTGGGATCCGGGCGGCGGCTCGCGCCCGGGGAGGGCGGGTCGGGCGCTGCCCGCCGGAGGCCGCCGCCGCCCTCCCTCTTGCCCGCCCCCTCCCCGCGCTCCCCCTCCCGGGCGCGGGCGCGCGTCTGCGGCGCGGCGGCCAGGAAATGCCGCAGATGCGCCGCGGAGCACCGCGGGCGGAGGCAGCGCGCGCGTCCTCCCGGCCCCGAGCGGGCGCGCAGAGCCGGGCCCGGGCGGCCGCCGCTTCGGCTCCCGAGGGTGCAGGCGCCCGCCGCCCCGCGCCCGCCCCCCGCCCCCGCCGCGCCCCGGGCTCCCCGGCGCCGCGTGGCGCCGCGCGCCGCCGCCGGGCTCGCCTGCACTGACCGTCGCTGAGACCCCGGGGCGTCTCCCCGGCCGACCCCCTGTGCGCCCCGGCGCTCCCCCGGGCCTGCCCTCCTCGCGCTTTTCCGTGCCCGCGGCTGCCCCTTGCTCTCTGCGGTCCTGTCCGGGTTTCGAGCGGGAGAGGGGGCTCGGCCGGTCCCCGCTGAGATAAACCCGGGCATGGCGGGGTACCTCTCCCCGGCCGCCTACCTGTGCGTGGACGAGCAGGAGTACCTCCAGGCCTACGAGGATGTCCTGGAGAGGTACAAAGGTATGTCGCCCCCGCGCCCGGGCGGGGCACGGACCAGCGGGGTGACCGTCTCCTTTGCTTGACAGGAGCCACTGCTGCTTGGCACAAGTAAACAGGTGTCTGGACCAGTCCTGGCACTGAACCTGGTCTTTTGGGGACGGAATTCCGTACCCCACCGCAGGGAGGGTGGCCGGGTGGGCGATGGCCGGGAGACACCCTCGGGTGGGCAGTACAGTGCGGGGGAGGGGTTTGGTTTCCAAGAAGCACCTTGCGTTTTTCTCCTTTGTAAAAGCTCTTAAGCACTACGCATAATCATCCTTCTTGCTGGGAGGGAGGGTGGTTACCGGTTGGTTCATTCTCCGTGGGATTACTAAGGCATTGCTGCCCTTGCTTGATATGGGGTATTGGTTAACCCTTTAAAAAAGGTTCTTGGCTTCTTAAATAAATGGACTGTTTCACCACTGAGAGCATCATCAAATCGTTTTTCTTAAAATGATTTTATTTGAAAAGTTTATGGTTTGTGACTATATTAAATCTGTTCCTACGTATCGTAAAGGTTACTTGATACTGTGATGGATGAAAGGCTTTCGTCAGAGAGTCTGTCGTAAATTTAAAGGTAGAGAAGTATATTTTGAGATATTTTTCTGCCTGTCCTTTATGTTGGGGAAATTCTATGATAAATAGTATTGACATTTTAACATTATGTTTATTTTGACTTTATAGTTAAATGAGAGGTTAGGTTAAACACCACTTTCTCATCTTAAAGAGTCTTTTAGTCTCTGGACATTGTCTTTCAATATGTCCGGATGATCTCCTAACTGTGGCTCTACCTAAGCGCTCCACACCCAGGAATGGCTCAGAGCCTTAATACATTAATGGTGAATCGTGGCCTATTTCATCGGTTGATTTCAAGTGGTCTTGCTTTTTTTGGATATTTGCTTTGGTCTTAAGAAACTCAATTTCTGTAAATTGAATGGGGATTATATGGTTAAAGATGCTTGTATCATTAGTTTTCTATTAGTAGAAAGTAGAAATATAGAATACTGAGCTGAATAATTAAATTCCAAGCCCCCCCCCCCCCCCCCCCGCAAAGCTCCACATCTATCCATGAACATGTTTCGTCTCCTTCTAGAACATATTTTATTATTTACATTCCTTTAATGCATGTAGAATTCTGTATACAGCACAATCAGAATTCCTTTGTGCCAAGGCTCTATTGTATGATGCTGCCACTGAACAAGTGCTATGATATTTTAGGCTAAAGCACATTTGTAGCATCTGTATATGCGTTCACGTCCAATACACTCATGTTTACATCTATACTTCTATTTAAAAATAGGATTCTTAATCAGTTGTTCCAGAACCTTAAAAAGATATTGCAATATACTAATAAACCTTATGGAACAGGTACATCTGTGTTCTTTAAGGTCAGAAAGAAAACGGTCTGAAAGTTTGAAAGTAAATACCTTTTTTACTTTAAAAAAAAAAAAAGGTAGCTGTATGAATTTTTGTCCCATCAAGTTTTACCTCTGTGACACGTGGGTAATTGCAGATGACTTGGAAAACAGAAATACCTGAGGTGCTGATTTGACTTGCCTTGAGGAAGTGGCCATTATGTAAAAGATGGTTTTTATTTGCCTTTGAAAGTAAGAGGAAATTGAAGATCCTGGAGGTCATTGCCGTTTTCACTATCTCATTTTCATTATAACCTAATAATCAGTATGGAACTTTACACATCCACTTTTTCAAACTTATAGTCCCGAATTTCCTGAAAAAGTGGAGGTTGTTTCCTTCATCTTCTTTGTGGTGTTAAAATGCATAAATCATCAGTTTGTCCTCGGCTTTATAAATGTTCTGTGTTTCGTCTGGTCTTGGAAAGAAAAGTAAGAGTATTGGCCAGTGTGTTATGTGGAAAGCTAGAGACCTGGGAAACTCATTGTTTCCCGATGTGTTTTGAAGCCGGTTATGATTTCCCATCAGTATCCAATTCGATGACTTCATTACAGAGCTTATTATCCCGATGACTTGCTGTGGGGGCTGATCTAATCAGAAAAGAATTGTAGGCTGTGAATAGGGAGTGTCAGCTCACTCAACTTTCAAAGTACAGTTGTTCCATTTTCTGAAATCATGCATTGTTCAAAACATTTTCCATTCCCATTTGAACTTGAGAGCTTATTTCGATTTTCATTTCTGACCAAGTTCCTTGGTTTCAGGGTGACTTTGCATTTGGCTGGAGTGTTATCAGGTTGCCAAGTGATCATATGCCCCAGCTGTTGAATGTGTGGGTCAGCTGTAGCAAATTCAGAATTTGTCTGTGGACAGAAACGGAGAATTACAGTGATATATAATGTTAGTAATTATGACTATTAGGTTTAGAAGTTGAGAGTTGAGTCCTCAGATGGCTTTGGAAGAACTTCAAACCTGGCCTTCTGGATCAGAACAAGAATAGCGGCAAGTGAGCGAGCCCTAATTATTTATGGTGTAGTCTATTCTTGGGTTTTGCTTCGGTCCTTACTTTTGAGTGAAAAGAGGCAACTGTCTGCTGAATTAGAATAACACAGAAAGAGCTGTTGGCTGCAGAGAAGGGTGCAGTGTTCTGATTCGTATTCCAGTGCCTTTACTTATAAAATAAGTAAATAAATACATAAAATGTATTTATTGCTAGGATGTTCAGGGCATCTGATTAAAAAAAAAAAATCTCATTACTTCAGCAGATTGCCAGAGGCAGGGTGAATAAAAGCATTTCTTTACAAATAAAACATATTTATTATTGTTTATACTAGAAATAGCCCATATCAGTGACTTTCTTTACTGTCTCATAGTGAATTATCCAGTGTATTTACCATGTAATACAAAACATTTTTAGTAGGTTAGCATAAAAGATGCACAACATCCCTCTTGTTCTTCCCTGTCAGTGTCAGGAAACCAACCTATATACTGTTATTAGAATTAATTTCTGTATATTATTATATTACTAGTATTAATTAGCTGTCACTGTGAACTTCTGCTGTTTGAATCTGTGATGGGAAGATTTTCTTTTCTCAACACATTGTTAATTTTTAAAATTGATGTTAAGTGTGAAAGTGAGAGCGCTAATGTAAATCCAATGAATTTTATTCTATACATTTTAGACTTAATGGAAAAGGAAGGTAAATTATTTTGGTCCTAGAAAATGAGTATTTTTCCATTGACATGGAAATTAATCAGTTATCCCCAAATAACTCTAACAAGAGTTTCTTATTCTCTATGAAAGATGAGTGGCAGATTTCTTACTTATGTATGACTATGTATCTGTGTGTATGCTGCTGCTGCTAAGTCGCTTCAGTCGTGTCCAACTCTGTGCTGCCCCATAGACGGCAGCCCACCAGGCCCCTCTGTCCCTGGGATTCTCCAGGCAAGAACCCTGGAGTGGGTTGCCATTTCCTTCTCCAATGCATGAAAGTGAAAAGTAAAAGTGAAGTCGCTCAGTCGTGTCCAACTCTTGAAGACCCCATGGACTGCAGCCTACCAGGCTCCTCCATCCGTGGGATTTTCCAGTCAATAGTACTGGAGTGGGTTGCCATTTCCTTCTCCAATCTGTGTGTATAGATCATGAAGAAACCCTCTTTGATTAAGAAAAAAGACAGAAGTTTCTGTTTTCCATGAAAACGCCGAGGAGTTGCTTTAATCCCTTTTCACATTAAGGCCCCGTGATTCTGCTTTTGTGCATGGTGACAAAAGGAAGTGAGAACTACTCCACTGTAATTTTCATTTTCAGTTCACTTTTAAGGCATACATAGATACATGAATGGTCAAAATCCTATCTTTTACTGTGTAAATTAACTCGGGTGCTGCCCGAATTGGAAGCTGGAGTGTAAAGGTTTCAGAGAACTTTGCCCCCTTCATACTGTGTGACCTCAGTGGTTTTCAGCTGGCTTCAGGATTCTGTGAAATCTTGATTGCAGATTTCATCTCCTCTTCGAGATTCATAGTCAGTTGTGTAGTGAATGATCTTTAATAGGGCCTCATCATGATTGGGAAGATCCCCTGGAGAAGGAAATGGCAACCCACTCTGGTATTCTTGTCTGGGAAATCCCATGGACTGAGGAGTCTGGAGGGCTACAGTCCATGGGGTCACAAAGAGTCAGATATGAGCATAGCGCATTGTGATAGTGCTGCTCGTAGCTAGTTATGATAGTATTAGTCTGGTCTTTTTCTTTTCTTTTAAAAAATGAAATAGGTTTAACTAGTAATGAGCGTTACACATTAGAGGTAGCTCAGATGGTAAAGCATCTTCCGACAATGTGGGAGACCTGGGTTCGATCCGTGATTCAGGAAGAACCCCTGAAGAAGTAAATGGCAACCCACTCCAGTACTCTTTCCTGGAAAATCCCATGGACGGAGGAGCCTGGTAGGCTGCAGTCCATGAGGTCGCAAAGAGTTGGACACAACTGAGCGACTTCACTTTCACTTTCAGTAATGAACGTTAGTTAAGACTGTGTTTGGATGTTTGTAGCAAAATACAGTTCATGGTGTTTTCTTTTTCTTAGGGACTGAAAGGCCCCAGGTAGGACTGGGAGGGCTGTGGGGAACCTCTATTCGCCACTAGGACCCAGACTTCTATGTTGCTTCTCGGCAATCATATGGTTGTTCTCTTGTTACAAGATGGCTGCTGCTCTTCCAGCCTTTGCATCTCAATTCCAGATGGGAAGAAGGGAAAGTATTAGGGGAAGCACCCTGACTGAAACTGCCCACCCTGACCAGGCACCATAATAATCATTTGCATGAGTTATTTTATAACAGGAGGTCCTGGTAAGGAAAACGGAACTAATAAGCCACTACTCAAATAGGAGTTTGGGGTTAACATATACATACTACTATATATAAAATAGGTAACCAACAAGGACCTATTGTATAGCACCAGGAACTATACTCAATATCTTGGTTACCTATTTTATGTATAGTAGCATGTAAATGTTAATTCCAAGCTCCTAATTTATCTCCCCCCTTTCCCTTTTGGTAACCCTAAGTTTGTTTTCTATGTTTGTGAGTCTATTTATGTCTTACAAATTAAAGTTCATTTGATCTTTTTTTAAGATTCCACATATAAGAGATAGCTTATGATATTTGTCTTTCTCTGTCAGACTTGTTCACTTAGTATGATAATATCTAGGTTCATCAATGTTGCTGCAAATAGAATTATTTCTTTTTTATGGCTGAGTAATATTTCACTGTGTGGTCTATCCCTTTAATGTAACTATATTTGTCATAGTTTTCTACTCTCTTTTCATTCAGAAGAGGAAGCAAACAGTCCTCCTGGGGTTGGATATTGGGGAAAACTCTGTCCTTCAGGTCAGTGGGATTTTCCGTGGACAGAGGCTGAAGGCTGCAGGGAGGGGAGCCTCAGTGGGAGGGTCTGGTGGGGCAATTCCGTTGGATTAGCAGAACCACGGAACTCATTTGGAGAGTTTGGCTGAATGGGATTGGGTGGCGGTTATGGGAAGATGCATATGGCTGAATATGGACCAGGTTGAAGAGAGCCTGGGATGCCATAGCGAACACCAGATTTGGGGTTTCTTCTCTAGGCAGAGAAATCTCATGATCTTTGGCAGGGTGTTAGATCAGTTTCAGGAAGATACTCCTGGTAACAGGGTGGAGGCTGAATGGGAAGGGAGCTTCAGGAAGCCACCGAACAGTTGGGTTTGTTGGATGGAAGGCTGATTCAGTAGGAGCTTACTTCAGAAACTTACAGCGTGGCTGATGGTTGGCTCTGTGTGGGGACAGGATAGGGCGCAATGACTTTGTTGTTGAAGTTACAGTTGAATATACTTGGGTTCTTTTTAATTTGTAAAAAATCTCTTACAGTGTGTGTTCATTACAAAACATGGTTTGGAGTTTTAAAAATTCATTTAAAGCTGCTGTTAAATAGACCTTTAGCTTAAACTGTAGATGGATGTTATCCAGTCAATTCAGTAAATGATGTGAAGAGCTGACTCATTGGAAAAGATCCTGATGCTGGGAAAGATTGAGGGCAGGAAGAAAAGAGGGTGACAGAAGATGAGATGGTTACATGGCATCATCGACTCAATGGACATGAGTTTGAGCAAACTCTGGGAGATAGTGAAGGATGGGGAAGCCTGGCATGCTGCAGTCCATGGGGCTGCAAAGAGTCGGGCATGATTGAGCTACTAAACAACAACAACAAATAAATATTTATCAAAAAAAAGAAAATACCGTTTTGAGATAGTCTTTTTCCTTTTTTTTTCCTTTAAAGGAGTGTGGTTGACATAACATTAGAAAAAAAATCTTAATATTATATCATTGTTAGGGCTTCCCAGGTAGTCCTAGCGGTAAAGAACCACTACAGGAGGCATAAGAGACTTGAGTTTGATCCCTGGGTGGGAAGGTCAGCTGGAGGAAGGCACGGCAACCCACTCCAGTGTTCTTGCCTGGAGAATCCCATGGACAGAGGAGCCTGGCGGGCCACAGTCCACAGGATTGCAGAGAGTTGGATGTGCCTGAAGTGACTTAGCATACATGCACTTCTATGACAGGCACAGTATTGCAAATGAGTTCTCTCTCATTTCTAAATCTCATAACTATTTAGCTACTGCTGTTTCACCAATATGAACATTGAGGCTAGAGAAGTTAATTTTCCTGAAATCATATAGCTAAAACTGGTAGCAGTGACATTTGACCATCAAGGATATATTTGATAAAAGCTATATATTTTGAGTTTTGTTATACTGACCAGGAAATGTTACAGAAATAGTGTTTTTAAGCATATTTTTAAAACTAGGAGTATGATTTTGATTATTACTACATCTTTCTGAAATGTGTTAAATGGATACATGAAATAAAAAGTAATAGTTTAAAAATTCATAGAGATTTAGTTCAAATAGTAAATAGATTTTGGAGCTTGAACCTGTTGTGTCTTAGCTGGCTTATATATCCTAATGGGTAGATATCCATGAAAACAAAATAGAATTTTAGTATGATCATTTCCAGTGTGTATTTAGATTGAGATTTTTGAAAAGAATTAGGTTTTGTAAATGTCACTGATGAATGTGGCCGCCTTGATACATGCCTGAGATGTTTCCTGGAAAGAATCGTCAAAGGGAGCTGACAAAGTCGTGATTTTTCTCCAGTGGGTGGAAATATTTCCCAGTGAATCCTGGTATTAAAGACATTATACAAAGATACCATTGTCCCAGTGAATTAAAAACATGGCCCTGTTTGCAGCGGTAGAGTGCTCCATGCTGGCCGTGCCAGTGTCGCGGTTTGTCTTCTTGATGTTGGGCATGAAGCAGTACTATTCGGTGGCTTATTTTACCCTCCTGCAGTGAGAGAGGCAGACCTCCCTCACTCTCCACCTCACCAGGTTAAAACCTGAGCTGAAAGTCGTTCAGTCGTGTCCGACTCTGCGCTCCAGGCCAGTACACTGGAGTGGGTAGCCTTCTCCAGGGGATCCTCCCAACCCAGGGATCGAACCCAGGTCTCCCACGTTGCAGGCAGATTCTTTACCAGCTGAGCCACAAGGGAAGCCATTTTAGGTTGTTAAAGGTGGGATAAATAGGTTAAAAAAGGTGGGATAAAATAGGGCATATAAGGTATTTTGGGTAGTAGAGATCACATAGTCAGTGAATGAGATAGACCTAAAAATGCAAGTCCTCTGACTCCTCCTAGGGCAGTGGCCATAAAAAACAAAAAACTTTTTTTAAGGGAAGTTTTGGTTTTATGGAAAAATTGAGCAGAGTACAGAGTTCTTACATGCTCCCTGCCCTCCCCACAGTTTCCCCTTTTGATATCTTGCATTGGTGTGGTACATTTGTTTAACTGATGAACCAGTATTAGTACATTATTATTGACTAAGATCCAGTTTGCGTTTGTAACACTGCACAGTTCTTTCTGGGCTCTTTAGCCTGTTTCATTGATCTGTGTGTCTGCTTTTGTGTCCCTGTCATATTGTTTTCATTACCATAGCTTTGTATGTGGTCTCAAGTCAGGGAGCCTGATTCTTTCAGCTCTGTTCTTCCTTCTCAAGAGTATTTTGGCTTTTCAGGGTCTTTTCTTTTTCCATACACATTTTAAGATTATTTGTTCCAGTTCTGTGAAAAATGCCATCAGTGTTGATAGGGGCTGCATTGATGGAGTTTGCCTTGGGTAGTATGCTCATTTTAACAGTATTCTTCCTGTTCAAAAACACAGTGTATCTTTGCATCTGTTTCTGTTGTCTCCATTTTTTTTCATTGATATCTTATAGTTTTCTGAGTACAGGTCTTTTACTTCCTTTATTCCGAGGTGTTTTCTTCTTTTTGATGTGATGGTAAATGGGATTGTTGCCTTAATTTCTTTCTGATAGTTCATTGTTAGTGTATAGAAATGTGACAGATTTCTATATATTAATTTTGTATCCTGCAGCTTAACCAAATTCATTGATGAGCTCTAGTAGTTTTCTGGTGATGGCTGTAGGGTTTTCTTTGTATAGTGTCACGTCATCTGCCAACAGTGACAGTTTTCTTCTTTTTTTCCAGTTTGGATTCCTTTTATTTCTTTTTCTTGTCTGATTTCTGTGGCTGAGACTTTCAAAACTATGTTGAATATGTACAGTTCTTTGAGAGTTGACACATGCATGCCGTGGGTTCACTATTAGAGTATCATATAGAATAGTTTGACAGCCCCCAAGTCCTATGTTCTGCCTCTTCATTCTCCCATGCTTCTGGTAACCACTGATCTTTTTTTTTTTTTTTTTTGTCTCCATGTAGTTTAATTTTTTCCAGAGTTTCCTATAGTTGGAAGTACACAGAATGTAGTCTCCTTAGACTGGTTTCTTTTGCGTGAAAGTGAAAGTGAAAGTTGCTCAGTCGTGTCTGACTCTTTGTGACCCCATGGCCTATACAGTCCATGGAATTCTCCAGGCCAGAATACTGGAGTGGGTTGCCTTTCCCTTCTCTGGGGGATCTTCCTGGCCCAGGGATTGAACCCAGGTCTTCCGCATTGCAAGCGGATTCTTTACCAGCCGAGCTGCAAAGGAAGCCCTTCTTTCACCTAGTAATGTGCGTTTAAGGTTCCTCCATGTCTCTTCATGGCTTGATAGAGCATTTCTTTTTACTATTGAATAGTATTCCATTGTATGAATTTACGTCTGTTCATTCATTCACCTTTTGAAGGACTTCTTGGTTGCTTTCAACTTCCATCAATTTTGAGTAAAGAAAGGGAAAGTGAAGTCTCTCAGTCGTGTCTGACTCTTTGCGACCCCATGGACTGTAGCCCAGCAGGCTCCGCCATCCATGGGATTTTCCAGGCAGGAGTACTGGAATGGGTTGCCATTTCCTTCTCCAGGAGATCTTCCCGACCCAGGGATTGAACCCGGGTCTCCCGCATTGTAGGCAGATGCTTTACCGTCTGAGCAACCAGGGAAGTCTGGTGACATGTGATGGGGAGTATCTTTTCATATGTGCATTTGCATTTATGAATCTCCTTTGGTGAGTTGTCTGGTCAGATCTTTTGCCTTTTGTTTTCTTCCTGTTGAGTTTTGAGTCCTTTGTATCTTTCAGTATCAGTCCTTTATCACATATCTTTCATGAATGATGAATAAATTGTTTTTTTAAGTTTACTTAAATTTCAATTTTATTAAGTTTATTTTGAAATTTTAATTATATTTCAAAATTTAACTTAAGAGATTTGAATATTTTATTTTTAATTTAATTTTATATTATAGTTGATTTATTACTACACTGTTGTGTTACTTTTAGGCATTCAGCAAAATGATTCAGTTGTCCATGTACATATATTCATTCTTTGTCAGATTCTTTCCCCATAGAGGTTATTACAGAATACTGAGTTATACAGTAGGTCCTGCGTTATACAGTAGGTCCTTGTTCACTATCTGTTTTGTATGTAGTAATGTGTGTATGTTGTTGTTGTTGAGTTGCTCAGTTGTGTCTGACTCTCTGCGACCCCGTGGACTGCAGCACGCCAGGCTTCCGTGTCCTTCACAATCTTCCAGAGCTTGCTCAGACTCATGTCCATCGAGTCGGTGATGCCATCCAACCATCTTGTCCTCTGTCGTCCCCTTCTCCTCCTGCCTTCAACCTTTCCCAGCATCAGGGTCTTTTCCAATGAGTCAGTTCTTTGCATCAGGTGGCCAAAGTATTGGAGCTTCAGCATCAGTCCTTCCAATGAATATTCAGAACTGATTTCCTTTAGGATTGACTGCTTTGATCTTGCAGTCCAAGGTACTCTCAAGAGTCTTCTCCAACACCACAGTTCAGAAGCATCAATTCTTCAGAGCTCAGCCTTCTTTATGGTCCAGCTCTCACATCCATACATGACTACCGGAAAAACCATAACTTTGACAGTATGGACCTTTGTTGGCAAAGTAATGTCTCTGGTTTTTAATATGTTGTCTAGGTTTGCCATGGCTTTTCTCCCAAGGAGCAAGTGTCTTTTAATTTCATGGCTGCAGTCACCATCTGCAGTGATTTTGGAGCCCAAGAAAATAAAGTCTGTCACTGTTTCCATTGTTTCCCCATCTATTTGCCTTGAAGTCATGGGACCAGATGCCATGATCTTTGATTTTTGAATGTTGAGTTTTAAGCCAGCTTTTTCACTCTCCTCTTTCACTTTCATCAAGAGACTCTTTAGTTCTTCTTTGCTTTCTGCCATAAGAGTGGTGTTATCTGCATACCTGAAATTATTGATATTTCTCCTGGCAATTTTGATTCCACTTTGTGCTTCATCCAGCCTGGCATTTTGCATGATGTACTCTGCATATAAGTTAAATAAGCAGGGTGACAGTATACAGCCTTGACATATTCCTTTCCCCATTTGCAACCAGTCTGTTTTTCCTTGTCCGGTTCTAACTGTTGCTTCCTGACCTGCATGCAAGTTTCTCAGGAGGCAGATCAGGTGGTCTGGTATTCCCATCTCTTGAAGAATTTTCCACAGTTTGTTGTGATCCAGTCAGTCAAAGGCTTTAGTGTCATTAGTGAAGCAGATGTTTTTCTAGAATTCTCTTGCTTTTTCCAGCAGATGTTGGCAATTTGATCTCTGGTTCCTTTGCTTTTTCTAAATCCAGCTTGAGCATCTGAGAGTTCTTGGTTCATGTACTGTTGAAGCCTAGCTTGGAGAATTTTGAGCATTACTTTGCTAACATGTGAAATGAGTGCACACATGCAGTAGTTTGAACATTCTTTGTGTATATGGTAGTGATCTTTTTATGTTGTTACCTCCTTTTGACACTTTTGAACCACTGCATATTATAGATAATATTTAAATAAATAGGGCCCTGGGCATTTTCTTTCCCAGGGGCACATTGTTTGTAAATACTGTTTTGTTTTGCATATGTTCACCATGTGGACCTCCTACGTGGGCTTGCTTGGGGTGGCTCAGAGTTCAGCAATCTGACAGTTTGCTTTGGTGAATCTGCATATGCTGCGGCTACAGTTCAGGTATCCTGCTGGCTGGCAGCTATGATGCGTTATAACACTTGAGTCTAAAATTAGTTGAACTATTCTATTTTAAGGATAGGCTGACATTAGTAGTTCATGTCCTGCAAAACATGTGAAAGTTAAACTCTTAGGGTATCGAGTTACTTCTTTTAAAATGTAGTCAGGAGTAGGACTAAATAGATAGTAGTTTATATAATTGGAGAATTTTTGTGATGGTGATTTGATTGTAGTCTGAGTATCATGCTGTGCATATAGATAATGTCTAAGAGCAGAAAGTTTTACTGTTACTACTTAGAATTAAGCAGCAGGTAAATGATCGTGTTTGAGTTCTAAAACCATGAGTTATGAGGTAAAACAAGATTACCTGATTATTTCTTCAGCGTATTTTTGGAAGAGCTACTGCCTGTAAATATTTATGAATGCTGGAAACCACTGGCTGCTTTTGCTAGGAAAAAAGTATTTGGTTGTTCATTTTGTGATCTTTGTAATAACTTTATTTACATAACAGAAACTAGAGAATATTGACAATACTTGGTAGATAAAAACCCAAGTGGTTGAAATTCAGAGTTTTGACTTTGCATAGATATTATTTAAATAAATAACTTTATGATCTTCCTGAGGAAGGGCTTATGGTTATGAAGGCAGTTGTAGTGTTATTTGACTGTGTCTTTCACACAGTCTCAGAAGCTCGAACAACTTAGCTGCTACAGATGACATATTTTTTATACTTTGAACAAAACAGATTGAAGAATTCTAAATTACAGAAAGCAAAATGCAAGCGTGCTTTCTGTTCCTCATGGAAAAATAGATGTATTTAATGTTACTAATGTTTTCTTATTTTGAAAACTGTATAGAAATTTAAATCTGGCTCCTTAGTAGAGTTAAAATGATAAATAGGATAAAATACTTTTGTAACTAGCGTTTCATTGAAAGCAGTCAGGCTGCATTATTCCCAACCTCATCTTTCTATATTTCTCATCAGAAATTAGTTGATCCCATGCTCAGATGCACAGATCACTGTGTCACTTACACCCTCCCGGAGCCTCCGTCGTTTGCTCTGATCAGGGTCCTTGGGAAGGCTGGGGAGAGAGGAGACACTTGGGGGTAGGAGAAATTTATCTTCACCAATTGAAATATGTGGTTTAATTCTAAATGCTTATTGATCATGTACTTAAAAATGTGCAGAGGAGCGGGCGCCTGTGGAAGGAAGAGGGATGCAGGCTGGGGGCTGTAGCCTCTGGAAGACCAGAGACGGTGAGGCCAATGGGCCCCCTCCACGCATGTCAGTGAGCCCCTCGGGGACGGCCCGTCCAGGCCTCGAAGGTTCTGCGGGCGGAAGGGACTCGGGCAGGACTGGCGTCTGAGGGAAGCGGGTCCGGGGAGGAGGCTCCGTGCTGTGGGTGAGGGTGGAAGGTGTTGGTGGAGTGTTTTCTGCATTTGTCTTTTCATTTGCACAGTCTGACCTTGTATTTCACTTTTTGCCCTGTGGGGAGAGTATTATCATAACGACTTAATCAGTGCTTTAAACAAGAGAGATTTTATCTGTGGGTAATCAGTGTTAAGCTATAAATTTTACCCAGTGTTTTTAAGAACTCTGCTAATACCATGGATATATTATCAAATCTTAGGCTTCACTTGTGAGAAATACCTTGTAGACCTGGCTCAACAAATGCAAAGGTTGAGACAGTCTTGCCCTTTGAGAAAAGCCTGCGTTGCTCTGAACTGCCCTCTTAAGGCCTGCTTTTGCTGCATTCACGGATCTTGCCCAGTGATGTTGTCATTGTTGATTGAGGTCTTGACATGGTGTAGGAAGTTCAGAGATCGATGATCATAACTCCTTACATATTGATCATATTTTTATAAACCCGTAATAATTTCATTCTTACACCCCCTCTCTGAGACAAGTCACGTAAGAGTCAGTTCCTTGGAAACTCGTTTCCCATGCCTGCATTGGCTGGTGGCTGACTGGGTCCTGACAGTGAGTCCACAGAGGCCTCTGCTCTTGGTGTTGTGGTCTATCTTTATACGCATTCACAGCTGTTATTAACCGTATAAGTGATGTATGTGACGAGAGTGCATAGTCTCAGTTTAAACAAACCGCTATTTAATAAGTCCTGGGATTATTGGTAGAGGTCTATATTTAGGAAGTAGATAAATACAGTTTCTTTTTTGTGTAACATTGTTTTGGACTAGCTTTAACTTACAAACTTTATTGAAAAATTCTGTTGCTGGCTATTGGGAATTTAGGTATTGGAGAGAAAAACTCCATTATCTTTTATTTCTGTTGTTAACTGAAGCAGCTTTTAAAATTACAGGGTTTTACGTTTAGACAAGAAAACTATCCCAATGACTAAATGTATAATATCTGTATTACTCAGTGGAAAAGCAGGAACTATGTCTATGTAAATTTTGGGGGAACATGAGAAGAAAAATCTATGATACAAAGTAGGTAGCATTTTTGCATAATAAAGAAATGTGCAAAATATGCATAAAAGATCTATAGTTTCATTATCCAAATACACTAATTAATGTGCTGACATATTTTCTCTTCTTTTCCATTTCTCTTTTCTTCTTAATATATAACATTTAAAATTTTGAACCATGTATGTAAAATTCTGTATCCTGCTTGCATCCAGCTCTTCACAACCTCATGGTCTGCAGCATGGCAGGCTTCCCTGGCCTTCACTGTCTCCTGGAGTTTACTCAAATTTATGTCCATTGAGTTGGTGATGCTGTCTAAGCATCTCATCCTCTGTACCCCCTTCTCCTTTTGCTTTCAGTCTTTCCCAGCATCATAGCCTTTTCCAGTAAGTTGGCTCTTTGCAGTCCAAGGGACTCTGAAGAATCTTGTCCAGCACAGCCATTCGAAGGAAGTCAGTTCCTTGGTGCTCAGTCTTCATTATGGTTCAACTCTCACATCCATACATGACTACTGGAAAGACCATAGCTTTGACTGTATGGACCTTTGTTGGCAAAGTAATGGCTCTGCTTTTTAATATACTGTCTAGGTTTGTCATAGCTTTCCAAGGAGTAAGTGTCTTTTAATTTCATGGCTGCAGTCACCATCCACAGTGATTTTGGAGCCCCAAAAAATAAAGTCTCTCACTGCTTCTACCTTTTCCCCATCTATTTGCCATGAAGTGATGGGACCAGATGTTGTGATCTTAGTTATTTGAGTGTTGAGTTTTAAGCCAGCTTTTTTACTATCTTCTTTGACACTCATCAGGAGGCTCTTTAGTTCCTCTTCACTTTCTGCCATTAGAGTGGTATCATCTACATATCTGAGGTTGTTGATATTTCTTCTGTCGATCTTGATTCCAGATTGTGATTCATCCAGCGTTTCTCACACTCTGCTTGTCCACTTGATGTATCAGGATATTTTCTAAATGCCATTAAATGTTGAGGTTGGCCAAAAAAGTTCATTTGGGTTTTTCTGTAACATCTTATGAAGAACCCAAAAGAACTTTTTGGCCAACCCAATATTAATTCAAAGTGTTTTCAATGACTGATGCGTGCATTCTGTGTTATATATAAACAGTGTTGTGACACCATTTAAGCAATTTTGTGTCCTGATGGATTTGGTTAATATTATTATGTTGGTATATTTTGATCTAATTGCAAGCTTCATAAATATGTTTTCAAGATAACAAATAAATCTTATGGATTATATAAGCTGTTAACAGTTAACTGGTTATAAGATGCTGCCTGTTTCATGACTGAGTAGATTCTTGAGTTATATATCCAATTAAAATTTTCTAATCGGTCTGAAGTCTAGAATTTCCACAATAAACTAAGCAATGATGAATGATCTAGAGATCTGATTTCCCTTCCTGGCTCGCAGTGCTAACTTGCCAGTCTTGCATGGGCTAATAAGTTAAAGGAATGATTGCCTCATCATCCTGTAGCACTTGCCGCAATGAATTAATTCATTGTTTATTCATTTAGAAGACATTTTTTGAGTATTTATTTATTTATTGAGTATTTATTTATTATTTCTTGTGTGCCAGCAAGTACAATATGTTAGATCGCTAGGGTGACCAATACATGAAAAACAGTTAGTTACCTTTTATTTTACTTGTTGAGTTGTGGATGCATAATTTATTCTCTCTCTTTTTTTTTTGGTCCAATATTTAATTTTATTTATTATTTTTAAATTTCGTGTCACTTTATTCTGATATGATCTGTCTGGTTATCCTTGACATCGCTTTCTGACCTACTTTCCATTTATTGTTTTTACCATATACTTTATCTTTTATTTGAGATGATCACCTATTCATAGTTTTAATTTATTTCTGAAACTACTGTTGATTCCTTTTGAAGACCTTTTGAAAACGCCTTTGTTCTGTGCTTAGTTGTTCAGTCGTGTCTGACTCTCTGTGACCCCATGGGCTGTAGCCTGCCAGGCTCCTCTGTCCATGGGATTCTCCAGGCAAGAATACTGGGGTGGGTTGCCATGCCCTCCTCCAGGGGATCTTCCTAACCCAGGGATTGAACCCAGGTCTCCCGCATTGCAGGCGGGTTCTTTACCATCTGAGCTACCAGGGAAAATGCCTTTAGGACTTTTGATATAGGCTATAATCCTTGATTGCATTTGCCTTTTATTGTTTATGCTGGTCTTCAAGATTATACTCTTTGTTAGCGGTACTGAATTAAGCAGTACTTGGGGGGGACTAGGCTTATTTGTAATACTGATTGAAGTAAAACTTTGGAAGAAATTCCTAATTTAAAGCCTTTTCCCACTTTCTTCACATGAGTTATGATATGTAAACTTGGTGCCTTTGAGTGTGAACAGATGACCTACATTGATCAGTGAAAAGAACTGTAGTTCTGCATCTGACCCTGATTCTGCCCCCTTGCTCAAGGCCCATCTTTGAGAATTACTGTTGCTCGTGGTTGATCCAGAGAAGCAATGAGTGCGCCGATTTCTGGACTTTCATTTTATAATTGAGAAAACTGAAGTCCAGGGAAGGGGAGTCAGCGGAGGGAAGAGCAGGATCTGCTCTGAGGTCTCTTGACCCTGCGTCCTCCACACGCCTCCTGCTTCTTTACTGCTTGTTCGTAGATAGAGGAGGTGCTTTCATGGGCGAGGCATGAGCCACTTCAGGAAAAAGCCCTGGCTTACGGGAGAGTTAGTAAGGAAATGAGAAGAAACGAGTGGCCAGCAACAGGGAGTCGTGTGACATCCTGTGGTGAGAAGGCTGCGGAGGTGTCAGCATTGCGTTTGATGTTTATGGTCTTTGGGGACCAGTGGGATGTCAGTGAACATTCAGTGCGAGCAGCAGCCTCATCACTGTTCTGGGGCTTTAAGAAATAGATTAGGTTTAATATAAATTGGATTCATAAACCCAGACAAAGTAGTCCTCCATTTTGAAAAATTCAGTGACGATTGGCTGCAGCGTTTGGCCAGTGTGTGGATTCCCAGCTGTTTTCTGATTAACTATAGGATTCAGGCTCCTGGTAGGCGGGCTGGGCCAGTGGCCACCCCATTCCCTTCCCCGTGGCTGCCTTCAGGGGAGACTCGGGGCTGCCCCCGTGCTGGGGGTCAGGGCAGACACAGGGGATGCTGCTTTCTGATCTTTCTCCAGTCTGAGTCCAGAGGGTGAGTGGCAGGGGGGGGACGGGACCTTGGGGTCTCCTCGCATCCCAGAGGGGCGTGTGCCGTGTGTGGGAGGTGTGAGCTGGCGGGAGGGGCTGAGAAGAGGAGAGCAGCTCATCTCTTGGCGTTTCTGGGGAGCCGGAGGTGGAGGCTGGAGGTGAACATGGCCCGACTTCGCTGCCCATCTTGGATCCTTTGCTTCTGTTCGCTTGCCCTGCACCCTCCAAGCTGAGGTTTGCTTCTCCTGAGGTCCAGGCTCCTCAGCCTCCCTGTGACAGCGGCAGGTGAGTATGTGGTTGGAGGGATGTGACTTGGAAAGTGCATTTCCATAGCAACATGCCTGTTGTATGTATTTATTAAACTTTATTTTTTTGTAGATCCAGTTATTGAATTATTCTAGATTGACTCCAAAATGTCAATGTATGTTGTACAGCAATAATGTTATTGTTTTGCCATTTTTGCAATTAAAAATAGAGCCTTGTATGACCAGGGGTTATCTAATTTTTATTTAAACAGGATTTTAAAGAGGAAATGTGTTATACATTGGGTTTTTTTTTTGGAATTTACAAGTAAATTTCTACAGTAAAATTTTCACTGGCAAATATTTGGGGGTAGGTCTCTGGGGAAATTTAAAGGATTTTGGAAAATGTTAGTATTTTTTTTTAAGGTTAGTGACCACTTTTATTCATGTTGTCATCCTCCAAAAGCATTTAGTGTAACATCCAGGACTGGCAAGGATGTGGGAAAATAGTACTTCAGGCATTGCTTCTGACATGTGATATCTTAACCATCTTTGGGGAGAGGAGGTTGCTGCTGAGGGAGCATCTACTCTGACCCACCAAAATTCCAGAATCTTCCTTACAGGTGGAATTCAAGATGTTCATTGTGACATTGTTTATAATGGCAAAATACTGGAAACAGCCTGAATGACTATCAATAGGAGATAGCTGAGTAAATTTATATACTTCTGTACCTTGAAATGTTAAGAGACTAATAAAAATTATGAGTTAGATGTCTCATTATTGACCCATAACATTTCCCCAGTGTTTTAAGAAGAAAGGCGGAAGACTAGTGTGTAAGGCATTTTTATAAAAAGGGAAAAATTCTGTATTGACGCACAGGGAGAGAGATGAAGGTTAGAAACTGAGATGTGAATAGTGGTTAACTCTGAGGGGTAAGATTTTTTTCAGTCTTGGCGTTTGACATTTTGTAAAGGATCTTATTTCTTCTTTTATAAATATAGATACTGCCACAAATAAAGTAGAACATTTATAAGAGGAAAATTGTTAAATATTTGTACCCATGTGATGAAGCAGTACTGGTTTTTGAGAGTAGCTTTCACCGTGTGAATCTGATGAGTATGATTTATAAGTTGTGGGTATTGAGTGACGTTGACTTAATAGACCATCTGGCACTCTCATGAACAATTTGCAGACTTAGGGTTGGTATGGTCCCTGTGGCTGAAGTGGCTCATTATTACCTCAGCTATCATTCTTCACCTCTGATTTGATAAGACATTTGCCAGAAAAGTTCAGTGGGGCAAGAGGGTGCTGACTCAAAGAGTTAGGCAGATGGAACCCTGGTCCCTGAGGAGTGCTGTCCTGAGTCACAGGTCTGTTTGTTTTTTTTTATCTGGCTTCATTTTTTACTCATTTATTTAACAAATATCTGAAAGTGTATTGAGTGCCCATGACATATACAATGATGAAAAAAAAATGGCATTGCTTTTTAGGAGATCTCAGTCTGTTGGGGGAAATCAGCAACATGAATGAGGAACAATTAAGATGCTGTATATTCAGTGTGAATCAAGTATCCTAGGAGTGACTTTCTTACATTCTTTACCTGATGAGGTCAACTTGTCCTGTATCTGTTGGCTTCTTTCATGAAGTTTTGTTTCTCTGACAAGTAGGAAGAAAGAAATTATAGGAGAGCCCGGTTATAGTATTAACTTTTTCTTTTTCTGTGGATTGGAGTATTAATATAACATAACGCAGGGTTAGAAGGGAGTGCCTACTACTAATAGATCATATGGAAACACAGGAGGGGGACTGAGGAAAATGAATTGCATCTTTGTTTATAGGATCATAAAATAAGGGAATATTGAGTAGTTTTGACAAGTTGGGAAACTATAGGAAATACTTTTAAGTCTTTTAAATATTTCCAGTGATTATCATGGTATTTTTAATTGTTATTATTTAGTTGTTAAGTCGTGTCCCACTCTTGGGACCCCCATGGACTGTAGCCTGCCAGGCTCTTCTGTCCATGGGATTTCCCAGGCAAGAATACTGAAGTGGGTTGCCATTTCCTTCTCCAGGGCATCTTTGCAACTCAGGGATTGAACCTGAGTGTCTCCTGCATTGCAGGCAGGAGCTGCCTGGGAAGTCCATCATGGTACTTGGCATATTGCAAATGCTTAATAATTATTTTGCTTTTTTAAATGGGTGAATGAATTTCTGTTGAGGATTTTGGGCTTTTAAGATTTTCTGAATTTGGGGTTTCCCTGGCGGTCCAGTGGTTGAGATTCTACACTTCCAATGCAAGGGGTGCGGGTTTAATCCCTGTTCGAGGAACTAAGAATGCAGGCATTCTGTGTTACAAAAAGTAAAAATTAAAAAAATGAAGTGTACAACTTGAAAAGTTTTGAGTAGATTTAAAAAAAGTTTTTCTAAATTCAGTTTCTTAATAATGCTAAGTAGAGTGACTGTCTTAAGCTTTACCAGTACTTTCTTTTTCATTGTCTAATCTGTTATTAATGTCCTCCAGTATATTTTTCATCTCTAGCAGGTCAATTCTGGGTCTTTTTTCACTTCTTTTGTGTCTTGTCTGTCTCTCTTTAACATGCTCACACTTTGCTCAGTCTGTTTGGACATGCACAGTGTACTAATAATAGTTCTTTTAATATCCTGGTCTACTATTTCTACTTTTCGTTTCATTTTCTGGGTCTGTTCCTTTGATTACTATTTTTCCGTATTTTCCAGCTTCATTGTATGCCTGGTAATTTTTTATATAGATGCCAAACACGTTCTTGACTTCAGTTAGTTGGGTGCTGAATTTCTAAAATGTCTTTTAATGGTTTTGTTTGCCAAGTATTAGACCGACCCTTCTGAGGCTTGCTTTTTAAGCTAAGCTGGGTAGAACCTTGTCAGCCTTAGCCTGGGGCTTGTCTTCCTGGTAACCGAGCTGACACCTTTCTGCATTCTGCCTGCTCCTTTCTGCTGGTTCTCTTCCTGGCTCTGGGAGTTTCCTAATGCATATGTACCACCTTGGGTGAACACAGCCCCTCACTCGTCTCCAGACTTGGCCTTTGTGCAGCTCGTGCCTGTTCCCCCCAGGGACGTTTCTTGTGGTCTTGAGCTCCTCAGGGGGACCATCTTCTCTGTTGGAGACCGCCCTCCCTCCTTGACCCTGCTCTCCCCTCCACAGCTGTGCTGAGGCCTGGAAGCTCACTCCAGGCAGGCAGCTGGCCTGGTAGGGCTCATTTGGTTGGTTTCCGTTTTCTCAGAAATCACTGTTGTCTCTGAATTTTGTCTGATCTCCAAAGACATGAATACATTTTGTGCCTCTTTTTAGAGAGAAGTAGTTGGGTCAAGTGGCAGAGTAAACCCAGGTCCTTTTCCTCCATTGTGTCCGGAAGTGGCGGGCCCTCCTCTTCTCTTCAGAGGAGATGTCCCTGGCTGTCCAGTGGTTAAAAATCCACCATGTAATGCAGGGGGTGTGAGTTTGATCCCTGGTTGGGAAACTGAGATCCCACACGCCGGGGAGCATCTAAGCCCACGTGCTGCAGCTGCTGAAGCCTGTGCCACAAAGAAAGACCCCACGTCATGCAGTGAGGATCCTGCATGTTGCAACCGAGGCCTGACACAGCAAGATAAATAAGTAAACTTAAAAAAGCAGGCTTATGTGCATGCAAATTGTGCATAAAGTTACCACTTACAGCTAGATGGACTGTAGCAGTATAGACTTAAAACCCTCAGAGTCCTTCCTGTATGGTTCATCTGTAAGTTTATTACCTTCTTTCTGTTTGATGGGTGCTCTGGACTTGGCTGGTGGAAGTATGGAAAAGAAAACCCATGATCCTGGTTTACATGTTATGTTGCCTTTGTGTTAATATTGATATAGCCCTGAGATGTGAGCATTGTTGTACAGCAGAGAATGAAGACGTGACACATAGATTTCTGTATTTTCACATTAATGTAAATGGTTTTGTTTGTGTGATGTTAAACTTGAGTCAGTTTAATAAAACTACGTTTTCACAGTTGGGCAAGGTGAGAGGAAGGTTTCTTTTTGTAGTGACAGCACATTTATTCTGAAAAATAGAGCAGAATCATACAGCTGAGATGGCCTAATTTAGCAGAGTTGGACTCAGATTAAGCTCTTTGAACTGGGTAGAACCGGAGTTAGAGCTGGAGCCCGGGAATTCTGATTTCTGGTGTAATGGTTTCCCGCTGAGTCATGCTGCCTGTGTACTCAGAGCTCCCAGGTGCACGCGCGGTATTTCTCTTCCTTGGCACGCACGGCGCGTCTGAGGGTCCAGCAGCCAGTGTTGCTGTAGGCTTTGTTCTACGCTGTGCAAACTGCCATACTTTTGGCCTGAATTAGAACATTTCGTTGGGCCCTCTGAACACATTATTCCCGTGTGCACTGTTTTAACACAGGCATGCACTGAGCAGTTAGAAGGCAGTTGAGTGCTTGACCTTTTTTTTTGAAAGTTAGTATTTGTGTTTCAGCCGGAGTGACTGTGGGCTCGTTTGATATTGACTTGAGTTGCTAAGTAATGTCAGAAGGTCAAACAATTTTAAGAGATGTGAGGACTGTATCTGATGACAGTTTGGCACTTGGCTTTTACCTCCTTAAAGTGGCCTTCATATTCAACTGTGGCAGATTAGCCCTGTTATTTTAAAGAATAATGAATCTACCTGACTTTGGCAAAGCAGAAAAGACAAGGGTGGTGCAGTTACACACTAGGGTGTGCGGTTCTTTGGGGACACAGTTTTGAAAAGGAACCTGAATGTGGCCGTCGTGTTTGTATATACACCACCACATAGGCACAAGGAGACTACAGATAATGTATATTTTGATTTGCTACCCTTTCTTTTTCTCCTATGAAAAAGGAAGACATTGAAGGTGATTTATTATAATAAATCTGTAATAATGGGCATTAGTGTTCTGGTAAGTTTTTGATCACCTATTTGTCCAGGATAAAAACCATGATTTGTAGCATTCGTGCTTTTCCAAGGCGTAAGGTGAGCTACGCCATAAGTTGGGACTTCCCTGGTGGTCCAGTGGTTAGGAATCTGCCTTGCAATGTAGGGGACATGGGTTTGATCTCTGGTCAGGGAAGTAAGATCCCACGTGCCATGGAGCAAATAAGTCTGCGTGCCACAACTAGAGGGTCCGTACTTCACAACAAAATATCTTTCGGGCTTCCCTGATAGCTCAGTTGGTAAAGAATCTGCCTGCGATGCAGGAGACCCCGCTTTGATTCCTGGATCGGGAAGATCCACTGGAGAAGGGATAGGCTACCCACTCCAGATTCTTGGGCTTCTCTTGTGGCTCAGCTGGTAAAGAATCCGCCCGTGATGCGGGAAATCTGGGTTCAATCACTGGGTTGGAAAGATCCCCTGTAGAAGGGAACGGCTACCCACTCCAGTATTCTGGCCTGGAGAATTCCATGGACTGTATATTAGTCCATGAGGTTGCAGAGAGTTAGACACTCACTTTCAAAGCGTAAACACTTTTGGCACAGTCGATTTCTGGGTACCGGTTTGATGTCTTTGGATGCAGAGCTGGAGAGAGAGGTGCAGAGTCTCCCTGTGACCTGGTCTCCACCAGGCATGTGCCATAAGCAGTGAAAGTGATGTCATTAGTAAGTGACAAGCTGTATTTATTATCTCTGTTTTTAGTGTAATTCATTTAATTGTAGTTCTAGTAATTTAATTTTTAAAGAAAAAGCTGTTAACAGCTAGCTTACAAAGTTCTAGAAATTCAGCACTTCATTCAGGCTTGCCTTCCACTGAAAATAGCTAACATTTACTTAGTTTGTATTATCTGCCAGGGGTAGTCTATTTTGTGTGAGCTATGTCACCTTTCAATTAACCCTTTGAAGTAGGTGCTTAGATAATCTCCATTGCACAGGTGGTAAAGTTGAGCATACAGAGGTGTAGTAATTGCCCAGGTCACAGTTTAGGGGTGACTGAGCTGGGGTTCAGAACCAGGCCCCCTGTTCCCAGAGCCTGTGATCTTAACCCCCTGCAGTATTAGCTCTTGGGGTTAAAGGTGTTCTTTTAAAAATTTTATTTAAAAGGGTTAAAAATTTATTTGGCAGCTGCAGGTCTTAGTTGCAGCCTGTGAACTCTTAGTTGAGGCATGTGCGATATTAGTTCCCTGACCGAGGATCAAACCCAGCCCCTCTTAATTGGAAGCGTGGCGTCTTGGCCACTAGACCACCAAGGATGTCCCTAAAGGTATTCTTGAATGTGAGTAACTATAATACTAGTAACTGTAGTAACTATAGTAAATTTTGAGTTAAAACTACTTATGCTTCAGAATGATTTAATGATTTGTTTAGTAACTGTTTAGATTTTATTTGAATATTCATTTATGATAAAGTGTTATTGTTCTTGTTTAGTTGCTCAGTCGTGTCCGACTCTTTATAACCCCATGGACTGCAGCACACTAGGCTTCCTTGTCCTTCACCATCTCTCAGAGCTTGCTCAAACTCATGTCCATTGAATCGGTGATGCCTTCCAACCATCTCGTCCTCTGTCATCCCCTTCTGCCTTCAATCTTTCCCAGCATCAGGGTCTCAGGGTCTTTGCCAGTGAGTTGGCTCTTCTCATCAGGTGGCCAAAGTATTGGAACTTCAGCTTCAGCCTCAGTCCTTCCAGTGAATATTCAGGACTGATTTCCTTCAGGATTGACTGGTTTGGTCTCTGTGCAGTCCAAAGGACTCTCAGGAATCTTCTCCAACACCACAGTTCAGAAGCATCAATTCTTTGGCTCTCAGCCTTGTTTATAGTCCAACTCTCACATCCATACATAACTACTAGAAAAATCATAGTTTTGACTATATGAAGTAGTCACATAAATCAGGAGAAAAAGTAGGACTCTGTCCAGTAGAAAAACAGCCCGGAGATTTCAATAGGCAATTCATGAGCCTACGGGTGGGGACAGCGTCCATTCTCTTCACTGTGGTATCAGCTCCAACCTTGCAGAAGGCCTGATCCACAGTAGGACTGCATGAAGGTCGTTTTATTTCTGTAAATTGTTTACATGTCTTAATGAAGCATATGTAGATTTCTTGACCTTTTCCTTATGTCTTTTCTAATGTTGCCTTATTTAAAGAATTGAAAATTTTCAAGAAAGTGTTTCTGGTTGTATTGTTAGAGACGTTTTATTCCCTGTGTTCAAACAAGGATGATGAGGCCTGGTCAATTTTTTCGTATTATATTAGGAAGCGGTGTATGCCATTTAATGTCATTTTGGTACATAAAATTGATGTTTCTAAATTTGAGAATTATGGAATTGCTGTGTCATCTCTAACGCCTTCAGGTTGCAGTGATGTTTAATGCTCTGAGCTGCTTGTCTACAAACTTCTGTGAAGTTTGCTCAGTGAACTCTGAACCACACAGAGACTGATGTTTCACTGGGTGTGTTTTTCCAGCTTCCAGGTCTTTCTTCTCTCTGGGAGATGTGATTTTGGCCATCTGAGAACTCACAGGGACCTGAAGGATGTTGTGAAATGTACCAGAATGGTGCTTTTGGTGCTGACAGCTAAAATTTGGAGATTAGGAATTAGGAGTTTTTTGAGTTGGTTTGAAGGAGGTGTTCAGGTGATGTTAATAGGCTTGTCATCTTTTGATGTGGGCAGTCAGGGACTTGCTGAAGATAGAAAAGGCAGGAAGGGGAAGAAGAAGAAAAAGGGACACACGTTGAATGAGGATGACCCAGGGTCAGATCCAGCCTAAGTGGGTACAAGCATTATGATTAAAGGGAAAGCTATCTTATTCAGTAGGAGGTGGCAGGGGCCGGGTTCCTTTAAACAAATAATTTACTGAAAGGAAATCGTCTTTTCTCTCTCTGGGCTTACATACCAGAGCCCTTGAAACTCTTGGGGTCTAGACCCTTCTCTGTATTCCCAAAACCTCCCAAATAAGGTTGGTCAGATTATCAAGTTCTTTTGCTTTTAACTGAAATTGCATTCAGTTATCCTGAGTTTTATGTTGATTAACATTTCTGATTGACTAATCGAAAAGAAAATGTATTTATTAAATGTAATTGACTTTGGAGATGGTGGAGGTTGGGGCACAGAGAGTGAAGTGGGTGTTAAACGCAGCAGAGGCTGGTGGCTGTTCTCTGGTCTGTCTCAGTCACTTCTGCCGCAGAGCAGCCCACCCATCACAGGGATAACACTGTGGTTCCCTTGGGCACCTCTTTCCTTTGCTGAGCCGCCCGGAGGCAGAAACCGCTCCTTTCCACCCTTGCTTCTCCGTCCTCTTGCCCATCCGATAGCACTGATTCTTGTTAAAAAAACAGAAAGGGGTAGTTTGCTCCAGGAGGAGCTGCTCTCACAAATTACCACGAACTCAGCAGCTTACGTAACACAAGTTTATTATCGCACAGCTGTGGCTGTCAGAGTCCACCGTGGATCTCATGGCGCTAAAATCAGGGTGTCAGCAGAACTGCTTCTCGGGGCATTGCAGGGAGAATCTGGCTCCTCGTCTTTCCTGGCTCCGGGAAACTGCCCTCCTTGCTGGGCCGGTGGCCGGACCACCCCCACCTCCCCTCCCTCTGCGAGGCCTGGGATGACAGTGTGTGCTCCTGGGTACCCGGAGGCTGCTTCACTGTCTCTGGACCTTTAGTTTAATGACATTCGCAAAGTCTCTTTTCCATGGATGGTAACATATTTACAGATTCTATAGATTAGAGGGTGGATATCTTTGGGGAACTAGTTTTTTACCTGCCACAGAAATTCTTAGAATTTTCTGATGAAATACCAGATCATATAACTTCTCTTATATTAGTTGATCATAATGGAGAACAGGAGCTTCCCTGGTGGGTCAGATAGTAAAGAATCAGCCTGCAATACAGGAGACCCAGGTTCAATCCCTGGGTCGGGAAGATCCGCTGGAGAAGGGAAGGGCACCCCACTCCAGTGCCCTTGCCTGGAGAAAAGGAAACCAGAGATGGTGACCTTGAACCTTTAAAAAATCATCATGATTTCCTTTAGCACATAAATGAGTTAATTTTGAAAAGTATGACAAATTTGGCAAATTTTCATTGTGGTGTTCTAAGTTAAAATGGGGGAAATACTAAAAGAAAACACGTCTTGATATCTTGAGTTTAGTGATAAAATGCTAACACCATTGGAAAAAAAAAATCCATCCCACAGTACCCGTCAGAAGTCTTATTTTCACAAATTACTTTTTAAATATACAGATGTATATATATAAATAACATCTTTCATCTTCATCTGAAAAGGAAAATAAAATCGTCCTTAGATGCTCTTGGAAAGGCTATGCTATTTCCTCAGTTGCTTTAAATTGCCTTTAGAACTCCTTAAGTTCTTCGTCATCCAAGAAAAGGAAATGATGAGATCAGTCATATTACCTGAGAGAAACTGTCTTTAAGAGGGGAAATACCATATATTTATGGTATATTTGAGGAGAGCATGGCAACCCACTCCACTGTTCTTGCCTGGAGAATCCCCATGGACAGAGGCATCTGTGGGGCTGTGGTCCATAGAATCACAAAGAGTGTCTTTGGGACCCCCTGGACTGTACCTCACTAGTCTCGCTGTCCATGGGGTTCTCCAGGCAAGAATACTGGAGTGGGTTGCCATTTCCTCCTCCAGGGGATCTTCCCGACCCAGGGATTGAACCCGCGTCTCCCGTGTCTCCTGTATTGCAGGCAGATTCTTTCCCACTTAGCCACTGGGGAAGCCCATATATATGGTGTGGACTTATGTGTACACACACACACACACACACACACACACACACTTTTTTCAGATTCTTTTCCCATGTTGGTTGTGACAAAATACTGAGTATACTTTACAAACATTGTTTAGACCTCTCTCTTTTTTTTTTTTCTAGTTCTTCCCCAATATCTACTTCCTTGTACTTTTTTTGAGTTTAAAACAGCACCTGTCTGTTACCTCACGATTTCCATGGGTCAGACATCTGGACGTTGCTTTGGTGAGTTCTCTGCCCAGGGTCTCATTGGCTGCGTGTGTGCTCAGTTTTTAGGGCAGGTGTGATATCCACATTGGGCAGAGACTACGAATTTAGAGACTAAATATGGACATTTTTGCTAACAAGCTGTATTTTATATACGGTGAGAAGACCTTGAAAAGTAGCCAAAAGGCAGAAAAATGGTCTGTTTGAAACCATTCTTCCTTCTCCTTTGAGAATATTTCTGGAAATATGTCATTTGAGATGAAGGGAGACTTAGACGAAAGGCCAGGGAACTTTGAGGCCTGTCGAGTGTTTCCTGCCCACCCGCCTGCCGGAGCCCGCCCACGGAGGGGGACGCCTTTGGGCCTGTTGATGTTACAGGTGAGGCTCGATAAAGCACCAGGACGCTCCTCAGCCGGCAGCCAGAGCGATGGCTAGTAGAGGCCAGGCCTGCAGTGACGCCTGAGGGATGCGGACAGGGTCCTCCACGCCTGTGCTCCGGGGCTCTGCCCACCCGCCCTGGTCTGTGTGGAGGCCGCGCCTCGCCATGTGAGGCCAGGGTGTGTCTCAGGAGCGGCGGGGATGCAGCCCTCACTGTCCTCCTGCAGCAGCCGTGAGCGGCTTTTCATGTTTGTTTGGTTTTATGCAATGCCAAAAAATACCAGGTAAACAATTTCCCCGGTTCATGAAATTTTCATCCATTCGTTAACACTTCACTTCCTGTGACTTTGGATAAAAACTGGAGTGAAGTCAGTACGCAATTTTAGGAAGAAGGGAGTGGGCCTGGCACATTGATGAGCCTGGAAGAGTGGACCTTTTAGGACGTTCATTTGCTCTCCTCTAAAGGTGCCCTTGTGGTCAAAACTCAATAATTTTGTAAGTAACTTCACATCATTTTTGGAACATGACGGGAATACCGGGAAACACGTACATGAAACCCTGCAGTGTGTGCTTTGCCTCTGACTATTTTTGTTGAGTAATATTTTGATTGAGCAATTCAACTTCTTAAGATAGCATGAGACACCTTGACCAAAATACACCTCTAGAAGCAGCCTTGGAGTCCTCCTGGGCTCTGGCTGGTGGCCGGTTGGTTTCCCCGTGTTCAGGCTTGCTCTGTGTGGTTGTGTCGCATGGTCACTTAGGCTTGCTTTCTCGCAGAGCACAGCTGCGTGTTGTTGACAGATGCTGTTGGGGAAACTGCTGCTGAGCGGGGCTGGTGGGGAGGTGGCGGTGAAGCGCTTCCTTCGTCCCTCATGGACTGAGGAGGTCGGATCCTGCTCGGAAGGGCTGTTGGTGGCAGGTGCCACGTCTGTCCCCGTGGCCCCTCCTCACCTTTAATGCAGTGACAGCCCCAAATAGCAGCATTCTGTCATTCTCTGAATCCATCCATTTGTGGAAGGATTTTCATCAAAGAGTGCTTTTTGCTTCTTGTTTATTTAGTGAGACACAGTATCGTGTTTCACATAGAAGTACTGTATGCTGGTAAAAATAAAATTTAAAGTCAAATAGCACATTTTCTTTGTTCATTTTTCGGAGATGTGGATTTTGTACTTTAAAAATGAAGTCATATAGAAGAGGTTTCCCTGTATCCACTTACATTTGCATAATAAATGTAATAATAAATTATAATGAATAGTTTCATTTGTATGTTGGTGCCATCATAATTATGTTTATGTTCATTATGTTTATGTTCTTAATTATTTTCTGTTTGGGAATCAGCTTGAGTTAGTAATACAAAAAGTATGTTTAGACACGATAATTTAAAAAAATGACTAATGGAAGAGAATGACTTCATTTATAATTGAGATTGGCTGTTGGGGGAATAAAAGAGCTGAAATATTTTTAGTGTTTGTAGTCTGTTAGGCTTTAAGTAGCATAAGAATTAAATATATTAAAATAGGGTTTAAAAAATATTTGCTTCATAACTGAACAGCTCAGGTGAAGTGAATACACTTGTATCGAGGTTTTTTGTGCTGTCGCTTCAGTTGTGTCCGACTCTTTGCAACCCCGTGGACTGTAGCCCGCCAGGCTCCTCCGTCCATGGGATTCTGCAGGCAAGAACACTGGAGTGGGTTGCCACTTCCTACACCAGGGGATCTTCCTGACCCAGGGGTCACACGGGCATCTCTTATTTCTCCTGCGTTGCCACTGGTGCCACCTGGGAAGCTCTCAAGGTTGTTTAAATATATGTCACTTTGAGGTTTGAAGATACTCAGGCATGTTGTAACTGTTTCAGTTCGGCGTTTCACAGAAGAATTTGAGGTCTTTGATGAAGTCCTACATTAAAACGTTAGTCACTTTATTTAGCACAAGCGTTTTAGAAGATTAAAGGTTATTTTTGGCAAATAGATATTGGTGTAGATTTGCCCTTTGGAAAATTTTGCCCCTTATCAGCCTTCCATCAGGGTATTTTCTCCTTTTGTGGAATATGGTTTTATGTTTCTGGGTTGCATTTTCTCGTATTTTTAAACTTTTTTCTGAAAAAATTTTTAGACTTATTAGTAAATTCTCAATTAGAATTAGTTTTTAAAGCAGATAACACATTTGAGTTTATTTTATTTCTTTTTAATTGTTTTATATTAATTGAAGTATAGTTGATTTACAGTATTATTTAAGGAATATATTCGTAAAAATGTAGTTTTAGTCTTTTTCCCTTAATGAATCACAGCCTTGTCATGGCAAAGGGGCTTGGGTAACTCATTGAAGCTATGAGTGATGTCATGCACAGCCACCTGGGGTGAATGGGTCATAGTGAAGACTTCTGACAAAACCTGGTCCACTGGAGGAGGGAATGGCAGCCCACTCCAGTGTTCTTGCCTGGAGAACCCCAGGAACAGTATGAAAAGTCAAAAAGATATGGCAGGAAGATGAGCCCCTCAGGTTGGAATGAGTCCAGTTATGCTCCTAGGGAAGAGTGGAGGGCAGTTACTAATCGCTCCAGAAAGAAGGAAGCAGCTGGGCCACAGCGGAAAGGATGCTCAGCTGTGAATGTATCTGGTGGTTAAAGTAAAGTCTGATGCTGTAAAGATAAGTATTTCATAGGAACCTGGAATGTTAGGTCCATGAATCAAGGTAAATTGGACGTGGTCAGTCAGGAGATGGCAAGATCGAACATTGGTATCTTAGAAATTAGTGACATCTTAGAAATCAGTGAACTAAAATGGATAGGAACAGGCAAAGTTAATTCAGATGGCCGTTATATCTATTACTGTGGGCAAGAATCCAGTAGAAGAAATGGAGTAGCCCTCATAGTCAACAGAAAAGTTTGAAATATAGTATTTGGGTGCAACCTTAAAAACAACAGAATGATGTTGGTTCGTTTCTAAGTCAGTTCAGTTGCTTATTTGTGTCTGACTCTTGGCAGCCTCTTGCACTGTGGCACGCTAGGCCTCCCTGTCCATCACTATCTCCTGGAGTTTACTCAAACTCATGTCCATCGTGTCAATGATGCCATCCAACCACCTCATCTTCTGTTGTCCCCTTCTTCCACCCTCAGTCTTTCCCAGCATCAGGGTCTTTTCCAGTGAGTCGGTTCTTCGCATCAGGTGGCCAAAGTATTGGAGTTTCAGCTTCAGCATCAGTCCTTCCAATGAATATTCAGGACTGATTTCCTTTAGGATGGACTGGTTGGATCTCCTTGCAGTCCAAGGACTCTCAAGAGTCTTCTCCAACACCCCAGTTCAAAAGCATCAATTCTTCTGCGCTCAACTTTCTTTATAGTCCAACTCGTTTTTCCATTAAACATCACAGTAATCCAAGTCTGTGCCCCAAACACTGATGCTGAAGAAGTTGAAGTTGACCAGTTCTCTGAAGACCTACAAGACCTTCTAGAACTAACACCAAGAAAAAAATGTCCTTTTCATTATAGGGGATTGGAATGCAAAAGTAGGAAGTCAAGAGATAGATACCTGGAATAACAGGCAAGTTTAGCCTTGGAGTACAAAATGAAGCAGGGTGGAGGCTAACAGTTTTGCCAAGAGAACACTCTGGTCATAGCACCCTTTTCCAACAACCCAAGAGATGGCTTTTCACATAAGCATCAGCAGATGGTCAATACTGAAATCAGATTGATTTTGTTCTTTGCAGCCAATGATGGAGAACCTCTATACAGTCAACAAAAATAAGACCTGGAGCTGAGTGTGGCTCAGCAGCAACGTGGATGCATCAAGAGATGATCATACGAAGTGAAATGTCAGAAAGAGAAAGACAAACTACCATATGATACCACTTATATGTGGAGTCTAAAATAGGAGAAAAATGAACTTATCTGCAAAACAGACTCACATGGAGAACAGACTCGTTGCTAAGGGGAGGGTGTTGGGAAGGATGGGTTGGGAGTCTGGGACTAGCAGATGCAAACTGGTGTATGTGGGATGGATAAACAAGGCCCTTCTGCATGGCGGAGGGAACTGTGTTCAGATTCCTGTGATAAACTATAATGGAAAAGAATATAAGAAAAGAGAATGAATATGCATGCAAAACTGAGTTGGCGGAAATTAACACAATACAACTACAATTAAAAAAAAGAAAAAAACGTGGAGTCAGGAAACCTGGAATTATCCAGATTTTGCTGTTTCCTTGCTATGGGACCTTGAACACATCATTTAACTTTTCTTTTAAAAATTTTTGGTGTAGTGTTTGGTGAGTACTTTGTGTTAGGTTAACCTCTAATGTTCCTTCCTGCTTTAGCATTGCAGTGATCCCATATTTCAGAACGGGGTTTACAAATGATGGCACTAGTGGGAAAGAACCTGCCTACTTATGCAGGTTAGACGTAAGAGATGGAGGTTCGATTCCTGGGTTGGGAGGATCTCCTGAGGCGGGCATGGCAACCCACTCCAGTATTCTTGGCTGGGGAATCCCTTGAATAGAGGAGTCTGGCAGTCTGCAGTCCACAGGGTCACACAAGAGTTGGACACAACTGACGTGATTTAGCACACACAGGTTCTTAAAAGATAGGAAAAAAGAATTTTTTAAACATAGGATACACAAAGTTTTACCCAGCATTGAACTTAGAATTAAGATGTTTAGATTGAAATGTATAATGAATAACTGACATTATGATCTTAGTGTATTACTAATGAAATGCCATGATGTCTGGTGGGGCTGATCTTATCTTGTACAGAAGTATGATATTAATATAATACCTAAAATGTGCTTTGAGCTGTTTGCTAAAAGTACAAGTTGTCATTCTTTTATTTTCTCTAACCTAACATAGTAAGTGGTCCTGGGAGGCAAACATATTCTATAAGAAAGTGAAGTAATACTGATCTGTAAACGTGTCATATTTACAGTTCCTAAAAGTTAGCAAAATTTAAATGGTTCATGGAATTTCTTATGTGAAAGTGAATCAGAGAATAGATTTTTAAGAGACTCTTATAGTTGAAACTCTGTTTCAAATATGATTTCTTTTGGTGTTTTTTAAACATATGTTTATTTATTTGCTTTTGACTGTGCTGGGTGGGTCTTTGTTGCTGGGGGCAGACTGTGGTTGCCGTGATGGGGTTACTCCCGAGTTGCCTGCTTGGGCTTTTCACTGGGGTGGCTTCCCTTGTTGCGGAGCGCGGCCTCCCGGGTTGCGCAGGTTCCCGGCCGTGGGCTCAGCGCTCCCGGCTGTGGGCTCAGCGTTCGCGGCCTCTAGGGTGCTCAGGGCTCAGTGTTCGCGGCCCATGGGCGCGCAGTAGTTCCGGCGGTGGAGCGGCGCTGTGGCATGTGCGATCTTCCTGGCATTCCCTGCTTTGCAAGGCGACTCTTAACCACTGGATCACCGGAGAAGCCGTTTAATGGGGTTTCTTAGTTCAAGGTGGTAGGTATCACTGAAGCTTTATGTTGGCAGAGGGCCAGTCATCCGTGGAACTTTCTCTGCAATCTCACCAGCTGTCCATGTGAAAGATGGGTGTTAACTAAATGTTTGCTGACACCCCCTCCCCCAACAATCAATTTATATTTTAGTCTTCTGCAATTTTTCTTTACAGTGGGGCTGTGAGGCATGGTATATTGAAGGCTGTAGTTGGTTGGGTTTCTAATGTTTTACTGCATGATCAGTTAGTTTATAAGGTGGCAGTATTTACACATTTATTTATTTACGCTACCACCATATTATTTATGCTACCACCCAGAGGGCTCGGTTGGGAAACAGCTTTGTTAATGGAGTCCTGAAGGGAGTGTACCTCTTTTCAGACGGCCCCTAACTCTGGAGAAGATGCCAGAACTCTCTAGAAGTTAGCTTTGCCCAGGGAGGGGCAGTTCAGGACCATGCCTTGGGGCTGCCCCATTCCTTGCATGCTTCTAATGGGGAGGCCACCTTGGAATTTGGGGTGGAGTGGCGTCCTGGAGCTGGGAGGGAGGGCAGAAAGCAGCAAGTCCTGGGGTAAAAGGCGGATCAGTGTCTCCCAGGAGAGGGTTTGGGGAGGAGTGACCCATAGTGGGTGGAGGTGGTCCTCACACCATCCCCGGTCCCAGCTGTTGCCATGGCGCCCAGATGCTGAGTGACTGACAGCCTCAGAGGCATGGGTAATGGGGGTGCAGCGCTGGGGGACCTACTTCATACAGTCCAGCATGTGCTATCATGTTGGACCTCGTGTAACGCATTTGCCATCCAACCATTATTCACAAATTATTGAGATCCTCTTCACTGACTAATAACCATAGACTGCTAGCAGGTGGTAGAAAATGTTTTCCAGTGTCTATTATTAGATGGTGCTTCATCTGCTAATTATAAAAATATCAGTGGTTTATTGTTTTTATCCTCTCAATTAAGGCTGACTCAGGGAAAGCATGGTAGACTGTTTCTTACTGTCTATGGGAAAATCAGTTTAATTTGGATATCAGTTAGCAAACAGCAGTATTTCATGCTGATTCTAAGTAGTTTCCTTTATTACAGAAATGTTGGTTGGACTCAATTGTGTGTAATCTCATTATTTTAATTTAGAAAGTGATCACAAAATACTAGGTAAATGGTAGAGCATTTTTTTTCTTTTTTATCCATTATGTTTTTCTTTATAATTATGGGAAACATTTTAAGAGTTTTTTTCCCTCCACTCTGTCAGATTTGGTTAATTTATGATTAATGATTTTCTTTGTTTTCATCTCAGAACCTTTTTTGGTTCCCATACTTGTTGGAGTAGCAAGTGTAATTCTTCGAACAGATCTAAGCAAATTTTTTTGTATCTTTGAAAAAAAAAACAGGCCTGGGAAAATTCAGTTGATTTCTTACATAGAGTATAGGGTTTCAAAAGTACTGTTTGTTATAATTTAAAAATAGGTGTGTGTGTGTATATATATATATACACACACATGCACACATATACATATATGTATACATATGTATATACATATATATATATATACATATATAGACAGAGAGAGAGACTTTACTAGGGTTTGGGGAGGTGGCCTGGGAGTCCTTGGGGTGTAACTTGGATGTAGTCCTCATAGCCCAGGGTCTTGGTTTAGCTTTGTGGGTGTAGAACATGAACCTTGTTAATGCTGCCTGCCCAGGGAGACTGCCTTCTTCTGGGTGAGTGAGCTCTCAGGACACACATGTGAGCTAGAATGTCAGTTTATTAATATACTGTGAAAAGAATGCAGCTGTCTGTTGGACTGGACTTCCGTAGTGGATTTTCCCCATCAGAAAAGCTGCAGGAGAGCCATGCTGTGTGTGAAAGTGGAAAGTGCATAGATCATGTTGGGGAGAGCAAAATTTTTTGATTAAGTCTAGTTTATCATTGTTTTCTCTTGTGGTTCATCTTTTGATGTCACATTTAAGAAATCTTTGCCTAACTTAATATCATAAAGATTCTCACCCATATTTTCCTCTGGAAGTTTTGTAATTTTGTCTCTTAAATTTAGGACCGTGGTCTATTTTGAATTAATTTTTTAAAAAAATGATTTTGTTCAGATATAGTTGATTTACAATGTTGTAGTTAATTTCTGCTATACACCTAAGTGATTCAGTTATACATATATATATTCTCTTCATTTTGATTTAATTTTTATATGTGGTGCTGGGTATACATGTTAGTTCTAGCACCATTTGTTGAAAAGGTTGTCTTTTCCCCACTGAGTGACTTTGGGCATCTTTGTTAAGGACATATTGACAACAGGTGGTTGGGTCCTTCTCATCTATTCTTTTCCATTGATCCATGTGTTTTATTTTAAGCCACATCATTTTGATGATTCTAGGTTTAAGTATTGAAATCAGGTAGCACAAGTCCTATAGTTTTGTTCATTTACAGAATTGTTTTGGCTTTTCTGTTCCTTTCTATTTCCGTATAATTTTTTGTGTCAACTTACTCATTTTTATAAAAATTTGCCATGATTTTAATTGTGGTTATATTTAGTCTCTAGGTCACTTGGGGAAAATTCAGTGTTACCAGTGTGAGCCTCTGAATCAGTGAATACACACGCCCCCTCTGCCAGCTCTCTGCCCCTGACCTTCTCCAGGGTCCCGCGGCATCTTCTCTCTCTGGTCCGTACTCACACCACTGATTAGACCCCAGCTTTCCTTTGCTTTCAGTCCATCTTTTCCTGATTTTCCAGTCTTGCTCTCTCCTTTCTGGCCCAGGAGATGTTGCCTAAGTGTTCTCCTGTCCCAAGTGTGTGATGAGCTCTCCTACTGCGTGTTTGTTGGATGAGTCTCACTTGTGGGGTTTGGGGGCTCCCTCACTCCCCATCTCCTCAGCCTCCTTTTGAGTGTTTTGTAGATTGCATAATAATTTATGTTGATTAGGACAGCATTATTTTTAAAACAACATTCACATTTTATTTAGGTTGAAATAAACCATACAAAATTGATTTTCTTTGCCAAAGATGAGAGCAGTATTTTCTGTCTTATTCCTAGATAAACCACAGACACTTCCTTTTGTAGGTTATTTCTAGGTTTTTGCTTGTAAATCAAGACGAGACAGTAGATACAGTCATGGAAAAACACAGAGAAAACAGAAATCAGTGGCCAGTATCCACGGCCTCTGATCCTTTCTTGACCATGAAACTGAAGTGTTCAACATATATCTGTCCCAAAACTTGTGAAGATGCAGGCTCAGGAAAGGGATGTCACCAGCAACTAGTAGATGTGAAACAGCAACGGCTGGCTCTTCCATTCAGACTTTATAACCCATTCCTTTCACTTCATCTAATAAAGACAAAAATCTATACTGAAATCCTTGATTGGCGAGCTCACACGTCTCTTACAGTCTCATAATTTTCTCAGTTGTCCCTTAGAGATTTTTAACAGTATACTTAAAACTGCCTCTCCAAGGTCAGTCATGAATTTCATTGTAGTGTTTTGTAAAATAAATTCCTTCCTCCCATACCTTCTCAAAATTTATTTCTTCAAAGAGCTGATAGCTCAGTGCTTGACAGTTGGATCCCCAGTGATAGCCATTATATCTGAAACGACCTAAGTAAAACAGTGCCACAGTGCCGTTAGCAGAGATCACACAGAAGTGTAACGGGGAGGCTTTCACTGCTGTCTTCTGGAGGAACAGTTACTCTTCAAAGCATGGGATTTCAAACGGGCTGTTTAAACGGGCGAGTTGTGAGGACTTCCCTGGTGGTCCAGTGGTTGGGAACCCATCGTGCAGTGCTGGGCAGGGGGGTTTGATCCCTGTTCAGGGGTCCCGAGCGCTGCAGTGGCTGAGCCTGCACACCACAGACTCCACAGAGTCCATGCGCCCCAGTGAGAAATCCACACAGCACAGCAGAGACCCTGTGTGCACGGGTAAGACCTGGTGTAGCCAAGTAAGTAAAAAAAAGAACCCAAACAGGCAGATTATCAGTGACTAATGTACTCAGTCGGGGGCCTGCAGGTCAAGATACTCAGTGATTGAGTGGCCTACATACACCTTACAGCTTTTCTATAAGATATTTTCAAATTTCATACAGAGTTTTTTCAGATATCAAATGCAAGAGAAAAACCTGTGTTAAAAGTTTCTTTGTTGAGTATTTTCCGTGGCTTCTCAGTTATCTGTAGGAACCTCTGCCTTGCTTGTGTAGAGTTTGATATATAGATCTATTGTTAAATTCAAATCATATTTTATGTCAGAATGTGTGTTAAGCAAAGCCAAGATACTGGACATTTGGTCTGTAGAGTGTTCCTCCGGTGTGCCTGGAAGTGCTTTCACCCACTTTCACAGCATTCATTCTCAACCTTCATCATTGGAGGAATATTATCAGATCTTTAGCAGTGCATAAACTTCAGGAAAAAAATGACGTCTGGCAGATGAAAGGCTTCATAAATAGTGGATGGAAGTTCTTTATCTTTCCCTCTGTGTTTCCACTTGATTCTCCAACAATGCAGCTGAGCAGAGAGCATGTCAGGATTAGGTAAATCCTGTCTGTACATGTCAGCATGGTGCTCTTCCGGTGTATTGAATTTGAGCTGTCACATGGCACAGGGTGGACTTCCCTGGTAGCTCAGCTGGTAAAGAATCCGCCTGCAATGCAGGAGACCCCGGTTCGATTCCTGGGTCTGGAAGGTCCCCTGGAGAAGGGATAGGCTGCCCACTCCAGTATTCTTGCCTGGAGAATCCTCGTGGACAGAGGAGCCTGGTGGGGTCACCTGGAGTCATACACAGCTGAGCGACCAAGCATAGCATGATTCAGGGCACCAGAGATGAGCTTTTAAGAGCATGGGGAATCTGTTCTGAGAATATGTCTTTCAGTTCCTGACTAATGTGTTCCGTTGTTGCAAGACTTAGAGTTTCTTTATAGTAACTCCCAGAGGTTAGCTGAGATTTCAGATTACTGTGCTGAGCTCTGCTGCACCGTTTCCCTGGGAGTTTGATCTGAATATCAATATATATATTAAAAAAATTTTTTGGCTGCCCTATGTGGTATGCAGGTTCCTAGTTCCCTAAGCAGGATGGAACTCATGCCCCTACATTGGGAGCATGAAGTCTTAACCCCCGGACCACCAGGGAAGTCCCAGCATATTTTAAGTATTTATACAGGGTATGTATTTGTACATTTTCCCATTTATGAGAAAGTGGGGGAACAGCAGGGTGAGATATTTGTGTTTTTTTTCTTCTTAGATGTTTTAAAGATGTGAGTGCTGTTGTAGGAAATAATCTGACGTGGTCTCAGTCCACTTGTAGTTTTCATGTTCCTCCCGGTTTTCCAGATGCAGGACGCCAGTTGTTTGGGAGGTAGACCCTGCCCTCCTGCCCACCCGTGAAGGGATTTCACTGTGGCATTCTCCCTCCCAGGGACCCCAGGGCAAGGGGAGGGTTTGGGGCTCCTTTTTCACGTCTGCCTGTGCGTACATACTCAGAAAACTGTTCTGTGTTTAGCACAAGATACTCTACTTTTTTCTGAATCATCAAATATTATTATGTTTTGTTCAGTAGCAGTTTTACTTATTTAATTGAACTGTAGTTGATTGACAATGTTGTCTTAGTTTCAGGTATACAACAGGGTGATTCAGTTATGCACACGTGTGTGTGTGTGTGTGTGTGTGTGTGTATCTTTTTCAGATTCTTGATTTCATTATAGGTTTTTACAAGATACTGAGTATAGTTCCCTGTGCTATACGGTGGGTCCTTGTGGATTATCTGTTTTATATGTAGTAGCGTGTATCTATTAATCTCATACTCCTAATTTCTTTCTCTTTCCCCTTTCCCCTTTGGTAACTGTAAGTTTATGCTCTGTGTCTATGAGTCTGTTTCTGTTATTATAAATAAGTTCATTTGTATCATGTTTTTGATTCCAATATAAGTGACATCATATGATACTTGTCTTTCTCTGACTTTTCAGTATTTATTTTAGAACAAAATATGCCACTCCCTAACCATGTAGTCCTGTGGAAACATGTATTCCATCTGTGTCTCCTTACTTGTCTTATATTTTGAGGATTGCATTGAGTGAAGCTCTCAGAACCGCCCTGGAACATGGCAGGCTCTCAGTAAATGCTGGCAGCCTGTTTTATTCCAGTTCTTTGAAGAAGGACATCCTCCATTCAGTGAAAATGATTTAGCCAGATCAAAAGTTTAACTGGTTGCTTCATTCTTTAATCATCTTGCTTACATAGGAAGTGCTACGTTATTTTTCTTTTTGAATGTGAATGCCCTTGTTTGTACTTACGAGTTGGTATCACTCCTGCAGTCGCTTAGAGACAGTATTTTGACTGCATGGTTTTATTATTTTCCAATACTAGGTCATGTCAAGTTGAGTTTTATTTATTATAATATCACGGAAATTTTATTGGATTGGCCAAAATGTTTGTTTGGGTTTCCGTAAGCCATAATGGAAAAATCCAAACAAACTTTTTGGCCACCTAATATATTCAAATATTGACTCCAATTTTCCAAAGATCCTGTGTTTTACCTTGTTTCTACATAAACTCACTGAGTTACGAGGAAGGTATTTGATTTGCTCATGATCGCAAAGGAAATCACAACTCCTGGCTTCTCTTTTGTTTCTCCTGTCCCAGATGATTCTGTTTCCTTAGAAACTGCATGATACACATGATTTATGCATCGTGGATCAAGTAAGCTTAAGCACTCACTCAACTATTTGAAACTTGTTTTAAAGACTTCAGAAATAATCTGAAGTGATTTTAATGATTAGGTGCTCACTTATGAGTAAGTATACATTTATTTAAAGAATTAAAATTAAATCATGAAATGAAAGATCTGGAAATGATCTTTGTTCATCAACTCCCTCCAGATTTTATACTCCAGGAAGAAGTTGATGAAGAGTAATTCGGAGCGGTCAATATCATTTCTGGCCTTCCCTGGTGGCTCAGTTGCTACAGAATCTGCCTTCAATGCAGAAGACCCAGGTTTGATCCCTGGGTCAGAAACAGCCTCTGGAGAAGGGAATGGCTACCCACACCAGTAATCTTGCCTGGAGGATTTCATGGTGGGTTCCAGTCCATGGGGTCACAAAGAGTTGGACACGACTGAGTGACTAACACACACAATATCGTTACTATATTTTTGCCAGTAAATTCAAAATCAGGTGAGCAGTTTCAGCTTGAAATGATAGATATGGCTAACTTAGTCTGATGACCACCCAGACACGATGACATACAGTTCTTTCAGGATCGTGATGCTTGAATGCAAGTTAAAACACTGCTGGGAGAAATAATCCACAAAGGAAAAGAAAAAAGGAAATACAGAGCATCAAGGCAGAATCCAAAACTCCGTTTTCACATGCAAAAAGACATCAGCAAAAGTTGCTGATTCTACTTTTTATGACTCATTCATGGGGAGAAAGTGTTGTTATTTGTAAAGGATTACCAGTTGTTACTATGATCAGATTTAGAAGCTTTAAGAAGGTCCTGGAGGATCAGAGTTTGGTTTAATACAGGCGTGCCCATCTCCCCTGTGAATATGTGTGATGGATTACTCCTTGTGGTCACTGGGGCCCTACCTTTTCTGTGATATGGTCCTAGAGAAAGGAACTGTTACAGTGGAATTCAGGTAAATCTGCATCTTACCTTTGCAAACTTGAATTGTCAAAAGAGACTGAGATATATTTAAAAAGTCCCAGGAAATTGAGAAGTTTTTAGAATAACCAGTGTAATATTTTATGTTTCTTCCTTCTTTTTAAATTTGTATATCACTGAGAAATTTCAGCAGTGCCAAAACATTTGTCTCTGTGTACCTAGGGTCATAGCTACCTTAAAGATCTTTTGTTTACATTAAAATCTTACATTAGTGACCCCCTTTTCAGAACTGGATTTCAGAGTCGTTGCCATAATCTGTTTAAGATTAGAAATTGTCTAAATCCTACGGATTGCTGGATGACCGATGATCTGTCTGATTACCATCCTTCAATCCTTAAGTTCAGAACTAATTGTAGGTAGAGCCCTTGACCTACCGTGCTACTTAATTACTCAGCATGTAGGCACAGTACAGACTGTATCTGATAGCTTGGTTTCGTGAATGAAACCTGTATTTTCAATGATATGCTGAAATTCATGCAGTGAAGAGAGTGACTACATTGTAATGACGTGAAAGACTGAGTTCCCTCATGTGTTTGGAGGGTCAGTGAGTTTGGGTCATGGCCTTTGACCTCTGTCCTTTGCGTTCATGTGATGGGAAACTGCCTCCATTTCCAGCGCCCGATTCCCACACTGGGGAGCTAGTTACGCAGCAGTTACACCTGGCAGCCAGGTTCCCCGTGACCCCAGAAAGCCCTGTGTGCTGCATCCTGGTGAGGTGACGTGTCGGTCCGTCAGCCGTGCCCCGCTCTGTGTGGCCCCGCGGACGGAAGCCCGCCAGGCTCCTCTGTCCATGGACTTCTCCAGGCAAGAGGGCTGGAGTGGGTTGCATTCCCTTCAGGGGACTTTCCCAACCCAGGGATCAAACCCACGTCTCCTGCCTTGCAGGCAGATTCTTTACCACCTCAGCCACCAGGGAAGCCCATTGCATCCCGAGGAATGTCCTAAATCTTTAGCAGAGGATGGTGGCATCTTAGAATGTTCTAAAGGTCTTCACACTGTTAGTCGGCCTTTGAGCTCTTGCTGTCAGGATGGGTGTCAACTTGCAGGTCAGCTTGGTCTGCTTGTAAGAGTCACATCAGGGGGATGGACTGGCATTTCCTTCTGGCTTTCTCCCTTTGAAAGGGAGTTCTGCCTCTGATTGTCAGGGAAGCATTGGTAGATGTTTGATAATTTTATTGATGTAATTCCATAGAAGCTGCTTAGTCTCAGATTATTTAATTCAAGACGATACTATAAATTTTAATTTAAGATGATCCTATAAATCCTCCCCTATTATATTTGCAGTCTCCTGAACACTTAAGAGACAGAAGGTATATTTAAGCAATAGTGCTTCCCAAGTGGTACAGTGGTAAAGAATCCGCCTGGCAATGCAGGAGATGCAGGAGACGTGGGTTCGATTCCTGGGTCGGGAAGATCCCCTGGAGGAGGCCATGGCAACCCACTGCAGTATTCTTGCCTGGAGAATCCCATGGACAGAGGAACGTGGTGGGCTGTAGTCCATGGGGTCACAAAAAGAGTCTGACACCACTGAGAGACTGAGCACTCAGGCATGTCACTATTACAGAGAATAAGGAAGGGAAAATAAAAAACACTTACCTGGAAAAGCAAGGAAAGTATCAACTAAGATTGCAGCATACATTTGAAAAGTATTTCCAAAGGGACTAGACTGTTTCCCAACAGCCAGTGTTATTGCCCAGTGTTCTTGAGTTACGGAGGATAGGCCATAGTATTTGAAGAGGACCAGAGTTTATAATTTGACTCTGGCAGTGTGCTGCTCTAAACTCACTTGCCTCACCTGCAGAATGCGGTTCATATCCACTTACAGGATTTTTGTGAGAAGGAAATGGGATGATACAGTGCAAACAGACACCCCCAGATGGCCACTGTCATTGCATTGATGTTCATGCCCTGTACAGGGGAGTGTTCTGGATCATTTGTTAGCATTGTACTATACTGTATGATATTTCTATGTTTTGGGCCTTCTTAAATATAATGATTTTCTTCTTTTCAAATTGAATTTTGACCTTTTCAAAAGTCTGGAATTTGCTGAAGACAGGGATTTTTCCGGCACTTCATGAATGGTGGTGTTTATGTTGGATTGGCTGAGAGCCAGGTGGCTAACACCATTGAAAAGGAGACATAAATTTTCCCCTTTACAAGAGGCCGCATGGTGACCCTTGCCTGCCCTTGACTGTGGGTATCAATGGGTTTAATGTGTGTAGAGCAAGGGAAAGGTCTTTCTGCTCAACGTAAGGCCATCGTTCTATGAGATGCATTAGTATGTTCCCATGAGCTCATGTTTGACCTAAAAGGTGTCTTTGTGTTGAGGTCTGTAGGGTCTAGCTAGTCGTAGAGAATCAATATTTGGTACAATTCTCAGTGGTTAAATTTTATGAGAATATACTGAGTTTGTAAGGAAAAAACTAGTGGTTTTAAAGCCCAAACAAAAATATTTATTGAACTCTTCTTACATGTTACACTTTGTTAAAGTATCTTTGTTAAGGAGTTGATTCTTGTTACCAAATTTAAAAGATTGATTTAATTAGTATAGCATTGCAAGTGAACTATAATAAAGTAAAATTAAAAAGAATAAAAGATTGGTTTTAAGTTTTTTCCTTAAGAGTTTTAAGTGTAATTGAACCCATAAAGTTAATATATTTTTTCTTCATTGTCCATGGAGATGAGAGAGTGTCATTCTATTTGTAGAATTGTATTCTAAAATTTAAATATAGTTCTTGTTATGTAATTTATGTCATAATTCACTCTTCTTATAATGCTCAGTTTTCAAAACCATTTTCTGGCTATTCCCTAAATATAAAAAGGTAAGTAGATTGATGAAAAAACAAATAATCAAGAAGTAGAAATAGAAGTGGATATTAAGAATTAGAAATCAGCTTTAGTTTCTTCTTTAAGATTTATTATATGACATGTATCAGGAAGATTATAACATTTAGTTGAGTTTTATTATTGTTTCTCCAGACTTACAATTTTTTTACTTAGAGTTTCTCAGAAATTTCATTATATATAAGTCCTTTGTGCATGTGCCAAGAGTCTTTGATTTCTTCATGTTATAATAAGGGTGAAGTTGCATGATCTAGGGGGAAAGGAGGGTTTTAATTCTTTTCTGAATATTTTATTAAAAAAAGATATTCCTGATCCTTGTCTAGCTTGTGAATAATGCATATGAACAAACACACTCCCAATAGAAAAACAGAATTTATAGGACCCTTTCATAACATAATCTTGTTATAACGAGATGAGCAGTAATAATTCCGCATCTTACAGAGCTTAAATTTGTTTTACTTGTTCTGGTTTAACAGTTGGCATTGCTTAAACAAGTTTCTTGTGAATATGAGTGAGAAGCAGCCCTTGAGCCTGGCAAGATGTGTAAAATGCACTGTTAAACACATCACTGTCCTCTGGATGGGGTCCTGGAACAAAAAGAGGACATTAATGGAAATACCACTGAAATCCAAATGAAGTCTGGAGTTTCATTTTTTTTAAAGTACATAAAGAGTTAAAAATTTGGTGGTGGGGGCGCAGAACACAAGACAAAAAAATATGACGGGCAACTGAACAGAGGAAAATATCACATGTGTGCAAGTAGGTTTAAGACTTTTAAAAAAAATTGTACTGTTGCTTTTAGTAGGGAAACTGGTAATAACCTAAGTGCCCGTCAGTATTTTAATGGATAAATATGGGGTTGTGTAATTTGGCAGTGAGTGCCTCATATCAGCTAGAAAAATGAGCTGGTATTGTGTTAGCATAGTTAATTCTAAACTTAATGTCAGTAAATAAAACAAGTTACCAAAAAAAGGCCTTCTTTTTGAATATTTTAAAAACACTTTATTTAAACATTATACGCACATCATTATAAAATCTAACAGGACGGAAGATTTATTAAAATGAAAATGCATGGTTTCACCTCCACCTCTTCCCTTTTCCTGTCCCTAAAAGCCTTTGGGAATCATGTCTTGGTTTTTCTGGTGGTTCCTTCCAGGTCTCTAAATAAGATATTTATGTTGCTATTTTTATAACTAGACTAACTGTAGACATCTTCTTGATTCCTGCTGTGACAGATGAAGAGTTACCATGCTTACGGAATGCCTTTTTTGTGATTCTGGTTTTGGGTGGACTTCTGGAGTCTATTCCATGCGTTGTCCACTGGGCTGTCTGGAGGTTGAGCGTCTGTCTTGCCCTCCCTCCTCACCACCCCCTCCCTGCCTTCTGCCAGCAAACACGGCCCACCTCCTTTGTCCTCTTGATGTGATCATGTCATTCCTTTGTGTTTTGTGTTCACAGTGCTGTGACTTAGTAGATGCTGCTCACAGCTGAAGCACGGAATAGATGTGATGACTTTCTCTTCCTTGACAACCTTTTGATTTCCTGGAGTTAACAGTCATGTTGGTTTTTGCTCGATTTTCTATGTACTTAGCACACATCCATCCACAGGTTGTTGCCCAGTTGTTAGAATTTTTCTCCCAGTACAGTGTTCCTCCGCTGAGAAGGGGGCGGGGGAGGATACATTCTGTGAGACCTCATCGTCTGGAAGCTTTTGTGATGTGCTTACACATTATTCCTTATCTCCATGTTGGCAGTTAATTTTCCGTCACAATTTTGAAAGTTTGACCTGTTGTCTTTGAGCTTTCACTATTGCTGTTAAGAAATCTCAAAATCTTTCTCCCTCTCTCTCTCTCTCTCTCTCATTTTTCCTGGGCAATTTTAGGACAGTGATTCTCATACCTGGCTCCAGTTTAAAGTTGTCTGGGAGCTTTGACCAAATCCTAGTATGAGAGATTTTGAAATAATTGGTCTGGATTTGGAGCCCAAACGTAGGTATTTCTGGAAAGCTCCTTGGTAGTTCTGATATGCAGCCAGAGTTCAGAACCCCTGTTTCAGGGTCTTTTCTTTGTCGAGAATACAGTGGCTTTTCATGATGCATTGTGATGGGGGTCTCTTCATCCATTATGGTAGGTGCTTGGTTGTCCTAATAATCTGTAAATTTATGACCTTTAAATTTGGGAAGTTTTTTATTTTCTTCCTTTAAGTTTCTCTGTTCTACTGTTTGTAGGTCCTGTCCTTCCATCTTCCATTTTCTGTGCTTAGTCGCTCAGTCGTGTCTGACTCTGTGACCCCATGAACCTGGTGAGTCTAGACCCTAGGCTCCTCTGTCCATGGGATTCTCCAGGCAAGAACACTGGAGTGGGTTGCCATGCCCTCCTCCAGGGCATCTTCCCAACCCAGGGATGGAACCCAGGTCTCCCTCACTGCAGGCAGATTCTTCACCGTCTGAGCCACCAAGGGAAGCCTCCTTTTTCGGTAACTTTCTCTCTTTTGGTTTCTGAGTGATTTCCTCAGTTTGATCTTCCAGCATTTCCACTGAGTTTTTCTTCTTTACTATATTTTTATTTTCCAGAAATTTATGTTCTTGGTTCTGAATATTCTATTTTATGGACTCTCTTCTCTCCCATCTTTATTGAGGTCATAGTAATTGACATATACCACTGCGTAAGTTAAAGGTGTACAAGGTGATGATTTGATACATACATATTGTGGAAAGATTACCACAACAAGGTTAGTTAACAGATCTGTCACCTCACATAGGTACCTTTTTTTTGTGATAACAACATTTAAAATTTATTTTCTTAGTGGGAAGAATGGAGTGGGAGTTTGGGATTAGCAGATGCAAGCTATTATACGTAGAATGGATGAACAACAAGGTCTTACTGTGTAGCAGAGGGAACTCTATTCAATATCCTGTGATAAACCATAATGAAAAAGAATATAAAAAGAATATATATGTAGGTATAATTGAATCACTTTGCCCTACAGCAGAAATTAATACAATGGTGTAAATCAAGGATGCATCAACAAAATAAATTGAAAGAGATTTACTCTCCTAGCACCTTTCAGGGATGTAGTGCAGTGTTGTTGACCGTAGCCACTGTACTCTACATTGGATCCCCAGAACTTACTCATCTTATAAAAGTGTGCCTTTGACTAGTATCTCCCCATTTCTTCCACCCCAGTCAGCCATCAGTCTGATCTCTGTTTCTGTGATTTTTTTTTTTTTTTTTGATTAAAGATTCCACATGTAAGTGAGATCACGCAGTAGTTTCTCCCAGTCTGAGTTATTTTATTCAGCATAATGCTCTCAAGGTTCATCCATGTTGTGGCAAATGGCACGATTTCCTTCTTTTTATGATTGAATAATATTCCGTCATATAAATGGACGTCACGTTTTCTTTATTCATTCATGGGCGCTTGGATTATTTCCACGTCTTGGGTGTTGTGAGTAATGTTGCAGCGAACACGGACGTGCAGACGTCTCCTCAGGGCAGAGGTCTCAGTCTTCAGCTGTGTGCCCAGGCTTGATGCATCACATCCGGCTCCACTTCAGTTTTTCGAGAAGCCTCTGCACTGTTCTCCATAGAGCCTGCACCGGCAGTGCAGGAGCGTCCCTTTTCCCCACATCTGTAGTGACGCTTGTTACCTCTTGTCTTTTTGACCATGGCCATTCTGGTAGGTGTGGTCTCATATCTCGTCGAGGGTTGGTTTGTGTTTCCCTGATTGGTGATGCCGAGCATCTTTCCGTGTGCCTCTTGGTGTGGGTGGCCTCCTAGTTTTACCTATCCTCCTCTCTAAGGATGTCAGTCACTTTCTGTTAAGTTTTCATCTCCCCAGTTCTCTTGCCTCTAAGTTTGTTTTAAAAAATCATCATTCGTATTGGTGCACGCCTTCCCTGTTGGAGGCTTTCCTCGGCACTCTTGGCGGCTTGCTTGCTCATGTTGGAAAGCTGACTGAGACATTCCGTCTGTGTGGTCCACGTGTCAGCCTTAGCCTTTGCTCTGAGGATCTGGCTGGTCCATCGCATCAGGGGCGGGTGGGGAGTGCCTGCTGTCATTGTCTTAGGGCCTTTTCTCCTGGGCTGCTCAGATTCCTCAGAGTATGGTTTTCAGCTCCAGATGATGTCCAAATGGAAAAAATTTATTACATATTGGAGCATGGTTGACTTACAGTGTTGTGTTGGTTTCAGGGGTACAGCAAAGTAACTCAGTTACATATACGTGTGTCCACTCTTTTCCAGATTCTTTCCCCGTGTAGGTTATTACAGAATGTTGAGCAGACCTCCTTGTGCAGTACAACAGGTCCTTTTTGATTATGTATTTTATATCTAGTGGGGTATAAATGTTAATCCCAGCTCCTAATATATCCCTCACCTCCATCTTTCCCTTTGTTTTCTGTGTCTGTGAGTCTGTTTGTAAATAAGTTCATTGGTACCATTTCTAAAGCTTCCACATGTAAGTGATATCACATACTTGTCTTCCTGTGCCTTGCTTTGCTTAGTATGATCTTCGGGTCCAAGAGAGTGTCCAGTTTTCGTGTGACCTCACTCTTCACTGCCTCTGGCATCTGTGTCTCTCCCACTCTGTCTCCAGGGAATATACCCGAAACCTTTGTTGGTCGGGCCATCCTGGAGGGTGGGGCGCCTCCCTCTGAGACTCCCTCCTGTTTCACGCCCGCCCCATCCCCTCCAGAGCTGCCGGGTCCCTCCGTTTCTGGTGGGCGTCCAGCGGGGTTTCACATAAGAATCAGTCTGCTCCTGCTATTGCCTGAGGCTCTAGCTCTTCATCTGTTGGGTCAGGCTTCACCAGTTCTTTTGCCTTTTTGGCTCCCAAATCTTGTCTTCAAAAAAAAATGTATTGAAGTATAGTTGGTTTCACAATATGGTGTTAATTTCTACAGCAGAGTGACTCGGGTATACATATATTTTCATATTCTTTCCCTTTATGATTTGTCACAGGATATTGAACATAGTTCCCAAATCTTATTCTTAACAAGTCCTTTTCCTTTCTCCTTGTTTGTAGGAGGAGATCACCTAAAATTAGATCCCCTCACTGTCAGCATAGTGGCTTTGAAGAGAGGAGACGTGAGCTCAGAGTTCAGCTGCCCTGTTTAATCAGAACCGAATCCTGTGATCATGAAAGGGAAAGGTAGATGATAAAAGGCCTCAGATTGCCGTCAGGGCTCCACTTGGCGCCCCAGCCCGCTCCCCAGCCTTCCTGCTGGGCTCCGTGGTGTGTACGTGCCTTGGGTTTGGTGTTCTTTCCCAGTAGATCTGGCTGCCACTCCTTGGACTGAAGAGTTAAATTTGGAAAAGTTATTTAAACTCTTCTGCTGCAGTGCAGGTTGACAGCCGGTATTAAAATAAAATGTTGAGTTTAGAAACCCTAAAAATGCTGTGTTGGTTTTCACCGAAAGAGCCTGTGTGTGCGCTGCATTGTTTCAGTTGTGTCTGAGTGTTTGTGACCCCGTGAACTGTAGCCTGTCATGCTCCTCTGTCCATGGGATTCTCCAGGCAAGAATACTGGGGTGGGTTGCTCTGCTCCAGGGGATCTTCCCAACCCAGGGATGGAACCCACATCTCCTACATATCCAGCGTCAGCAGGCAGGTTCTTTACTGCTAGCGCTGCCTACATTTTCTCCTGAAATAACTCATTGCCTGTATTGGCATTTTAAATATTCCTGTTTTCTCAGTATCAGGTCTACCTGACCCAGATGTCATGAAGAAAAGTTAGAAATTACAACTCATGTGGGTTCTTTGATTAGATGTTTGAAGTAGAAACTGTGATGTTTCACTTTAAGACCTTTTTTCTTCCTCTGAGGAACTGATAACACCATCTTAAGGAACTTTTACTAAAAATAGTTTGGGGGGTAAGTTTTTGTCATGACTTATGTATCAGGGACAACATGTACATTCTTCACTGAATATTCATGTAAATTGAAAAAAGCAGTCTGAAATTAGGCCATATTTGCTCAACTAAAGTAAAGCTAGATTTTTAATGTTTACACTAACCAGGAACTTCCATTTTTTTGGTAAATATTTTTCTCCCCTTCAAAAGCATGTGGTTCTTTTGGTTGTTAGAATTTTCTTTGGGTAGTTTGCTTTGCTTGTATTTTATTTGCAGAAACTTAAAATCTGTAGAAAAGTTGAAAGAAGGATTAAGTGAACACTTTCTATACCCTGCACCTGGGTTATCTAGGTTCAATGTTAACAATTATTACCATTTTTGTGCCTTTGGACGCTGTCCCTATATTTTTAATTTTTTCTGAACCATTAAACATTGTTTATACATATGACACTTTGTCCCTAGATAATTACATATGTCCTCAGAATATGGAATTTCTCTTATATAATCAGCTTACTATCTTCATCCCTAAGAAAATGTCTGTAATAGTGTCTAATATATAACAGGCCTTCTTCCCTCATTTTTCTAACTTTTTACTCCCACCCTCCCCTAGGCCCCCAGGACCTCAAGATTCAGACAAGGATTGCGTATTGCATTTGATTGGTATATATCTTTAGTCTCATTTATTCTAGAAAAGACCCCTCCTTACCAGTTGTCTGAAACAATGCCCCGCAATCTGGATTTTTTATGATGATCCTGACTTGATTCATTGCTATTGTAAAAACAGCAATCATTTCTTTCTCATTTATTAGCGGGCATTCTTCTGTACAGAAGGCCTCTCACCCCTCCCCCGCTTTTCTTTTTTAAACGTCACTGTTGACTCATGGATTCTTTTTTTACTCAGTGTGTTAGAATCCATTATCACTGCTATTCTTTTTGATGCTTAAATTGTCCCAGGTTTGGCTAGTGGGAGCCCTTGCAACCAGCTTCTGTGTGTGTGTTTTTTTTTTTTTTTTTTTTTTTTTACCATGTTCTTGTTAATCTTGAAGCATCCCTGTTTTCTGGCACAAGGTATTTCCAGTTCACCTTGTGCTTTCTCTGCCCCAGATCTGCAAATCAGGTATCTGAAGAGTCCTGCTTTATTTCTCTGGGGATGTGTTCTTAGAAGCTGAGATCTGGGAGCTAGATGCCTTTATTGTTGTCTGGTTACCCCTGCTCTTAGGACCTTTTAATGGAAGTAGCTAGGAAATAAATGCCTGTTTTCTTTTTCCTTTGGGGATTTCTTGTTTTTATAGACCCAGGAAGTTTATAGCATAAGTAGAAGGATTTTATTCTTTTAAAACTAAAAAAAAAAAAGTTTTTAAATTGGAGGGTGATTGCTTTAGAATGTCGCGTTGGTTTCTGCCGTGTAACTGCACGAATCCGTCATAATTATGTGTGTGCCCCCTCCTTCCGCCCCCCACCCCCCCGTAAGTCATCACAGTGCCGGGCTGGGCCCCCTGTATCACAGAGGAGCTTCCCACCAGCCACCCGCTTCGCACATGGTGGTGTGTGCATGTCAGCGCCGCTCTGGATCTAGTCCTCATCTCTCCTTCCCTCGCTGCGACCCAGGTCCCTTCCCTACATCTGCGTCTCTGTCTGCAAGTGCGTGCGTCAGCACTGTTTTTCTGGATTCCGTGCGTGTGTGTTAGTATATGATATTTGTGTGTCTCTTTCTGACTTCCTTCCTCTGTGTGACAGGCTCAGATTGACCCACCTCACTGGAACGGACTTGGGTTTGCTCTGTCTCAGGGCTGAGTCGTCCCCACTGAAGGCCTGTGCCGCAGCTTTTACCCACTCATCTTGGTGGTCACCTAGGTGGCCTTCATGTCCTGGCTGTTAGAAACAGTGCTGAAGCCTGTTTTCAAGTCGTAAATTTATTAGTGATGCTCACTATTTGAATCTGATATCATGGTGTTCTTTTTTACTTTCTCCTGTTGTAACCTTTTGGTTCCTACCAGCATTTGTATACAACCTAATTGCTCTTTCCTGCAATATACAGGGAACAGCGCCTCTGTTACTGCATCTTATCCTTACCAGCCTCATTTGGTTTCAAGGTCCAGAGGCTCTCCCAGGCTGCCTGCTGGAAGTAGATGAAAGGATGAAGGGTTTAATGTAGGCATAAATGGTGGCCCAGGTCTAAGGCAGTTTCGGAATCAGCTGGTTGCGTTCGCCTGCTCTCTTGGCCTTGGTTAATGTTACATGTTCATTCCAGGTGTCTCCCCCTTGTCTTCTACCTTCAACCTTCCCCAGTGTGGAGGAACTTTCCAGGCTGATGATTTACCCTCTCTTCAGCAGCATCCCTTTTGTGCGGTGTCTTTGGTCTTGGTCACGGGCAGGGCAGAGAGATTTCTTTTGTTGAAAGGATCTGGCTGCATTCTTTCGTTTGAACATTGTAATCACTGGACATTCTCAGGTTTAATGGACTAGTATAAACTGGCTTTTATTTTTCTTAGAATGGCTGTAGACTTTTTCACTAACCAGAAGTGTGGTTAATGGTGTATTTTAAGTTCATGAGTAATTTCGAAAATAAGGTAGTAAAATGTGTTTAATTTCCAGCTTGCCAATCAGCAAGCTGTAGCCTCTTTCTGAACAAATCAAAGTCCATATACAGGGCAAATATATTTAGCTACTGATGACATCTTAGAGAGTGCCCAAAAGGAGGAAAAAGACATGTTTTTTTTTTCCCCCTAGATTTCTGAATGAGAAGAAAAGGTAAGCTGCCCAAAGTGTGTCTACTTGATGTTTTAAGAAGAATAATGTTTTTTAAAGAAAATCTATGGTAGATGTTGTTAGTGACTGAGAATTAACAAGCCAGTTTGTAAAATAGTGAATAAAACAATGAACAGAACATAAACTTTCAACTTAACAGACTTAAGTTTGAAATTGGCTTGTTGAAACGTTGTGACATTGAGTAGTTGGCAAATGCAGTCTTGAGCCTCAGTTTCCCTTTTGTAAAAGGAGCATTATAACACCCACTATTTCCCAGAGTTCAGTTCAGTTCAGTCGTGTTCGACTCTTTGCGACCCCATGGACTGCAGCACGCCAGGCCTCCCTGTTCATCACCAACTCCCGGAGCTTGCTCAAATTCATGTCCCATCGAGTCGGTGATGCCATTCAACCTTCTCATTTTCTGTCATCCCCTTCTCCTCCCGCCTTCAGTCTTTCCCAGCATCAGGGACTTTTCCAATGAGTCAGTTCTTCACATGGGGCCAAAGTATTGGAGTTTCAGCTTCAGCATCAGTCCTTTGAATGAATATTCAGGACTGATTTCCTTTAGGATGGACTGGTTGGATCTCCTTGCAGTCCAGGGACTCTCAAGAGTCTTCTCCAACACCACAGTTCAAAAGCATCAATTTTTCTGCGCTCAGCTTTCTTTCTAGTCCAACTCTCACATCCATACATGACTACTGGAAAAACCATAGCTTTGACTAGATGGACCTTTGTTGGTAATGTCGTGTCTCTGCTTTTTAATATGCTGTCTAGGTTGGTCATAGATTTTCTTTCAAGGAAGCAAGTCCCTTTCAATTTCATGGCTGCAGTCACCATCTGCAGTGATTTTGGAGCCCCCAAAAATAAAGTCTGTCACTGTTTCCATTGTTCCCCCATCTACTTGCCATGAAGTGATGGGACCAGATGCCATGATCTTACTTTTCTGAATGTTGAGCTTTAAGCGAGCTTTTTCACTATTCTCTTTCACTTTCATTGCTATTAGTAAGAAATCATAGAGAGATAGACATACACACAAATATCTTTTAGCTTTACTTTCTGATAAGTCAAGAATCCTAGCTCTGGAGAAATAAAGGATCTGCAGTGAAGCCGTGGTCGGGAAGGGTGACAGTGGGCCTGTCTCTAAGAGGTGGGGTCTGCACTCCAGGGGACGGCCATGAGCGTGGTGGGGGCGCCCCTGCCGGGGCTGCAGGGGCGCTGCGGGGGCTGGGGCCCAGCACCTCATCAGGACAGGTGAGGTGGGCTCCCATTCCCACAGGTGGTCCTGGCCTCCATGCTTGGTGTGGGAGCCCAGGGACTGAGCCGTGGGGAGGGCAGACTTGATCACCCCAGCCCTACCCTGGGGAGATAACAGTTGTTAGTTTTCTTGCCGATGTGTGATTTCTTTCCAGTGCACTCACTAATGGCACATTCTGGTCTAGCCAGTAAGTGGAAGTCCTAGAGGGTGTCGAGGGAAATTCTTCACTCTCCTTCATGGAATAATCAGAGTTCTTTGCATCAAGAACTTCTGCCATAGAGTTTCACTGTGCTGATGAACACTTGTAAACAGGCACCATATTTTATATGGCAGTGCCATTCACAGTTGCAAAGAGGTGGAAGCAACCCAAGTGTCTGTTGATGGTAGAGTGGGTAAGCAAAATGTGTTTACTGGCAGTGGGATATTACCCGCCTTAATGAGGAAGGAGGTCCTTCACCTGGGGCAACATGGGTAGCACCTTGAGGACATTATGCCGGGAGAAGTAAGATAGTCACAGAAGGACACTTATAGCTGGCCTCTAGAGGAGTCAAATTCACAGAAACAGAAGGTAGAATGGTCCTCACCAGGGATGGTGGGCCGGGTGGGGGCAGGAATGGAGGCATCATTTAACGAGTGCAGTTTCCATTATGTGGGATGGTTCTGGAGACTGCCTGCCCCGCACTGTGAGCACATTTAGCACTAGTGAGCCATATCCTTAAAAATGGTCAAGATGGTAAATTCTGTGTTACAAATTTTTTACTACAATAAAAAGCACAATAGTTTACAAGATACTGTTTGTTTAATAGACATATATGTATATATAAACATATACTAACATTTGTGTCTATATATGTATGGTTATTATATACACATATTAAAAAATTTGCTGTAGACTTGCAGTTATTTCATATTGTGCTATTTCAGTGTTTCTAAAAGATAAAAGAGTAAAAGATACACAGACTAAAAGTGATACAATCTTTCCATAGGATCTTTCCATAGGACAATGTACATATTCATGTTAACTGAAATTTCACCTCCAAGAATTTGTTACAAGAGAAAAATTGTGCATAAAGGTTTAACAAGGGTATTAGTTTACAGCCCTGTTTATAATAATAATGGAAAGTTGGAAGCAATTCTAATTGCTCAGTTTTAGAGAATTGGTTAGATTCTGGTGCATCCATCATTTCATTGAAGTAGAGATCCAGCTCTCTGTTGGCTGTGCAGCTCTCTATTGGTTGAGGAGATACAACTTGACATTGAAGAATACCTTCATTCTGTTAACATTTGCAAAAGTTTATGTTCTATGTATAAACGGCAGGACTGAGGTTCTTTTAACTCTACATATTGTGCTGTAGCCACTGTAACACAGGAATTCTTTCCTTTTAAAGTCTTCTTTTATTTTTTTAAATTTTGTTTTAATTGATTTGTTTATTTTTGGCTGTGCTGTCTTGTCACCTTGCGTGGGCTTTCTCTAGTTGGTGGCGTTTCTCTAGCTGGGGGCTGCTCCCCAGCTGTGGTCAGCGGACTCCGCAACTCGGGAGCTGTGGTGCAGGAGCCCAGCTGCTCCATGGCCTGTGGTGTCTTCCTGGACCAGGGATTGAACCCGTGTCCCCTGTGTTAGCCGGTGAATTCTTCTTTTTTTTTTTTTTCATTTATCTTTATTAGTTGGAGGCTAATTACTTTACAATATTGTAGTGGTTTTTGTCATACATTGACATGAATCAGCCATGGGTTTACATGTATTCCCCATCCTGATCCCCCCTCCCACCTCCCTCTCTACCCAATCCCTCTGGGTCTTCCCAGTGCACCAGGCCTGAGCACTTGTCTCATGCATCCCACCTGGGCTGGTGATCTATTTCACCCTAGATAATATACATGTTTCGATGCTGTTCTCTCAAAACATTCCACCCTCGCCTTCTCCCACAGAGTCCAAAAGTCTGTTCTGTACATCTGTGTCTCTTTTTCTGTTTTGCATATAGGGTTATCATTACCATCTTTCTAAATTCCATATATATGTGTTAGTATACTGTAATGGTCTTTATCTTTATTAGCCGGTGAATTCTTAACCACTGGACCACCAGGGAAATAATCCCAGAGAGGGAGTCTCTTGATCATGCAAATTATTCTAGCCCTTTTTACAAAAGTTGGATGCCAACTAATGGAAGAGTATTATATACAATTCTGTATTTCATAAATTTTGCTCCTCAGAATATTTGATGAAGAAAAACTTAGTAGCTTCTTTATGGCTGTCCTAATTAAATTTAAATGTTCAGATGTATGTTTCATGAAAGTTGCCTTTCTTTTCTAATGTTTATTTTATCAAGTTAACATTACTCAGCTGTACAGAGAAAGTCATTAGACAGTTCCATGTTAGAATCTCTTTATAGCCATGCTTCTTTTTCTTCCTTTTTTTTTTAAATCTGGCATTTATTTGGTCTTTAATAACCTCCAGATAAGATGATCAAAATGCCCGTGAGTAATTAGCCTGCTCTCTGTGAACTCTGAGTTTCATTCTGAAGAGATGGGAGTCTAATTTTATCTTTTGTGGTGTATGTTACAGTGTTTCATATTTTTCCATGCTAACTTTGATGAGAATTGCAGCCAGTCTTAAATAATGAAATACTTAAGCTCATAAAATACCTAAGCTATTTTGTATCAATTTGTGCAGTGTCTAGGAATGCAAAGCATTTAGTCTAGTTTGTTTTGGAGAAGACTGACATTCTACCTCAAGTCTTGATTTAAGTGACCTTGGTTGAATTACTGTATCTCTCTGAGCACCAGTTTTCTCATCTGAAATTTAACTTTTGCGAACAGAGCATTTTTATACCCGTGCCTTTATCTTAGGCATGTTCACTGTTGGAGCCCAGATGCCAGATCCCTTGCGCCGTCTCTGCTCTGAGAGTTGGAGCGCCCTCACGCCTCACTTATAAATGGGAGGATTCACTGCATGCACTTGGGAGAGTTGTGAGGTGGGTGTGAGTTACTGCCGCTAGACTTCTTGGAAGAATGCCTGGTACATGGTAACTCAGTCCTGCAAGAATGTTGTTTTTATCATAGTTCTGAGTCTGCGATGATGCTTTACAGTTGACAGTTTTCAGTGTTTCAGGAAATAAGAACTTACCAGCTAGTTACTGCTGTTCAGTCGCTCAGTCGTGTCCGACTCTTTGCGACTTCATGGACTGCAGCACTCCAGGCTGCCCGGTCCTTCACCATCTCCCGAAATTTGCTCAAACACGTGTCCATCGAGTCGGATGGATGGTGATGCCACCCAACCGTCTCATCCTCTGTCGTCCCCTTCTCCTCTTGCCTTCACTCTTTCCCAGCATCAGGGTCTTTTCAAATGAGTTGGCTCTTAGCATTGGATGTCAAAAGTAATGGAGCTTCAGCTTCAGCATCACTCCTTCCAGTGAATATTCAGGGTTGATTTCTTTTAGGATTGGCTGGTTTGATCTCCTTGCAGTCCAAGGGACTCTCAAGAGTCTTCTCCAACACCACAGTTCAAAAGCATTAGTTCTTCAGCACTCAGCCTTTTTTATTGTGTAACTCTCACATCCATACATGACTACTAGAAAAACTGTAGCTTTGACTAGGTGGCCTTTTGCCAGCAAAGTCACATCTCTGCTTTTTAATGGGTTTCCTAGGTTTGCCATAGCTTTTCTGTCAAGGAGCAAGAGTCTTTTAATTTCATGGCTGCAGTCACCACCTGCAGTGATTTTGGAGCCCAAGAAAATAAAGTCTGTCATTGTTCCCATTGTTTCCCCATCTATTTGCCATGAAGTGATGGGACTGGATGCCATATATATATATGAAAGTGAAAGTTGCTGAGTTATGTCCAACTCTTTGCGACCCCATGGACTAAATACAATCCGTGGAATTCTCCAGGCCAGAATAATGGAGTGGGTAGCCCTTCTCCAGGGGATCTTCCCAACCCAGGGATTGAACCCCAGGCCTCCTACATTGCAGGCAGATTCTTTATCATCTGAGCCACCAGGGAAGCCCATATTAAAAGTCAAAGACCTACTGTATTCTGACTTCTGTGTTTATCGCAAGCCCTGAAGTTCCAGATTATTCCTTCTCGTGCTATCATGCTCCAGGCATCCTGGTCCTAGAACATTTTAAACCCAAGATGTACCTAAGAATAGCAGAGACTTCCCAGGTGGCCCTGGTGATAAAGAACCCAGCCGCCAGTGCAGGAGACATAAGAAGTGTGGGTTTGATCCCTGGGTTGGGAAGATCCACTAGAGTAGGAAATGGCAACACACTCTAGTATCCTTGCCTGGAGAATCCCACGGATGGAGGAGCCTGATGGGCTAGAGTCCATAGATAGGGTCGCAAAGAGTTGGACAGGACTGAAGCAGCTTAGCACGCATCAGTAGGCTACTAGACCTATAATCCTTTTGTTTTGATTTAAAAAAATTGGCATATAGTTGATATACAGTGTTGTATTAATTTCTTCTGTACAGCACCATGACAGAGTTACATACATATATGTGTATGTTGTTTTTCTGCAATCCTTTTGTTGTATTCCTGCCTCAGTTCTGCACAATAAGACCCTGTATGGTTTTGTTTTACTTTGTTCTAATTCATGGTGGTGTGTAGAGGAGGCAGAGAGAAAGGAAAGACCCCCAGTTCCATGGAATCCACTCCTTCTCAGAATGCCTCAGTCCTTGTGCTTTGACATCTGGGGCATAAATTGGCCACTGTGAAATCCTGAGCCAATGAATGTGCACATTAAATGCCTATACTTTCAGGTGCATTTAAAAATGTTCTTCATGATACATAGCAGGATGCAGCAAGGTGAATGGTGATTGTTTCCCTGCTGCCTGGTGGGGGAGATGCTGCTTCCTGCGCCTGATTGCTTCTGCGGGTGGGGATGCCCTGGCACCTTCCCATCCTGTTTAGGAGGCAGAGGCCGAGGCCCCAGCCCGACTGGTGAGTTTCTGATGAGAAGCGGCCCTCTGGCTGCAAGTGCTCAGGGACACCCCCCCTCCTGGCCCCGCCAGAGCACCTACTGCCTATGGTTGGGAGGTTAGTCTGTTGAGCTGGGGGTGGTCAGTGTTCCCCAGCTTGGGTTTTCCAGGGACCACAGGGGACATTTTGGGTTTCTGTTTGCCTTCTTTCTCCCCTCTAATCCATCCACTTACAGTATTGCTCTTACTGCTCATCTGTTTTATTCCACTTCTGAATGGGTTTAAAGCCTGGACAAGGGTTTCCTAGTTGCTGGCTCTCCTGAACACATGGGTGCCTTGCTTTCTTAGGCCTTGCATTTCTCAGTTGAATCCCCTGCCAGTGACAGTTGGTGTAGAAAAACCACAGTTCCTTCAGGTTAAGTACTGGGGGCTGTTGCCAAGGAAAGAACAGTCAGTGGTAAAGGTGCATGCTCATCTCTGCATGAAGGGGAGCAGGGCTCCTTCTTAATTTATTTTTAAAATGTATTTATTTATTTGGCTGTAGCAGGTCTTAGTTACAGCATGTGGGATCTAGCTCCCTGACCAGGGATCGAACCTGGGCCCCCTGCACTGGGAGCCCAGAGTCTTAGCCTCTGGACCATCAGGGAAGGCCTTCATTTTCAATTTCTAGTAACTTAACATGTAAAGCATAAAGGACTCTGAGTGCACGTTAGTATTTGCCTGGATGTTCTGCTTCCCTAACTGTTAGCATTTCAGATGAAGCTATCATAGCATCTGTAATCTCCAAACTTACTTTCCTCCAGGTCTTGATTTGACTGTGACCTTTGATGAGACAATTTGTTTTTGTAATGCTATTCAGAATAAAAACTTTGGATGTGACAAAGGGGATTTAGTGAGTAAGAAAGGTTTTCGAAAGATTTTAAAAATAAAATTGAGTAGTTTAGGGGACTTCCCTGGTGGTCCAGTGGTTAAGAATCTGCCTTCCAATGCAGGGGATGTGGGAACTGGGACCCCGTATACTGAGGGGCAACCGAGCCTGCACGCCCTCACAAAGACCCAGGGCAGACCGCACCCCTCTCCCCCCGAAAAAAAAGAACAGCTTAGGTTAGTGTTTAGTATAAAGTTTTAATATGAAGCTTAAGTTCAGAGCCCTCTTTTTCACTCGGAAAGTTAAAAGCCATTAACTGCTAGGAGGTCCTTCGGGTGCTGTGTGTCTGTTTGCCTTTGACGCATCCCCTGCATTGTTTTTCGAGCACTTTCTTTTGTTCTGACGTTACCAAAAGTTCTGGGCTTATTCTGTATCTTCCCTGCCCCACCCTTTGAATCATCCATTTCTCCCAGGAGCCTTGGCGCCTTTTTTTGGAGGCAGTTTGAGAAACTAAGATCTCAGCACTGGGCCTTTGAAATCTTCTGTTTTAAGAGTGGTTCTGTCCATGGCTAATTCATGTCAATGTATGACAAAAACCACTACAATATTGTAAAGTAGTTAGCCTCCAACTAATAAAAATAAATGAAAAAAAGAAAAAGAATGGTTCTGGTATTTTGGAATCATATAACATATTAGATGGGTTTTCAGTTAATAGGTGTAATAGTTCCTAGCACCCGTTGTATGGATAATTGTGATGGTTACAGTTTTGTTTAGAGGTAAGAAATGAGACATTTGAAGTTAAATAGCAAAGCAGTTTATATCACCGATGGGATGCAGGGATGCCCCAACTGTGCGGAGTGGGCAATGCCCAGGGGCCCCCTCCTGGCTGAGCGAAGCTGGGGAGGCTTCTTTATTGGGGGTAACTGTTGACTAGTCCCAGCCCAGCTCAGCTATCACCTTCTTTAAATACTGAAATGAAAAAAAAAAAAAATTGAAATGTAGTTGATTTACAATGTTGTGTTACTTTCTGCTGTGTACAGCAAAGTGAGTCAGTTACACGTGTATATATATGTGTGTGTGTATATATGTATACCTACATTCTTTTGTATATTCTTCTCCAGCACAGCTTCCTGTAGTATACTGAGCATAGTCCCCTGTGCCCCACAGTAGGCCCTTGCCCTTCACCATCCTGTGTGTGATCGTTTGCACCTGCTCATGTGTCCTCCGTCCCTCCTCCAGCCCTCTCCCCCTGGTGACCACAAGTCTGTCCTCTGTGTTTGGTGTAAGTTTCTGATTCATAGATAGGTGCATTTGTGTCGTAGTTTAGAGTCTCCCTGTGGGTGATGTGTGGTATCCATCTTTCTCTCTCTGACTTCACTCAGTATGACCATCTTCAGTTGCGTCCACGTTGCTGCAGCTGGCATTGTTCCATTCCTTTTTATGACTGAGTAATATTTCACTGTATGCACCACATCTATCCATTTCTTTATCGATGAACATTTGGGTTGTTTCCGTGTCTTGATTACTGTGAGGTTGTTGTGAATAGTGCTGCAGTGAATTTGGGGTTCGTGTGTCTTTTTGAATTAGTTTTGTCTGGATATATGCCCAGCAGTGGGATTGCTGGTTCATATGATAACTCTATTTTCAGTTTTTTGAGGGACCTCTGTACTGTTTTCCATGGTGGCTGCACCAGTTTACATTGCCACCGACAGTATCAGAGGATTGCCTCTTCTCCCCACCCTCTCCAGCGTTTGTTTGTAGATTTTTCAGTGATGGCCATTCTGTCCAGCGTGAGGTGCCTCATTGTAGTTGTGATTCAGCTGTAATCTCTTCTTTCTTTCCTTCTTGAAAGAGCTCCATTGTTGCTGCATCTGTGACCCTCAGCACTGATCACACTGTTTGCATCTCCCTTTCCTAAGAATCTGTGAGCGTTTTGAGGTCAGGGATTGTGTCTTTGTAAATCTTTAGCACAGAGTACTGTACGTGAGGACTTCTGCATGTTTTGGTTGTGAATGTGTTGAGTTCAGAGTATCATACACACGGTATCACAGAATCATTCCTGAGCAATATTTGTTGTTGTTATTCAGCTGTTTGCTCAACTGTAACTGACTCTGCGACCCCATGGACTGCAGCGTGACAGGTTTCCCAGGTCTTCACTATCTCCCTGAGTTTGCTCAAACCTGTGTCCATTGAGTCGGTAATGCCATCCAACCATCTCATCCTCTGTTGCCCCCTTCTCTTCCTGCCGTCAATCTTTCCCAACATTAGGGTCTTTTCCACTGAATTGGCTCTCCTGCCAGGTGGCCAAAGTGTTGGAGCTTCAGCATCAGTCCTTCCAGTGAATATGCAGGGTTGATTTCCTTTAGGATTGACTGGTTTGATCCTGCTGTCCAGGAGACTCTCAAGAGTCTTCTCCAGCACACAGTTCAAAAGTATCAGTTCTTTGATACTCAGCCTTCTTTGTAGTCCAAGTGTCACATCTGTACATGACTACTGGAAAAACCATGGCTTTGAATATATGGACCTTAGTAGGCAAAGTGATATCTCTGTTTTTTAATACCCTAAATTTTTCATAGCTTTTCTTCCAAGGAGCAGGTGTCTTAATTTCATGGCTGCAGTCTCCATCTGCAGTGATTTTGGTGCCCAAGAAAAGAATATACAGATTGTGGAGCTCAAGGAAAAAAGCCTGAACAAGGTACAGGTTTCACTCAGGTTTGAAAACCTGAGTGAATACACCAAGTTCAAATGCAAGTTCAAGATGGCAATAAGGGTCACTGACCTGATCTGCGGTTGATGATTGCATTAATGTCCTCACAGTTCTCTGCTGCAGGACTTCACAAGATGGCTGAGAGTCAGGAGGCTTTGCTGAAGGAAGTGTCGTTTTGTTTGGTTTTACTTTTTTATTTTTTAAACATTTCATTGGAATATAGTTTATTTATAGTGTTGTATTTCAGGTATAGAGCAGAATGAATCAGTCATGCATATAATATATTCATTTTTTAAAAAGATTCTTCTCTTGTGGGTTATCACAGAACACTCTGTAGAGTTCCCTGGCCCGTAGAGTCGGTCATTGTCGCCTATGTGTAGGTCTTTGATATAAGAGCGTGTACCCTTTCTGAACTCCTGATTTATCTCCTCCCCACTTTTTTCCCCATTGGTAACCATAAGTTTGCTTTCTATAAGTCCATTTCTGTTTTGTAAACAAGTTCATTTGTATAATTTTTAAAAATCAGATGGTACATATGAGTGATAATTGTATGATATTTGTCTTTGTCTGACTTCACTGAGTATGATAGTCCAGTTTGGTTTTAAACATGGACGGGGTGTGGATGGGGTGTGGCCCAGAACTTTGGGAGCGGGAGGTGCAGGGTTCTTCTAGGGAGAGTTGGGAGGTCCGTCTGCTGACGTAGGACGTTCAGAAGGAGACCTGAGTGCTTCAAGGGTCAGCAGGGGTCCTGGGAGGAGGTGTGTCAGAACTCACGGAGTGACTTTGTCTCAGTTAGGCAGCTGGTAGGTTGGAGATTGTGAGCAAGGGAATGCGGATGGAGACAGAAATTTGAGTCATCCAGTGAGCGTAGAGACTGGGAACTGGTAGCTCACAGGCTGAATGAGGGTACATATGCTTTATCTCATGTACTGCTGTAAAACTTGAAAACAATATTTAGAAATTGGGAAATTTTATTTGAAAATTCAGAGTTTGTGCTCCTCTTGAGCAGGCCATCTAGTAATTCTGGGCCCACGTGGTCCATGGTGACGGTTGGCAGAAGCTGAGTGGAAGATGCCCCTGAAGCAGGTCTCACCTCCCAACCATCACCCCAGTTGCCTTGACCGTAGCCCACCTCCCCGTGGCCATCAACCCTGCCTGCCTGTCCCCTGTGTTCACTTGAGCCTGGGGTCCTTGGTTCAGAGGTGTGTAGATGGCAGCCTTTTGTGTGTCGGGTGGCGTTTGCAGTGGTGAGATACAGGGGACTCAGGTATCAGGCCCCAGGATACAGGTCTGGGCGGGGGGAGAGGAAGTGAAGGAGTGTGTGTGGGGGTGGTTATACTGGATGATGGTGCAAGAAAAGTTCCCTGGTGACCAAGTGCTTGTGAGGCCCAGCAGGCTTAGGAAAGAATTCAGAGATAGCTGTACCAGTTATCTGGTCTACTGTGTAACAAACAAATTTTTACTGAAGTAGAGTTGATTTACAGTGTTGTATTGGTTTCAAGTATGCAGCAGTGTGATTCAGTTTCATATATATGTAATACGTCTATTATATATATGGCTTCCTTGGTGACTCAGCAGTAAAGAATCTGCCTGCAGTATGGGAGACTCGGGTTTGATCCCCGGCAACCCACTCCAGTGTTCTTGCCTGGGAAACCCCATGGACAAAAGAACCTGATGGGCTACAGTCTATGGGGTCGCAAAAGTCAGACACAACTTAGTGACTGATAAATATATCTACATGTTTATGTAGATACATATTCTTTTCCAGAATTTGTATATCTGTATCTATATTCTTTTCCAGAGTTTTTTCCATTATAGATTATTAGAAGATACTAAATATATTTCCATGTGCTGTATGGTCCTTTTTGGTTATCTATTTTATATATAGCCATGTGTATATTTTAATCCTGAACTCCTAGTTTATTCCTTCCCTGACCTTTCCCTTTTGGTAGCCATAAGTTTATTTTCTGTGTCTGTGAGTTTGTTTCTCTTTTGTAGAGAAGTTCATTTGTATCATTTTTTAAGATTCCCTGTATAAGTGAGATCAAATGGTGTCTGTCTTTCCCCATCTGACTTAGTGGGATCATCTCTAGATCCATCCGTGGTGCTGTGATGTTCTGTATAACAAATCACTCAACACCCTAGAAGCTTTAAACAGTCACTCTCTACTGTCTCACCAGGAGTCTGGGGGTAGCTCGGCTGGGAGCCTGTGGTTCAGGTCTCTAGGCTCAGCGGATGCCCCAGGTCCCAGCCCCCAGCCCCCACGTGCTCTCCCCCAGGCCTTAGTGCTCCCCTGTCCCCGGGAGCCTCGGTGCTCCCCTGTCCCCGGAAGCCTCTGTGCTCGCCTTTCCCTGGGAGCTGAAGGTGCTCCCCTGTCCCCGGGAGCCTCGGTGCTCGCCTTTCCCTGGGAGCTGCAGGTGCTCGCCTGTCCCCGGGAGCCTCGGCGCTCGCCTGCCCCCTGGAGCCCCCGTGCTCCCCTGCCCCCGGGAGCCCCGGCGCTCGCCTGTCCCCGGGAGCCTCGGCACTCCTCTGTCCCCGAGAGCCCCCGCGCTCCCCTGTCCCCGGGAGCCCCCGCGCTCACCTTTCCCTGGGAGCTGCAGGTGCTCGCCTGTCCCCGGGAGCCCCCGCGCTCCCCTGTCCCCGGGAGCCCCCGCGCTCGCCTGCCCCCGGGAGCTGCAGGTGCTCGCCTGTCCCCGGGAGCCCCGGTGCTCCCCTGTCCGCGGGAGCCACAGGTGCTCACAGCGGGGCAGTCGGAGACCACGAGTGGGGGAGGAGAGTGGACCCCGCAGGAAGGCCCTGTCGTCTGTGATGACCCTTGAATGACGTGTGGTTTCTGCTTTGTGTGGGTGACCCCATGAGGGAAGAGACTGCATGGGTGTGAACCCCGGAAAACGGGGACCGTGGGGGTGACCCCGAGGGGTACTGTATGGGTGGGGGCGGCCACCGCAGTGGCCGAGAGACCCCACGCCTTGGCTGTGCCTTCTGGCCCTCTGGCCCCTGTCTGTGTCGCCGGCGTAGTCCCTGGGACAGAGTTATTCGTGATTCAGATTGTTCTTTTCCACTGACTCTCATTGTTCACTTGTGATATCCTCATGGATTGAAAATCGAAACAGTTTTGGCGTTTTAAAGAGCATGTTGTTCATTCTCTTAGTTTTATAGTCTTTTGGAATTGAGAGACTGCAAGGCCCTGCCTTGATTAGCGTCAGGAGCCTGCAGAGTGAGTAGCGGACAAGCCAGGGCTGCGGAGGGTGGGTTCAGCCCCGGGCTCCCGGCCTGCCATCCCCAGCTCACGGAGCGTCATTGTGTAAAAAATGGCATCGCAAGCAACTTCTTGTGATTAGCTAGTAAATAAAGTCTTCTGTGAATTTTATTTTCCCTGCTGTAAAAGAATTCGGAAGTTACGTTGAAAATTTACCCAGTGTCTCTTAATATATGCATCTGATGTTTGGTTTTACCAAAGGATTAAGTGCTTATAGAGCAGAAGTTGCCTAAACATCTAAAATTATGCTATTTAAATGCTGAGATTTGGATGGCTCAGTTCTCTTCGCCTGGCCCAGTGCTCGTGTTTAAAATAGCCTGACCCACGGTATGAGGTGTAACTTTCCCCTGCTTCCCTTGTGATTTCCCTCTCAGAATATGTTTTATTAGTCATGTTGGTATTCCTTTCTTGCTGGAATATTAGCACTTTATGTGTAAGTCATTGCCCCATGATCTTGCCAGCCAGAGCAGGAGCCTAGTGACTGACATAATCTTGCAGTGGGGTTTTTCTGCAGGTTTGAAGTTTTTAAGCTGAGGTTCAAAAGTCATACCCTCCTTAAGCGTGTAGGTCAAATTTTGTGTTTGTTTTTACCCTCTGTGTGCGTTTGGAAGAAAGCCCACTAATTGTATCAGATTCTTGAAGAAACCTACGATCCCCAACTATTAATGACCCTCAGTGTTTAATGCAATTTTGTCCTCTAGTTGTGATGGATTTTGTTATTTTGCATGTGTAGTTTGTGTGCAGATATTTCTACGTTTCTGAAAATGGAGTCTCAGCATTTTTCCCATAAAAACTCAAAACCAAAACACTTATTTGAATATTTTGACCCAGAGTTTTTGTACTTCTTTGATGATTACTTATATATTTAGAATTGCTAGAAATGACAATTTTTGCAGTTTAATGTTTTTAGATGTTTTACTTGTCTAGGTTCAAAATATTCTAGCGTCTCCTTAAATGACACCACATTTTTTAACTGTGACATTACAGATGCAGCCGCAACGTCAGTTGAACAACTGCTCTTTGCAGACAATTTTAGTCACATAGCTGGTGTGAGGATTAGTGTTTGTCTAAATTGGGGGCCCCGTGAAAGAGAATTTCTGAGCTTATAAAATAACACCCAGTTTTCCTAGGTAATGTTTATCATTCTCTTCCCTTTTGAAGAGACTTTATTATCTAACAGGAATGCTGTTAAGATCTCGCCTGGTAATTGTATGGCCAGAGTCCTTTTAAAAGTTAAATTATTCTGGGATGTGGTAGCTCTAAGGCTGTGTACATATAGTCTAGAGAGATGATTTTATAAATAGAGTGTTCCTTTCTCCAGCTCCTACCTTACTCCTCAATAATTCAGTTTCTTGGCTGGTTATTTCTTTGTTTCCGTGTTTAAAGACGGCAAGTTTTTCCCAGAGTCCTGTTTTAAGGGTGCAGCAAAAACTAGTGCGGGGAACAGTTTAGTTCATCTTTTCAAATCCTTATTACATTGCAGGACTCAGTGGATAGAGTAATGCACTCTGCCATCAGAGGTATGTCCCATCAGTAGCGGACATCTCTGGCGAGATGCAGGGAATGAAATAGGGCGTCTCACACTCTGGGTTTTAATTTATTGACTGGCTTTGAAATTAGGAGCAGTTGTGGTCTTTTTTGGTAAAATCAAGCTGGTTTCTAGCTTAACCACTAAGTTGTGGTGGTTTTATTTTTAAAAAAATTTTATTGGAGCATAGCTGATTTATAATGTTGGGTTAGTTTCAGGCATACAGCAAAGTGATTCAGTTATACATGAATCCACTTTTTCAGATTCTTTTCCTGTATAAGTTAGAGAATATAGAGTTCCCTGTGCTGACAATAGGTCACTGGTGGTTATCTCTTATAGCTGTGTGTTATGTTTATTGTATTGCTACCTCTGACAGCTTGAAGGTAACATACAGCACAAAAATTATATCTTACTTTTCATGTAACACAGATCACGCAGCGTTGAGTCTAACAGTCCAGGTGTGGAAATCCTGGCTCTGCCAGTTTTAAGTTGAAGTTTTTCATTGCTGAACTTTCCTGCGCCTCAGTCTGTTTGCAGACAAACAGCTTCCTGGTCACTGTGGTGTCCTCTGACTCCTCTGCCTGCTCTTGCAGAGTCTGACACGGGCAGGCGTCAGTGAGATCAGCAGACACCTGGGAAGTTACGGCTGGAGTAGGTGCTGTGATGGGCAGATGGGGCTGTGCGGAGATGACAGGATGTGGTGCGGTTTGGTGGAGGGAACTCAGCGAAGGAATGTTGAAAAGGAACTCTTGCTTGAAGTTTTATAATAATTGTGTTGCTTGCCTTTCTCATTGATTTTGTTATTTCATTTCCACTTGTAGATCCCTTTTCTGTGTGTTCCATCTGAAATCCCTTTTGGAAGTGGGTGGGGAGTGGATAATAAAGTAATATGAGAGCAAGCATTTTGAGGGCAGAGATAATTTTTTAAATGAATAGGCTTTTAGAGTAATTTTAAGTTTACAGAAGAGTTGGGCATAAGGTCACACACTCCATTGTCCCCCACAGTTTTCCTTATTGTTCAGTTAACATTTTCTATTAGTGTGGTATATTGATTATAACTGATGAACCAATATGGATATATTATTATTAAGCAAAATCGATAGTTTACATTAAGGTATTGTAAAGCTCTATGGGGTCCGACTAATGCCCTAAAAATCCCCTGTCCTCCACCTGTTTATCCCTCTCTTCGTCACTGCCCTCATTGGCCTTTTTGTGTCTCAGTAGCTTTGTCTTTTCCAGAATGTTCCATAGTTGGAACCATGTAGCTCTTTTACACTGGCTTTGTTCGTGTAGCAATATACTATTAAGTTTCCTCCTTGTCTCCTCATGGCTTGGTAGCTCACATTTTCCTTTTTTGAAAAACATTTATTCATGTATTTGGCTGCATTGGCTGTTAGTTGTGGCTTGTGGAGTCTTTACTTGTGGCACGTGGGGTCTATTAATAGTTCCCTGACCAGGGATGGAGCCTGGGCCCCCTGCATTGGGAGTATAGAGTCTTAGCCACTGGATCACCACGGAAGTCCCTCATTTTTTCTTCTTTTTCTTTTTTTAGCATCTGAAGTAAAAAAGAATAAATTTATACCGTGTGCACTCACTTTTTTCTAATTGCAGAATAATACTCCATTGGATGGATGTTTATTCATTCACCTACTGAAGGACATCGTGGTTGCTTTAGATTTTTGTCAAATCTGAATAAAGCTGCTATAAACATTCATGTGCGCGTTGTGTGTGGACGGGAGTTTTCCGTTCATTTGAGTACATACCTATGAGCATGATTAATGGTTTGCATGGGAAGACTGTGCTTAGCTTGGTAAGAAGCTGCTAACCTCTCTTCCAGAGTGGCTGTACTTTTTGCCTCTCTGTCAATAACGACTGAGGATTTCTGTTGGTTGATCCTCTTCGCAGAGTTTGGTATTGTCTGGTGTTTTGGATTTGGCTCTTGGAATAGGCGTGCAGTGATACTCCATTGCTCTGATTTGCCGTTTCCTGGTGACTTATGATGTGGAGCATCCTTTCGCGTGCTTACTTGCCGTCTGTACTTCTCCTTTGGAGAGGTGTCTGCTCAGACCTTTTCCTCCTTTTCAGTTGGGCTGTTTGTGTAGCTCTTGCTGAGTTTTAAAGAGTCTCTTGTCTGTTTTGCATAAAAGGCCTTTTTCAGATGCGTGTTTGCAAATGTTCTCTCTCAGTCTGTACCTTGTCCTTTCCTTCTCTCTCCAGTATCTTCTGCTGAGCAGAAGTTTTTGATTTTCATGAAGTCCAGCTTACTGGTTTTCTCTTTCAAGGACTGTGTTATTTATAAGGTCATTGTTCATTTATAAAGTTATTTATTATAAAGTCATCCACCCAGTCCATAGTCACCTAGATTCATCCTGTGTTTACATTAGGCCTGTGACCCGTTTTCGGGTAATTTTTGTGAGACTTCTGCGCCGAGATTCACTTGTCCTGCCTGTGAGCGTCCAGTCGTCCCAGCACCATTTGTTGCAACGACTCTCCTTCCTCGGCTGCTTTGTCAGGATCTGTGGCTCCGTTTCTGGCTCCCTGCTCGTCTCCACAGACCTGCTTGCCCGCTTCCTCACCTCACCGCGCCGTCCTGCCGACCTCAGTCCTCCAACCTTGTTCTTTCTCAGTGTTATGTTGGCTGTTCTGGGCTGGAATGATTTTTGTACCTAAAGAATAAGCACTTGCCCGTCCCTGGTGGTCCAGCGGTTAAGAATCCGCTTTCCAGCGCAGGCCACGTGGTTCTGCCCCTGGTCGGGGGACGAAGGTTCCCCGTGCCTCGGGGCAGCCAGGCCTGGGTGCCCCAGCCGGACAGCTGGCATCCGCAACACACACACCAGCGCAGCCAAAGGAGAAACCAGCTCTCGCCAAACGCTCCTTGTTAAGCACCAGTTTTTCAATATGGTAGCTGTGGTGATCTTTTGAAACTCAAGTCTGACCTGTTATTCTGCCCAAGTCCCGCGTCTGTTTTCCCACTGCAGTGAGGGTCATATTGAAAGTCCCGAGCTGGGCTGCTTTCCTGGCTTTGAATGTCTTTCCCCCAGGTCTGCAGGGCTGATGCTCCTTCGTCTATTTCAAGTCCTGTTCACATACAACCTTCCCAACAAGGATCCTGTGCTCATTTTATTTGCGATCTCAGCTTACCCCCCTCTCTCTCCTTTAAACTCTATACTCTCAGCCTCTCTCAGCCTGCTCTTTTCTCCATAACTGTCATCACCTTCAAAACCCTATGTACTTACTTATTTGTTATGTTTATTTTATCATTTATATTCTCTGCTAGAATTTAAGTCCAAATAGCAGAGTTCTTTGTTTTGTTGGCTAATGTGTCTTCAACAGATAAAACACTGTAGATTTTCAACACATTTCATTTTAAAAAATGAATAAGTGAAGAAGGAATGATATGGTGACATGCAGGGTGTCAGTTATGTGGAAGGAGGCTGAATGCCAGTCGGTTCGATCCCACCTGCACCTTAAACTCAGGATCTTGTAAGATCAAGTCAAAATGTAAACCAAACCAAGATTAATGTTTGACAGAAGGTATTGATTTCTGACAAGGTGCAGCTGCTTGTGGTCGTAGTAGGTTTTCCTGACTGTGTAACTCATGAGTAGCTCAGGAGCACGAGCTGAGTCAAAATAGAAGCAGAACCACTGATTGGTTAGACTTTCTGAACACAAGTCGCCCACTGTGTGACTCCGCTAAGAGAACTGGGATTTCCCTGAGCGTAAGGAGGATGAGAAGACCTGCGGCAGTGACAGAGAAAGGCCGTGTGTCTGAAACGAGAGACGTCAGGCTTCAGAAAGCTCATGCTGCTGTCTTCCAGAGCAGCACTGTAGCCAGGACTTCAAAGCAGATGGGTTTACCCACCGGTGTATCCCATTACCTGGGCTGGTTGGTACTTGGCACATAGTAGGCGCCAAATGAGTGTCAGAAGAATGAATATTATAAGAGGCGGTGCATTGTTAGTGACATTGCGGATCTGGGCATCATGGTATTTGTCTTTGCTCATCTATAAAAAGAGATATTTTTCTACCTTGAAGAAGTAAGTTGCCTTTGACTTAAAAGTCTCGGGTGAGTACGTTTTTAGCAAATGTGGAATGGTGCTTCAGTTAGTGAATCTTCGAATGCAAGGTTTAACTTCTGCAGTGGTCGTGATTGGCGGGCTTTGGGTGCTGGGAAGTTGTGGTGAGTGGGGTGTGTGTGCCCAGATGAGCAGGACAAGTAGCTCGGCTCAGATTTTCCTCTGCCCACAAGCAGTTCATGAAAAACAGCAAATCCCAAACCAAATTTAGTAAGTTCTGAGAGGAACTGCTTCAGGTGTTTTTATTCTATTTTATTGGAGTAGAGCTGCTTTACAATGTTGTTTTAATTCCTGCTGTATAGCAAAGTGATTCATATACACATACTTTTTTTTATGTTGGTTCCTCAGTTCAGTTCAGTCGCTCAGTTGTATCTGATTCTTTGCGACCCCATGGACTGCAGCATGCCAGGCCTCCTGTCCATCACCAACTCCCGGAATTTACTCAAACTCATGTCCATTGATTGGTGATGCCATCCAACCATCTTGTCCTCTGTCGTCCCCTTCTCCTCCTGCCTTCAATCTTTCCCAGCATCAGGGTCTTTTCTATGAGTCAGCTCGTTGCATCAGGTGGCCAAAGTAGTGGAGCTTCAGCTTCAGTCCTTCCAGTGAATATTCAGGACTGATTTCCTTGAGGATTGACTGGTTGGATCTCCTTGCAGTCCAAGGGACTCTCAAGAGTCTTCTCCAGCACCACAGTTCAAAAGCATCAATTCTTCGGTGCTCAGCTTTCTTTATGGTCCAACTCTCACATCCATATGACTATTGGAAAAACCATAGCTTTGACTCGATGGACCTTTGTTGGCAAAGTAATGTCTCTGCTTTTCACTGTACTGTCTAGATTGGTCATAACTTTTCTTCCAAGGAGCAAGTGTCTTTTAATTTCATGGCTGCAGTCACCATCTGCAGTGAGTTTGGAGCCCCCAGAAATAAAGTCTGCCACTGTTTACACTGTTTCCCCATCTATTTGCCATGTAGTGATGGGACTGGATGCCATGTTCTTAGTTTTTTGAATGTTGAGTTTTAAGCCAGCCTTTTCACTCTCCTCTTTCATTTTTATCGAGAGGCTCTTTAGTTCCTCTTTACTTTCTGCCATAAGGGTGGTGTCATCTGTGTATGTGAGGTCATTGATATTTGTCCCAGCAATCTTGATTCCAGCGTGTGCTTCATCCACCCTGGGATTTTGCATGATGTACTCTGCATATAAGTAAAATAAGCAGGGTGACAATATACAGCCTTGGTGTACTCCTTTCCTGATTTGGAACTAGTCTGTTCAATGTCTGGTTCTAACTGTTGCTTCCTGACCTGCATACACATTTCTCAGGAGGCAGGTCAAGTGGTCTGGTATTCCCATCTCTTGAAGAGTTTTCCACAGTTTGTTGTGATCCACATAGTCAGCTTCTTTGGCATAGTCAATAAAGCAAAAGTAGATGTTTTTCTTGAGCTCTCTTGTTTCACTGATGCAGTAGATGTTGTCAGTTTGATCCCTGGTTCCACTGCCTTTTCTAAATCCAGCTTGAATATCTGGAAGTTCACAGTTCACATATTATTGAAGCCTGGCTTGGAGAATTTTGAGAATTATCTTGCTAGTGTGAGATGAGTACAATCGTGTGGTCATTTGAACATTTCTTTGGCATTGCCCTTCTTTGGGATTGGAATGAAAACTGACCTTTTCCAGTCCTGTGGCCACTGCTGAGTTTTCCAAATTTGCTGGCATATTGAGTGGAGAGCTTTCACAGTATCATCTTTTAGGATTTGAAATAGCTCAACTGGAGTTCCGTCTCCTCAACTAGCTTTGTTCAGAGTGATGTTTCCTAAGGCCCACTTGCCTTCACATTCCAGGCTGTCTGGCTCTAGGTGAGTGATCACACCATTGTGATTATCTGAGTCATGAAGATCTTTTTTGTATGGTTCTTCTATGTATTCTTGCCACCTCTTCTTAATATCTTCTGCTTCTGTTAGGTCCCTACCATTTCTGTCCTTTTTGAGCCCTTCTTTGCATGAAATGTTCCCTTGGTATCTCTGATTTTCTTGAAGAGATCTCTAGTCTTCCCCATTCTGTTGCTTTCCTCTGTTTCTTTGCGCTGATAGCTGGGGAAGGCTTTCTGGTCGCTCCTTGCTGTCCTTTGGACTCTGCACGCACATGGCTGGTTTCTCCCAGGAGAATGGGTTTGGCTCCCCGTGCTCTCCAGCGGGACCCTGTTTATGGATAGGCGTTTGGATGTACCAGTTTGCATCGACTAATCCCAGACTCCCAGTCCTTCCCTGCACCCTCCTCCTCCCCCTTGACAACCACAGATCTGTTCTCTGTATCTGGCAGGTGTTTTTAAGTGTTCAGTTTAGGCGTCTTTCTTGAGTGGACAGATGCCTTTCTTCTTGCTGAAGAAAGTCAGCGAGGAGGAGGCTGTTGTAATTCAGTTCTGGAAAGTGTCTTCCTCCTGGTTGTCCGGGATCAGGAATTGAAGTCTCACTGAGACTCCGAGGGTCTTCTTCCAGGCACTGCTAGTTTCTCTAGCTGGGGTCTGTCTAGTGGTGCCTCCAGACACCGGCAGGTCTCAGAATTCGCCCTTCTCCTCCCCTGCGGCTCTGCTCCCGAGGCCGGCTGACTCCCACTCCCCTTACCAGCTCTGTCCAGGCTCAGTCCTCACGTGTGCGTGTCAGCCTTCTGCACGTCCCTTGATTCCACGGCCTTTCCCTTGATGCCCTGGCATAGGTCTCTGGCCTGTATTCTTTCTACTAAATGGTTGCTTGGGATTCACCCCTTTTCTTGGAAGTCGTAAGTCTTGCCTAATTTCTCGATGACATCTTACTATAATTCTAGGATGGTGATTGAAGAGAACACTCGCAAGTACTAAGTGATGGCATTTCGGTGTCCATATCTGTTCATATCTGTGAAGTGAATACTGTTGTTTAAACCCAAAACAGAGGAGGTGTAAGGTGGCAAAGGCGGTGGAGACCTGGCTTTGGAAAGTCTCATCTCACTGAAAGTGTGTGCTTCCCGCCCGACCTGATGAGCTTCTGTGTAAGTCCGTGAGGCCCTGGGGTGTCTGGGTCATGGGGTCTCCGTGGTGTGGACCCCAGCTGCCTGCAGACGATGAGCCGGGCCCAGGGCCTGAGCGGTCTCTGCCCCGGCCTGCGTCCAGGGCCGGCGGTCACATGTGTTTCTGCTGGGTCTGAATTTGTCATCTTCTGCTTCTTCCCTTGCCCCACTTCTCCCCTAACATCCTTCCTTCCTCCTTTCTGTCCTAATTTTCTTCCTTTTTTTTTTTTAACCATATATTTGGCTATCTCCTCTCTGCTGCAGAGTGTGCTTGCTGGGAGTACGAAGCTGGATCAAACAGGGTCCTTGGCCTCAAACTCCTGTGAGCCGTAGGGCGGCTGGCTGGGGAGCAGAGGCCTGAGCCTGCGGCCCAGGATCCGAGACCAGCGGTGCCGGGGGGCAAGGCAGGCCCAGCCTGTGAGGGCACTGAAGGCAGGGGCAGTGACCCGGGGAGGCGTCTGGGCAGGAGAAGACACACTATTGCTGTTGCAGTGGTTTGATCAGAAATAGTCTTGAAAAGGTGCTGCTCGCTTCGGTCCTGGTGACTTGCATTTTTCAGTGCAGCCACTGGGGGGCGCAGGACAGTTGGGCCGTGATTTTCAGAGAGGCTCCTGGAATCTGCCTGCAGTGAGGGAGACCTGGGTTCGATCCCTGGGTTGGGAAGATCCCCTGGAGAAGGGAGAGGCTGCCCACCACAGTATTCTGGCCTGGAGAATTCCACAGACTGTATAGTCCACGGGGTCACAAAGAGTCGGACATGACTGAGTGACTTTCACTTTCCTGTCCAGGCAGGAGTGGTCAGACCAGGACTGTGTCCCTGTGTCTTTGCGGGGCACCTGGGACCTCGTGTGTGTGTGTCTGTATGTGTGTGCGTGTAAGTGTGTGTGTGCATATGTGTTTGTGCTGGGGAAAGTTGTCCCTTTAAGGAACAGGTGATTAGATGGGTGAGCGCTTTCCTATTATTGAACTGTAGTCACTTTCAGTTCAGTTGGATTATTATTAATCTGTGTATTTATAGTGCTCAGTTACATTAGAGGGGATATTACTAACGAAAATATCCTCAAACCTTAGGTTTGTACTTGCTCTGAGTACATTCTTGAACGGTGAACAGTGTAGGTGATGGAGAATGAGAGTTCCTCGTGAGATTAGACCATGTTTCTTGAGGGAAATGGTAGTTTACAACGTGACCCCTTTAGCCTTCTCTCTGTCTTTCTCAATTCATTGATCGTAGAGAAAATCTGGGACATGTTGACTTGATCCAGGCAGAGAGGAGAGACACTTTGACATAATTAGGTAAATGATGAGAGAGCTGAGCCCTGAATTAATGCTTTTGTGAATATGACTGTAATATTTAAGGACAAAATTAGAACACATGGCCACAGGTGCCAAATTCCTAAGGATAAACAAGGTGGAACTACTTTCTTTAACGGTGTTATTTTCAAAGGTTTGTTTTACCCACCATACAGGACATAGTAGGCATTAAAATAAGTCCCTGTTGAACAAATAAATAATCAAGAAAAAAATCAAGTTTGTTTTTGTCCTTACTGCCTTGTTAGGCAAACATTTTTGAGTGAATGACATTGAAAGAAGGGAGTCCGAGGAGTTAAGGCAGGATTCCTGTCTTCAAAGAGGTGTGATCAGGAGAGAGACGGGCACAGAGGATGTTGGGGGATGTGGTAGGAGCTGTGAGCAGATGAGGTTGTGAGCAGGGTTTGCAGAGCCGGCTCTGGTCCCGAGCCTGGAGGAGCTGCTTTTAAAGCTGGTTTTCTGCTGGGCTGCCTTTGCGGGGGGCGGGGAGGCCAGCGGACTCCGCAAGACGGCCCCTAAAGCCGCTGCTCCCTGTAGAGTACTGTGAGCCTGTTTGAAAGTTTCCACACCGCAGCCTCAGGTTGACATCTGGGTGCTGAGGAGGCAGAAGGTTGGGAAACTAATAGAAATTCTTTTGGGGTTTCAGATGCACGGCTGTGAGGTCCATTAAGTAATCATCAGTGAGTACTGAAAGCAAAAGCTGTAGTCAATTCATACATAAGACAAGTTCCTGTATACAGTTATTTGCTAAAAGTGATTATGATGTAAGACCTTGTTTCTTGAAGTGTCAATGAGAACCTGGTTAATCCTTTTCCAAGTAGTTGGAAGGAATTTTAATTGCTGTTATGAGAGTTCAGGCTTTCTTTTTTCATGGGTTTTTTTAACCTAAGATGCCAGGATCCCTGCGCATGCTTGTAGGAATCTTTGAAGGTGAAGTGTAGGTGTCTTGTGTTTTTCAGTAGTTGCACAGGTGACTTTTCCAGCTTTATGGAGACGTAACTGACTGGAGCTGCGGGGCGAAGTGAAGGCGTGCTGCGTCCTCCAGCTTTATGGAGACGTAACTGACCGGAGCCGCGGGGCGAAGTGAAGGCGTGCTGCGTGCTGATGGATGCTCTTGTGTGGTTGAAGCCATTTGTTTCCAGGGTGGCTATGACTGTAGCAAGTAATATATTTGCCCCCGACTCGTGTCTGTAGGACAGCAGTGAGAGTTCATTTCCTGGACCCAGTGCCTCCTTCTAGGGCCTCCCGTGATCAGTACCTGGCGGCTGCACTCAGTCCACAGGTGCAGGTGGGGTTCCCTGTAAGTAATCAGCCAGAGCGAAGCTATTAAGAGAGTGAACTGCCATTAAGGCCCGTGTTGACTTCTCATCTCATCCTGCCTCCAAGAAAGCTTGGAATTTATGGAAACGAGTACTCTTCTTTAATAATTTTTTTTGCTTCCTCTTTTGTATTATTTTGGCATTTTATGTAATTTTATTGGGTTCCTAATAGTACAGTAGAGAATGATCTTAATGTTTGGAGCGTGCAGATGAAGGGGTGTATGGGAATTCGTCATGTGATTTTTATGACTTTTTTTTGTAAGTCTGAAATTTCAAAATTGAAAGCTCAAAAGAAGAAAAACTGCATCTTTAACATTAATAAGTAGATTTGTAACATACAATGTACTTCTTTATGCATTAAGCTGGATTTTACTTGAATTTAGGGAATGATTCTGTCACTTCTCCTATGTAAGAAATTAAGACAGAGTTGGGTTTTCTCTGTATACTTACCTCATCAAAGTCCCTTTTCTGCAGTCTTGTTTGAAAGTGTCATCTTTCTATAGTCAAAATCCCATTTAAAGCATGAATTAGTCTGTCTGTTTGTTTCTGTAAAAAGCATGTTTATAGAGAACTAAGTACACCCTGTTTTTTTTTTCTTTTTGTAATAGCTTTTTTGAGATATAATTTGCATACCATACAATTCACCCATTTAAAATGTACAATGCAGTGGTTTTTAGAACATTCATAGAATTCAGCAACCGATACTATTATCACATATATAATATCTTTATCACCCCCAAAAGAAACCGTGAACTCCAGAAGGGTTGATCCGTCAATGAAAGACTGTTGCTACGATGCTAAGACCAGGGATGCAGGACGGGTGTGATTGATGGATGACGTCTGAGTGAGGCACACTCTATGTTGGAGAACCGTCCTTCGATTTCACTAGTATTATTGGAATCTTTACAGTTCTTTGATTCTCTTTTTCTTAAAAAGGTGGTTATAGGAACTTCCCTCGTGGTCCAGTACTGAGGACTCTGAGCTTCCAAACAGGTGCATGGGCTCCATCCCGGCCCTCAGGGAACTGAGATCCCACAGCATCTCCAGAAAGGTCGTTATACTGTGTGCTGTGTTGGTGTTTATTTGCCTAGTGGGTAGATTTCAGATTAATCTATGACTTCTGTGTCTGCAGGATATGTTTAAATTTTCATTTGAAGGTTCTGAATTCGTATCCCCTTGTCTGTTGGAGTCAGGTTCATTTTGAATCCGTTCTGTCGTGGCTCAGAGGACTGTCCTTAAGTACCTTTGCGCGGTGGTCTTCAGGGAATTCCCACCTTTTGTGGATCGGAGCCCGCAGGGTGGCGGGGGCCGGCGTGACCTGTCCCTCAGCTCAGCTTCTGCCTTCCTTCTTGGGACCTTTTCTTCCTCCAGTTTCTCCAGTGACTCAGTCACTGAAGTTGTGGTAGCTTTTTGGTTGAGCCATTTGGATAAATAGCCATGAATTGCTTTATTTCTTAATAAAGGTTTTAAACCTTATTTAAATACTGGGCTTCCCTGGTGGCACAGCATCTGCCTGCAGTGAGAGACCTGGGTTCGATCCCTGGGTTGGGAAGGTCCCCTGGAGGAGGGAACAGCTACCCACTCTGGTATTCTGGCCTGGAGAATTCCACGGACTGTATAGACCATGGACAGTTTAGTAATTTAAGTCATTGTAATTCTGTTTAAGAAGGCAAATGGAAACATTTCAAAGCTGTAGTACATACTTTTCTGATATATAGGGCCTATTGTCTGCCTAAAAAAAGAGGGTCACTTCTTCCTTTGAGGATCTCCTCCTGCGCACAATAAAAGGTGTTAGGTAATCACTTATCCTGCGGTGGCTGATGAAGTGGTTTTGTAGACTTATGTCACTTTACTCATCAGCCCATCAGCAGTGCCCACAGAGGCCTGGGAAATTCTCCTTTGTCTCTTTGCCAGCTTATCATGGCAGAGATGGTCTTTCAGCATCTGGAAATGAAGGAACCCCCCCATCATTTTGGGGCTTTGCAAACTGTGTAGCATGTAAATTGCTGCTCAGAGTCATCAGCTTTCGGTTTGGAAAGCAGCACAAATTTGTTGCAATGAACAGATCAAGACACAGTTGTTTCCCTGTCTGTACCCCGCTTTCCCTGTGACAACTAGTGCAAATGGCTTATTTACGTTCTCCCTTCAGCTTCTCATAAAATGTATGAAACCATGCATTCACACTTTTTAATTTTACACACACATACACACACACACACACATATACAATTTATATCGTAAGTTTTTTGAGAAACAAGATCACACTCTTTCTGCAGAGTGTTCTTTTTTTAACTTACCACTTAAAGGAGGAAGGAAAAACCAACATATTATTTTTGTTAAAAGGCAAAAAATCTTTTCGCTTTTTTCAAGTTTTTATCAAATTTTCCCTTAGAAATTAGCATCTGGCTTACCAGAGAGATTTGCTAACTGTAAACCAAAGAATATATACCAGAACCAAAAAAGCTAAAGTATAAGAGAAATTTAGACCAGTGTATCTCCTTTCTTGACTAACTGTGGTCAGAATAGAGCATTTTTCCTCTCTGCTGCACTTTTTTTGTGTTTTCCCTGACTCATCGGAACCTAGAGCTGCCCTCCGTATTTCCTTCCCCTTCTTGTCCATCAGCCACCTAGTCCTAGAAGTGTCTAGGGAACCCACTTACTAATTTGAAAACTTGAAATAAAGAGTAGCAACCAAGCATTTACTTGTATGAACTGTGCCTATACCTCAGGGAAAACATATTTAAGGAAAGGAAGATTCTTTTTATAGAGATAATTTCGCTTCAGTGGAGACTGAGTTCCAAGGTGTGATGCAGTCTAGGCTGCTGACTTAAAGAGACGATCAGGCTTTATGTGCTTAAATCTCACCAGTGGACTTCATCCAGCTGCCAGTTTCCTGGAAACACTGGGGATATTCTGAATGACGCTGTGGGAATGCAGTCCTCAGAGGTCACCTTTGGGAGACCCCGGCACAAAGGATCCCGTTACTTCAGCAGATAAATTGCAAGGAAGTGAAGATGGAGAGAGGCCGGGGAGGGACCCCGTGGCTGAGGGAGGTACCCACACTGCAGGGCGTTGGCTCACGGGGGAGGAGCCGAAAAGACGCTTACCCGTGGTCTGCGGAATCCGAACACTATTTCATGATATTAAGGAAATCCTTACTGTTAGAGACACGTGCTGAATGGTTTCTGGATGAAGTAGCATGCTTTCTGAGATTTATTGACACAATTTCTGGGAGAAAGACTGGGTGGGATTTTATGGACCAGGGGCGTCTGTGTGTTGATAATTTTTTTAAAAATTTGTTTTTAATTGGAGGATAATTGCTTTACAGTGTTGTATTGGTGTTTCTGCCATACAATAGGGTGAATCAGCCGTAAGTATACATGTGCCCCCTCCTCTTTGAACCTCCCGCCCCCTCCTGTTTCTCGTTGACTAATTCATCTGGCTGTGCCGGGTCTTACTTGCGGCACATGGGATCTTCCTTGGGTCATGCGGGGCGGCACGTGGGATCTTCCTTGGGTCGTGCGGGGCGGCGCGTGGATTCGCTCGCTGCGGCTCGGGCTCAGTTGCTCCGCGGCTTGTGGGATCTTAGTTCCCGGAGCAGGGATCAAAGCTGTGTCCCCTGCATGGCAAGCGGGGTGCTTAACCACTGACTTATTAACCCTACTGATAATTGGTGACGCTGGTAATGATATGTATATGCATCCATATGTAGCAGCTCATTTTACTCTTCCCAGTATTTTTTTTTTAGATTTTTCTGTAGTAAAAGGTTCTTTAAAAAAAGGTTTTTCATGGGTAGCTAAATGCATAGTCATCTTGCAGGTGAGATATCCTTTAAATTATGTAATAAAGCTCCTTTAAATGATGTTTCACAGACCACAAACACAACTCTTAAATTTTTTTTAATTTAATTAAAAATTTTTTTTAGTTTTTATTTTATATTGGACTCGAGTTGATTTACAGTGTTTTGTTAGTTTCAAGTGTATAGCACAGTGATGCAGTTATACGTATACGAGTGTCCATTCTTTTTCAAATTGTTTTTCAGTTTAGGTGAGCAGAGTCCCTGTGCTATTCATTCAGTAGGTCCTTACTGGTTGTCTTACTTTATATATGGTAATGTGTATATGTTAATCCCAGACTCCCAATTTATCCCCCCTCAGTAGCAGAAGTGTTAGTCACTCAGTGAGCCATTCCCATCCCAGTTGCTGTGTGTAGGTGGTCGCCTGGGAGAGGATGAGTCCCAACATCATGGGAGAGGCATGCTGGTCCTAGCCGCCCGCCTTGCTGTCTCTGGTCTGTCCAGCAGAAGGCACCTGGGCCCCTTGAGGACCATGCCCGTCTGCGGTGACATAGTGGTGGCCTGGCCGTGGTGGACAGAGGAAGGCGGTGGAGAGGATGCCGTGTGTGGCTTTTTCTTGGGAGTGTGTACACTACACACAGTGTATACACTATATGCAGTGTGTACATACACAGTATGTACAGTCTACATTATACATGGTGCGTACACTGTACACAGTGCATATACTATACGCGGTGTGTACATATACGATATGTACAGTGTACACTGTATGCGGTATGTACACTATACACAGTGCATACACTGTACATGGTGTGTACATTTACGGTATGTACAGTGTACACTGTATGCGGTGTGTACACTATACACAGTGCACACACTATACACGGTGTGTACATGCACAGTATGTACAGCGTCCACTATACACAGTGTATACCCTGTATGTGGTGTGTACATACACAATATGTACAGTGTACACTATACACTGTGTGCCTTCCGTCTGCAGCAGCTCCCCAGATGGTCTGATTCTAGTGCCCCTCGGTCAAAGAGAACCTGCGATTTTCTATTTGACTAAGCATTGCCTATATTCTCCATTTGTTAAAATCCAAGCACAGTTGGATGTAGCGTTTTGGAAGCGCAGTGAGCTCTTGCGATCTGGGAAGGAAGTGATGAGTTCGGGCAGTGTGTCTGGTCATTCCAGTGACCAGGTGGTCCGTGAATTGATCCATGAGTTGAAGAGGGGCCGGCGGTTGCAGGTCGGGTGCGGTTCGCTCTTGTCTCTGTTGGCGCTTGGCTCCATCTTGCAGACCCGAGTGAATCAGGGCTCAGGGACAGTAAAGTCATTTCCCCAGGTCACACAGCCGGTAGGTTGTGGAACCTGATTTTAACTCCATTTCCGACACCCTTGTTTTGTGAATTCTGCATTCATAGATTTTGATTTTAAAGTTTTCTTCTCTAGGGAAATATTTCAGTCACGTGTGGTTTTGAATTTTTATTTTTTTCTGCACTTAATTTCTCTTGGGCTGCATTGAGGCTGGTTGTGGCGCGCGGGCTCTGTCTCGGGGCAGAGGCTGAGCGGCCCTGCCGCGGGGTCCGAGTTCTTCATGAGCTCGCAGCCCCGTGCCCACGCTGGAAGGCTGATTCTGACTGCTGGGCTACCAGGGACTCCCCCTGAATGTGTTCTGAGACGATCAGACTTCCAGCGTCCTGTGAAACTACATGCTCTCAGAGTTTGCTTTCTTGTTTTGCGGAAGCATGAAGAAACCAGTGCTCTTTTTACGTGCTTTGCTTTGTGTGGGTTTGAGGAGGTAAAAGTTCTGTTGTCCATTAATCGTTTAAAAATGAAGAAGGGTGTATCCGGTGTGATACAATTCTGTGAGGCTGTTGGGTTCGTGGGGTTTGCTCTGCTCGTGTGCACAGCTGACGGGGAGGCGGGGAGTGGCCGCTTCCCTTGGTCTCGGTGAGGTCTCGGGGGAAGGTAGCTGCGATAGGGGGGTCCCAGTCGCGTTCGCGTCTGGAACTCTGTTTTCAGGCTGCAGGTTCTGGGCTGTCGGCGTCCTTATCGTCCGGGCTCGGAAGCCCTCAGTGCACCAGACCAGAAGGGGCGGCACGGTGATGGAGGGATTGTAGTCCGCTGGGAGTTGCTGATGTTCATAGACTCTCGTGGATGAAGAAGACACGCCCGTCGTTGATAGTATAAAATGCAGTGTAGACCACAAAGTCGTCCTAGTCACTGTAAAGGTGGCAACTCTGTGCTGGAGTGGTTGTCACCCAGCCCCAGGGACGCGGACGGGGACCTTTGCCGTCTTCTTGCCTCCTTTCAGAGGTTCTCACCGTCTTGTGGTTCTGACCTGTTTGCCCACCACAGCTGCTCCCAGCCGTCTGGACCAGGGATGGACAGAAAGACGCCGGCCTCCTCCTGAAGGCCCGCCCCAGAAGCAGCACAGTCACTGCTGCTGACGTCGGGGGCGAGAACTTGGCCGAACATGCCACGTGGAGCTCAGGGATGCCGGGAGGGTAAACTCGCTGCTGGTGACCCTGCCCCCAGCTGAAAGTCAAGGGAGCCTTTTCTCTGGGGGTAGGGGTGCGTGGAGAGTTGTGTCGGCTTGATTATACTGAATTTTAGTTGAAGTATAGTTGGTTTACAATATTTATTTCTGCTGAACAGGAAAGTGATCCAGTTTATGGTTTATCACAAGATATTGAATGTAGTTCCTGTTCTCTGCAGTAGGACCAAGGTTTTGTCCATTCCTTATGTAATCCTTTGCATCTGTTAACCCCATACCCTGAGTCCATCCACATACCATCCCCCAGCCCCCGTTCGGTTCTCCTGTCGGGTGTCTGTTTCGGAGATAGGCTCTTTGTGTCTTCTTTTAGGTTCCACGTATAAGTGATATCATATAGGGCTTGTCTTTCTCTTTCTGACTTATTTCACTTAGATACTGAATTCTTTGCTTTGCACTTTGAAAATGGTGTCTATTTCTTTCCTAGGAGATTTTCCATTTCAAAGAGTTCTCAGTAGCAGATTTGCTGGAAAACTGAATGTTGGGTAGGATTAGAATCAGCCAATAATAATGCTATATTGCAAATGCAAACAAAATAAGAGGGCCTTAAAAGGAATGTCGTTTACTTCTCTCTTATGTGGAACCCAGGCTGGCTCCACACCAATACTAGAAACACCACCACTGTCAACAGCCCAGACTTAGGGAGCTGCCTTGTGGTTCAGGATGTTGCTTGAACTTTATCCATCAGGTCAGCCAAGAGAAAGGAAGAAAGAGGGAAGAAGGGATACAGGGGAACCAGGCATCTTTCATAGAAAATTCCTAGAAGTTGCCACAGCACACTTTTGCTTTCATTTTATTGGCCAGAACACCATCATTTGGCCATACCTGCGAAGCAAGGCTAGAAACTGTGGTTTTTTTCTCCCAAGCAACAATGAGACTCATCAGAATCAGAGTTTCTGTTACAAAGGAAGAGAATCACCAGCGGGCTCTGCTACACGCTGTCAATTTGGGAAGGACAGTCTAATCTTCCTACCTGATAGGTTGCAACGGGGAAACCGATCAGAAAACATTTTGCTGATTGACAGTTGTGTTCACATGAGGCTGTCAGCCTTCCTCCCCTCCCAGTCCTTATAAACCCTTGGGTTTGTAGGGACGTCTGACGTTTACTGACTGACTGCTCACGGCTGTGTACAGATAGCCGCTGTCTTAGGTCGACCCCCAAAGCCTTTGCTGAGAAAGAGCAATCCTAGCAGCCCTGCCTGTCACTGTCTTGCGGTGCTTCAGAGTTGCATTGTTTGAGGGTCTGCTTTTCTGAAAGTAGACTCTCCTTTCTTTCCTATTTTGCTCCCTAGAAGGATTTTCCCCCTTTGTTTTAGAGTAGAAACAGTCTGAAGGTGTATTTTAGCCATTTCTGGCTCAAGACTGAAGTAGTTGTGAGACATTGATTCTTCCCCAGACCACGTACAGTGGCTGCAGAATTTTTCTCTTAGGACTTCTCTTGAGAAAATAGCATGACTCATTGTGGTTCTTGTAAAAAGCGACTTTTCTGCCTGTGTAGTAGGGTGGAAAGATTTGATTTACAATTAAACTTGGAAATGCAAAGAAAATATTTTCTTTTGAAAGGAAAGCCTCTGACGCAGTTGGTGGGAATGGGAGTCGGTGCAGCCACTGGAAAACAGTATGGAGGTTCCTCAGAAAACCAAAAACAGAGCTACTATATGACCCAGCGGTCTCACCCCGAGCGTATATCTGGACAAAACTGTAATTCAGAAGGATCCATGTACCCCTGTGTTCATACCAGCACTGTTCACAATACCCAGGATGTAGAAACAACTAAATGTCCATTGACAGATGAGTGGCTAAGGAAGATGTGTACATGTACACACACACAGACACACACACACACACACACACACAGACACACACAGACACACACACACAGACACACACACACTAGAAGATGGAAATAATGCCACTTGCAGCAACATGGATGCAACTGGAGGGTGTCATGCTAAGTGAAGTAACTCAGAAAGAGGAAGACAAAGACCCTATATCTCTTATATGTGGAATCTGAAATTGGACACAGATGGACTTACCTGTGAGACAGAATCAGAACTTGGACACAGAGAGCAGGCTGGTGATTGCCAAGGAGGACGGGTGGGTGGGGAGGGCTGGACCGGGAGTTTGGGGTTGGCAGACGGAAGCTGTGACATGTAGGATGGATAAACAAGGCCCTACTGTGTAGCTCACACAGCTGTATTCGGCGTTGTTTGATGAAACATGATGGAAAAGAACATAAAACAGGATGGAAGTGGTTTGTTTCGGTTCCAGCTGCTCCGGTGTCTTCGGTGAGCCCCAGCCTCTGACTGGTGGAGGAAATGTGCACAGTTGTGCCTGTTCCCAGGAGTAGTGTTCGCGGCCGTGTGAAAGCCTCTGTGGTCCCGCGTGTCCCGGTCCGGCCGCTGCCCGCCCCGCCCTGCCTCCGGCATCTGGGGGATGGAGCCGGCTTCCGAGACGGCGCCCCTCGGGGGGAGGTGCTGGTCCCGCCGCGTGCTCACTCCACTCAGTGGCCCTGGCGGCTGCTGATTCCAAGTCAGTCACGTGGACTCGGGGCTCAGGCCGTGTCCTTCCCTTCCTTGACTGCCCTGCAGGGCTGCAGCCACTAGGTCTGCCTAGGTGACCTGCCCCGCCGCCTCGTTCAGAGCCCCGGGGGACCTCTGGCCAGGCGCGGCCAGGCTCTCAGGTCCTGCCGCTCTCAGGCTGCCGGGAAGGACCACAGTAACAGGAGGGGAGGCCCGGAGCCACCTTCTGCCTCCACGCCACTGCTCACGTCTCCCGTCGTCGCGGCCTGGGCAGGGGCATCCTCTGACCCTTGGTCCAGCCCCTGGCTCCTTCCTCTCCCACAGTCTGCCTGTCCGAAGCCTATACCGCGCTCCCATAGCTGGTCCTGTGGCTTTGATGTCAGGCTGAAAGGGTGTGTTTTCTTCCCTAGAGGAGCATTCCATGAACTCCTGACGAGGGAAAGGAATAAAGCAATTTGTAAATTTCTCTCTCGATAGTAGCCTGGCTAGCAGAGTTACATGGTTCTGCTGAACAGTCCCAGTGTATCAGCTGAAATGACTCTCCATCTTGTGATAACATTTCTGTGATTTTTTTTTTAGGGTGATGATCTCTTTGTGTCTAGAGGCAAAGGAGAACTGATGAATACTTTTCAAAATACTATTTTATGACACTTGATTTTATGGTGTGTGAAAATTTCAGTGTTCCTCTTTAAAAAAGTTTTTGTTGGAGTGTAGTTGATCTCCAGTGTTGCGTTAATTTCTGTTGTATAGCCAAGTGGCTCGGTACATGTATACATATATATGCTCTTTTTCACATTCTTTTCCATTATGGCCTGTCACAGGATGTTGAACCTAGTTCCCTGTGCAACACAACAGTCCTTGCCGCTCATCCATCCTGTATGTAACCCCCGCTTCCCTGGCAATGCAGTGATCAGGACTCGGCACTCTTGCTGCTTGGCCCCCAGTTCAGCCCCTGGTTAGGGAACTGAGATCTCAAAGCTGCTTGGCAAGACCCTGCCCCCCCCCCCCCCAAAAAAAAAAAAAACCAAAAAAAAACAAGGAAAAAGTGCAAATCAAACCCCAGGCCTTCCCCCTCCCCGCCCCTTTGGCAACCTCAAGGCTGCTCTTTATGTCTTCTGTTTTATAGCTGTGTTCATTTGTCTTACATTCCACACATATATGATACCATTTTGTGATTGTTTTTCTCTTTCTGATTATTTCACTTAGTATGATAGTCTCTAGGTGCATCCATGTTGCTGCCAGTGGCATTATATTATTCTTTTTTCATGGCCGAGTAGTATTACCTTGTGTTTCTGTTTTTATGCCACATCCTCTTCATGCATCCAGCTGTTGAAGGACATTTAGGGTGTTTCTGTGCCTTGGCTATTGTAAAGAGTACTGCTGTGAACCGAGGTGTGCGTGTATCTTTCTGAGTTACAGTTTCGTGTGGTGTATGCCCAGGAGTGGGGTTGCTGGATCACGTGGTAGTTCTGTTTTTAGTGTTTAAAGGACCCTCTGCACAGTTTCCCATAGCAGTTGCGCCGCTTCACATTCCCACCAGCAGTGGAAGAGGATTCTCTTTTCTCCATACCGTTTCCAGCACTTACTAAAATTTCATTGTTCTTAAATTTTTCAGTCTCAGTCAGCCTCTTTCCTGGTAGTTTTAGCAGAATATGGGGTTTGGTGATCCAGAGATGGGTAAAGCCGATGACTGGCCAGGTGGGGTTGGATAAACCACTGTTGGGGTCTCAGTGATTCCGTCTTTAACTGTGAGTCCGTACCTACCTCACAAAGATGGGGTGTGTATAAAGTGGGAAAGCCACATGCTGGGACGTCTGGGGTGCAGGTGGCCCCACTCATGCTCGTTCCCACCACCCGTCTGCTCCACCCCGGCAGCTTCTGCTGTGGTCCTTCTGCCCAGGAGGCCGTCTGCCCCGGGGCCCACGGGTCTTCACAGATGCTCGGGATGACGCCGGCCTCCTTCGTCTGATTCCCCTCTACTTACAGTCAGTCAGTTCAGTTCAGTTCAGTCACTCAGTCGTGTCCCACTCTTTGTGACCCCATGGACTGCAGCACGCCAGGCTTCCCTGTCCATCACCAACTCCCAGAGTTTACCCAAACTCATGTCCATCGAGACAGTGATGCCATCAAGCCATCTCATCCTCTGTCGTCCCCTGCTCCTCCTGCCTACTTATTGGTCAATAGGCTTCCCATTCTGTGTCCAGGTTTGGTTTATTGCCTCCTTAGACACGAAGTGCCTTGATGTCAAGAGCTGTGTTTTTCACACTCATATCACACCCTGCACTTTCCCTGTTGCAAAAGCTCCAGTTAGCCTCTCCTTCGCACTTGCATATTTAATGCTTTTGGGGATATTTTCTATAGTTCTTGGGCACACTTGGTAGCTGAAAAAAATAGGCATTGGTTAGTGTTACCAGAAATTAGTGAACTAAAAAGTCTGATCTCATCATGTGTACTTTATAATCCTATTTCCTATCTGATCCTTTCAGATTCTGAAAAGAACCCAGATTCTAAATAACTTGTAACTAGCTTAAATTATTCAGGACTTGTAAAATCAAAAACATATGTCTTAATTTAAATACCTTTCCCACATACAGTTTTGACTGAGAAGTATTTTTAGATTTAACAAATTTATCTTAGAACTATGAAGTCATTTCATCTATCACTAAAATATTTATGGCTCAGAAGTATTTTTTGACAGTTGGTTTGTGGAACTCCAGACCTAATATATGTGACATTTCAATTTTGGTGGCCATGTTTATATAGCTCTTGGGTCTTCTCAAGGGCTGTATCCTCAGTTATTATAATTAAGCTATCTCAGATTTCACATATATTTAGCTAGTGAATATTCATGAGGCTCGGGAGAGGATAAAAGAGAGAGGGTCCATGTTCAGAGTCAGTTGAGCACATATACACTTAAGGCCTGTACTGGATGACCTGCTAAAATAAATTAAGTCTGGATCTCTCAGCAGAGTGACAGACCCCAGAAAGAATGAGTCACGCAGACCCCATCTGAAGAATAGAATTACAAAATTGTATAGCTATAGAAGTGGGGAAGGACAAGATGGGGTAAGATATGAAGAGCTACCAACTATTGTGTATGAGGCAGGTAAGCAACCAGGAGATATGGTACAGCCCAGTGAATGTTGCCAGCACTTTACAGTAACGATAAATGGAATATAACCTTTAAAAATTGTGAATCACTATGTTGTATACCTGTAACTTGAATAATCCAGTTCATCAGCAATACCTCAAAAAAGCTATCAATTAAAAAAAAATGAAAAAATTGTATGAAGTCAGACAAAAATCTGCCTTTACTGTGAAAGTCAGTATATTTTGCTTATACTTTAAAAAAGGTCAGCCTCTAGAAAATAAGCTTTGTATTTCTTCTGTTGAATTAATGAATTTCCTTTAAAAAGGTTTACTTTATATGAAGTTACAGTATGTCCACCAGAGGTCCCTTGGAGGGTATATATCACCATCTAATACTTGCATTTATTTTTCATCCCTGTTGAGAAAAGGCACAGGAAGTTGTTGTTGTTTATAAATTTCATCATCAATAGAAGTGGATTTCTGAAAAGGTTCACATAGATAGAAGGTTCTGTTCTCAGAAGCGTTACTATGGTCTTTGTTGCAGGCCGCATTTTGCAGCGGTGGGCGTGTGAGTGCTGCGGGTTGCACTGCGCCTGGAGCTGGGTCATCAGTCTTGTTTCCATGGCAGCGGGAGTCTGTGCCCACGATTCAGGTTCTCTGGCTGCTCCAAACCTCATGCTGTCCACTTGCGGTTACTCTTCTTGTTATCTCCCTAAAAATCTTCTCCAGGGAAAACTGGTTAACTTGCTTCAAAAATGGGTTCAAAAATTCACTATTAGAGGTAGATCTACAGCTTCTGAAGCTGCAGAGGTTTGCAGAGGCCCTGCAGGGTGCTTGGTGATGGTGGTATGTTGACTCCAGGCCCTGTTTGAAACAACTGCATTTAAATTGATCCCGGCACCAAGAGGGGTTCCTGTTTTTTGCTAAGCATTCTTCTGTTTGCGTGGCTTTCATGATATATTTCCAGTTGTTCTTCAAGTCTTTGAAATGGGTGGTATTTTCTCCATTTTACAGATGAAGAAAATAATTTTAGGGGGTATTATTAACTTGCTGCATCCTATGGACACATCAGGTGGCCCACTGGTAAAGAATCCACCTGCCAATGCAGGAGACATGGGTTTAGTCCCTGCATTGGGAAGATCCCTTGGAGAAGGAAATGGCACGCCACTCCAGTACTCTTGCCTGGGAAATCCCGTGGACAGAGGAGCCTGGTGGGCTACGGTTCATGGTGTTGCAGAGACATGACTGGGTGACTGAGCGTGCACACACAGGGTTATTAGCAAGAGAGGGCGTGTGAGGCCAGGTCTTTCTGCCTCCAGAACAGGTGTGCTTGGCAACCACCTTGCTGAAGCTGGGAGGAACCTGCAGTCATGCTCACCGTCCTTCGGGCCTCGGCTCCGTAGGTTGCCTGTCTTTACGGCCTCGCTTCTGCACGCATCTGTACTTGATCCATGTCTGACATCGCACCCTTGGTTCTCAATATTTTGCCTTTTCTGCGATCTGTCTTTTTTGCGAACCAGTTATACTCTGCATCTCCGTGCCCCATATATTAAAAACTCAGACAAATATAAATCAAAGAGATGAAGCAAAACAGATGAAACTCAGCCTTGTTTGCAGTAGTGCAGATGGCTGTGACACTGTTGGAAAATGCCAGCATCCGTCCACAGGTGAGTGACGGAGTAAACCGGGGCATCCACACAGTGAAACACCGCTCCGTCATCATAGGGAACAGATCACGAGTACACGGCAGCGACACGGACTAATCTGAAAAACGTGAGGCTGGCGGTGCCCTGGAGCCCATGCTCCGCAGTAGGAGAAGCCGCGTGAAAGGCCCAGCTCCGCAAATGCGGAGTACCTTCCGCTCAGCCCAGCTGGAGAGGAGCCGTGGGCAGCGGTGGAGGCCCAGCACAGCCAAAAGATGAAGGAAAAAAAAAAGCCCCCCACAATGTGAGGCTGGGGACTTCTGGGTGGCCTCGTGGTTAAGAGTCTGCCCTGCAGGGCGCGGGCTGCGGTTCAGTCCTTGGTCTGGAAGCTGAGCTTGCACCGCAGAGCAGCTCCGTCCACGCTGCAACTGCATAGTCCCTGTGTCACCGTGAAGATCCCGGGACACAGCAGGGCTGCCGGGTGACCGCTGAGGCTTGGCAGCCAAATAAAGAAATAGGTTTTACAAGCTGAGCATTGATCATTAAAAAAAAAAATGTTAGCCTGAGTGAAAGAAGCTAGACTCAAATTGATTCTATTTATGTGAAATTTCAGAACCTGTAAAACTATAACAATCAAAATCACGTTGCCTTTGGGAGGGGTGTGGGGTGGACTGCAAGGGGCACAAAAGTGTGGAAAATATTTTCTGTCTTGTTTTGGGTGCCAGGCATCCTGGCAAAGAGTTTCTGAAACTCTCTTAGCTGAACACTTAGTATTTATTTTGTTTAAAAAGTAAAATAAGGCTAAGGTTCTTTTGCATAATTCATGGCATTTGTCATGCAGTTTTGCTAGTTCTGGCTTCCAGTCTCTTTTCCTGCCGGACGGAAGCAGGTATGGGACATAACGTTTGTAGGCATCCATGCCTAGCACTTTGTGATATTGGGGAGGAAGAAATATTTCTCTATCTTTCTAGGTTCTGCCTGGTCCAAGAATTAAATTGATAGGAAACAGGTTAACAGGAGAAAATTAAACAAAAGTTTAATAACATGTATTCATGGGTCCCTTAAATCTTCAGCTGAAGACAAACGAGGATATGGAGGTGGGGGTTTGGGACTTGAAAGGCAGGAGCGGGAGTTCACAAGAAGAGGGAAAAACAAAGGTTTGGTGAGTAAATGTTTGCTGGGCCAGGCAGATGCAGTGGGACGCGGGGTGGACTCTGCCCCTGGCCCTGTTCCCTGACCACACGTAGCCGTATTCCTTGCAGATAACTAGAGATAGCTGTGTTCTGGGTACAAGCCTTCTGTCTAAACTCTTCAGTCAGCTGGGGGGAAGGTCAAAGTTTCTTCCTGAGTCTTTTGGGCATTGATTGTTTTCAGCTGGAAAGAATCCAGAAGCCAGAGAGGCCTTTTGGGTTGGCAGATTTTGTCCCTCTATAGTGGGTTCTCAAGATACTGTTGAATGCAAGAAATACTACCTTCTGAAAAAATCTGGTCCATTAGGAAAAAAAGAGTTTGTTTGGAATAGTGGGGGCCCAGGAGGATGTTTAACATGGTCTTTCAGTTCAGTTCAGCTCAGTCGTGTCCGACTCTTTGTGACCCCATGAATCGAAGCACGCCAGGCCTCCCTGTCCGTCACAAACTCTTGGAGTTTACTCAAACTCATGTCCATCGAGTCAGTGATGCCACCCAGCCATCTCATCCTCTGTCATCCCCTTCTCCTCCTGCCCCCAATCCCTCCCAGCACTAGGGTCTTTTCCAATGAGTCAACTCTTTGCATGAGGTGGCCAAAGTATTGGAGTTTCAGCTTCATGTCTTTAGGTGCCCGGAAATCTAAGCTTCATAGAAGATGCAGATCAAGCCTTTATGAATTTAGTTACAGAGATTTGCCTACAAGAAAAGTGAAGACTGAGTTTGTATATTTTTAGTGGTTTGCTTTGAATTTTTTAGTCTCTAGATGTCAGGTGATGCCTACAGTTTAAACCAGCATCATTTCTCTAACCGTCTCCCCCTTGGTTTTGGAATAGTTTTGGGCTGGAGCAGGCCTCTGACTCACACCTCTGACCTTAGGGCTGTGAAAGTACTTCACTGCTGGAATAAATCTGAGTTTACAAATTCCATTTCAGCAGCCAGGCAGAGATGCTGAACACTCAGTTGAGTTTTGGCTAATGAGCCACATGTGGTGCCCTGCACTCTAGGGGAGCCAGAAGCTTGTCTCCTGGGAAAAATTCCCCATTTAAAGGCAAACTTTAAATGTTTGCCTGAGTCTGGCGTTTCACTCCCAGCCATCCGTGTTTATGATGACACCAGGAGCAGTCAGGAATGGAAGGCGTAAGACATTTTTGTACAAATTGAGGGGTTCTCAAAACAAAACTCCCACAAGAATGCCTGCTATACAACTTTTCCTTCCAACTGTAAAAAATACATTCCTTGAGGAAAAATGGGAAGAAAATACTGATGCTGTAACTGGCATTTTCATACCCTGGAAACTGTGCACTGTTTAATGAAAGCATGATCATTTTGTTCCCATGCTGGAACTGAGTTGCTCACTTTTCTGTCCTTGGATATTGAAATTATTTCACATTTTCCTGTCAATAGGTAATAAGAGCTTCATAAATTTTAAGTACCAGGCAAGGTTTATATTTAGTGTTTTTTTTTTATTGATAATCTTTTATTGTTATACAATATGAGGCAAAGAAGTTGTAATTATCTAAAAATTATATGGCCAGAAATTTTTAGAGCCACATACAATAAACAGGGGAGCATGCATAGAAGAAAGAATGGGTTCTTTTTTAAAAAAATTATTTTTTAACTGCATTGGATGACTTGTTGGGACCAAGAATTGAACCTAGGTGCTGCAGGGAAAGCTCTGAGTCCTAACCACTGGACTGCCAGAGAAGTCCTTTCATTTTTTTTTATTGAAGTAGAGTTGATTCACGATGTCGTGTTGGTTTCAGGTATATTTAATGTTGAGATGACTGTTTCCTTGTATAAATCTCAGTCTGGGTTTTGGATTTTCTGTAGCTGTATTCCAGAGGCAGTGTGGCCTCAGGGTCGAGAGTATGGGAGCTGAGGTCATCTTCTGTGGTTGGTCCCAGATTCTCTCTACTAATCCAGTCAGTTCAGTTCAGTTCAGTCACTCAGTCGTGTCCGACTCTTTGCAACCCCTTGAACTGCAGCACACCAGGCCTCCCTGTCCATCACCAACTCCCAGAGTCCACCCAAACCCATGTCCATTAAGTCTGTGATGCCATCCAGTCATCTCATCCTCTGTCATCCCCTTCTCCTCCTGCCCTCAATCTTTCCCAGCATCAGGGTCTTTTCCAATAAATCAGCTCTTCGCATCAGATGGCCAAAGTATTGGAGTGTCAGCTTCAGCATCAGTCCTTCCAATGAACACCCAGGACTGATTTCCTTTAGGATGGACTGGTTGGATCTCCTTTCAGTCCAAGGGACTCTCAAGAGTCTTCTCCAGCACCAGTTCAAAAGCATCAATTCTTTTGGTGCTCAGCTTTCTTTATAGTCCATCTCTCACATCCATACATGACTACTGGAAAAACCATAGCCTTGACTAGATGGACCTTTGTTGACAAAGTAATGTCTCTGCTTTTTAATATGCTGTCTAGGTTGATCATAACTTTCCTTCCAAGGAGTAAGCGTTTTTTAATTTCATGGCTGCAATCACTGGTGGGCTGCCGTCTACGTGGGCATCTGCTACCACTGGCACATGATCCTTCAGGTTCTCTTCTTTGTTCTTTGAGCCCTGACTTCCGTTATGTAATGTGTCATCAATAAGTGTGCTTTGACGTTCTTCTTTTGGGGGGCCAGGATAGACATGCTGTTTTCTTATAAAGACGGGTGGGGAGGGGTCATGGGATTGGAACGTTTGGAACTGCTCTTCTAATAGTATATAATAAAGGTGCATAGAGTCTTTAGAAAGTCTGGGAAGCGTCTCTGAGGAAGCACTTTTTCAAAACTCGCCTCTGGTTTTCAAGGAAAAAAAGCTGGTTGACAAGGCAAGAGTTCTGTAGGATGTGGAGGCTTGGAATGGTCAACCCAAGGTGATGTTCTGTTGGATAACCTGGGGAGAAGCTCTTTGCTCCTCTGACTTCAGTCAAAGCTGTTTTACTTCCTTCCTTGTTATCTGGGGTGTTCTGGGTGAGCTCTGGTTGGGAGAATGCAGCCCTGGCTAACGCAGGTTTGAAGATTTTCTCCGTACAAGGTGACATAAGCCCGGGGGGTGGGGGTGTGGAGCTCTCCTGGCTCCCAGATGCTTAGTCATCTGCCCGCCTCTCTTGGTCATCAGCAATCCTGGGGTGGCCTGTGGGAGGGTGTGGTGGTTACGGTGGGGGTGATGGGGGTGGTGATAGTAGTGATGGGGGTGGGGGTGATGGGGGTGGTATAGTGATGGGGTGGGGGTGATGGTGGGGGTGGTAGTTGGGGGTTGTCATGGGGGTGATTATTATGCTGGGGGTGATGGGGGTGGTGATGGGGGTGGTGATAGTGATGGGGTGGGGGTGATAGTTGGTGGGGGTGGTGGGGGTGATTATCATGGTGGGGGTGGTGGGGTGGTGGTAGTGTTGGGGTGATGGTGGGAGTGGCAGTTGGTGGCTGTGGTGGCATGATGGATTGTGGTGGGGACAGTGTGGGGGGTGGGGTGGGATGGTAGTGAGTGTGGTGGTGATGGCGGTGTGATGGGGGTGGTGATAGTGATGGGGTGGGAGTAATGGGGTGGTGATAGTAGTGATGGGGTGGTGATGGTGGTGGTGATGGGGTGTGGGTTGAATCACCTGATTTGTGGCTCCTGAAGTCCATGGGCATGCTTCCTGATTCTGTAACTAAGACAGCTGCCCCCACAAGCCATAAACTACCCTGAAATAAAAGCCCTGGGCAGGAGGCAGTCTCTGTGAAATAAGCCTCGGTTGACGTTTTCCCAGTGGCTGGGGGGCTTGTTTTTGGTGATCTCCATCTTCTTAGCCCGCTGCTGACTCCCTCTGGGTCTAGCCCAGCTCTTACAGGAGAGAAAGCACACGTGAGTCACCCTGTAATTCCACAGCCTTGGGAAGCGAGTGTAACACAGATAGAGACCTGTGCGGACTTACTGTCCTACGTGGTGACTCAGAACAGCAGCGGTCACGTACCTTCCAGCAGTGTAGCTGCACCGGGAAGGTTATTGGTGTTCTCCTGTGCCTGTGTTTTTAGGAGGCTCAGGTGGAGAAGGTAGATTAAAAGCAGATGCTGGGAGTTGTGTATTCAGTTCTTGGCCGGTCCTGAGAACAGGTACCAGTAGAGCCTTCTTCCGAGCAGAACCCATCAGTGCCGTTTGGTTTCCAGCCGCCGACCCCGTGGATCCTGTCCCGGATGCGCAGCTGCCGCTCTGACCGCGAGCTCGCGGCGGAGGCTGACGGCGGGCGGCGCGGGAGGGCGTCTGGGGGCTTCGTGCGGCTCCTGTTCCGCCTCAGCCTGCTGAGCACATTGCCCCCGGCCCAGCCCGGCCCTGCCGCTGGATTCCTGACAGCCTGCGCTGAACCAGACTGCGTTTTGTTCCGTGGCGATTACACTTAGGGGGCGATCGCTGAATATTTTCTGTTACTGGTTCTCCTTTCAGGGTCTCTAAAGACTCATCACTGCTATCCCAGGCTGGGCGCCGCCCTCGGAGGAGGCGTCGCCAGCTGCTCCGCCCTTCTCCTCCGGCCTCGGCTCTCCTCCGTCCCAGCCTCCCCCCTCCCCCTCCCCCCTCTCCATCCCCCCCCTTCCCTCCCCCCTCTCCATCCTCCCCCCTCCTCCCCCTCCTCCCAGCCGACTTCTCTTGCAGGGTATTCGATACATAAATAAATAAAAAACTTGAAACAGTTTTTTTCCTCACAGTTGTTAATAGTCCTACATCCTACATCTTTCTTGTAAAAGAAACACTCCATCTAGAAATATGCAAAATGAAAAGTGAAATTTACCAGCACACCCCCCCCCCCCCCCCCCCCTTCTAGTTTCAGCCCCTTTGATGAAATGGCTCTTTCTCAGTTTGGTGTATATTCTCTCTCTATATATATATATAATTTCACATTTTTCCCACTTAACTGTATATCTTGCAGTCTTTTTATGTCATGCTGTACACATTTTCCCTTGTTGGTATTCTAGAAGGTGGATTAGGTATAATTCATTCATCTAGTCTCCTACTGACTGACATTTAAGTGGTCTCATGTATTTTGCTGCAGTAAACATCTTTGTATGCTGATCCTATATATACAAGTATTTCTTTAGATTTACTACAGGTAGAATTGTTCATGCAGAAAGTTGTATCCATTTTCATTTGTTGGATCCTGACAAATTGCCCTCATAATTTTTTTTTGCTATTGCACATATGGAGCTGTCTGACTCTGCTCTAGTTACTGTCATTCTTATAAAATTTATGCTGGTGTGAAATCTTTTGCTTCCTGTATGTTTCTTGATTGGAAGCTGGGGCAGCCTTTCCCTGAATCTTTTTCATTCCTCCTCTGAATTGTGTGCTGACATCATTTGTAGTTCGGGAGGGACTGTCTTTTTATCTTACTGATTATTAATGGGATTTTTCATCTACTTTGGATATTCTTGGTGTGTATTATATATATAGCATATATTTTCTTTGTCATTTTTTAAACTTCATTTATAGCATCTGTTGTATCAGGGCTTCATCAGATTGGTCAGCCATTGATATGTTCATTTTTTGGGGGGGTGTAACTAGTTTTGAAACTCTCTTCCTACCCAGCTATTTTAAAACGTAATTTTTAATACTTTCTTCTAAATGGTTTGTTTTAATTTTTCTCATTCTCCTTTCTGGTTTTCTGTAGTTTGCTCTCATACTGTCAGGGAGGATACATCTGAAGATTTTATTATCCTGTGTGTCTGAGATGAAGCTGTCTTCATTTCCTTGGAAGAAAGTTTAAGGGTTTCTGAAAGAGTAAAGAGCTTCTCTGTGAAGATGATCATTTAGATGTGCCATTAACTCCTTTTGAAGTGTGACTTTTAACCATACTTAGATCTAGCAATAAACTGTAGATCATGCTCTGACCAAGGAGGAACTGTGATAGAAAATAATGTCAATTTCTTTTTGATTCAGATCTTAACAAATAATAGCTTTAGAAAACACTCAGAAAAATCATTGGCATTAGGAATTTAAACGGATGAAAGCAGTAATGATAAAAGGAGAGCCCTAGAGTTTTGATGCTGTCATTTCTTGTAGAAGAGGAAGAATTCTGTTTAAGTGAAGAAGAATTGAACTTAAGAATGAAGAAAAGAGAACCTCTCTCCCCTAAAGTGTTAAACTGTGTGCATCATGCAGAGCACGAGATGTGCTGTAACTGGAAGTAAGGACCCCAGAGCTGGACCAGGCTCCTCGGTGGGGGACCAGGTTTAGAGTCAGTGGGACTTTGCAGTCGTGACTAAGCTGAGGAGTTACTGGGAAATAACACTGGTCTACTTTCATCCATGGAGTCCTAGGATATTTTGCAGTCTTATTATTTCTAATGATCAGTGGCATGATTTTGGTGGAATTGTCCTGAAAAGAATCTTGCTTTTAACCAAGTGGGTTGGGGGAAGGCTTGGCTAGGGCTCCGAGACATCCAGTTTCTTCCTCCTCATCTGTGGTCCCACAGAGGCGGGGCACGCAGACCGATGGACCAGCTGGAAATTGGATGTCAGCTGTGCTCATGGGGACATCATGATGCTTCTGTTATTGGGGAAGAGTTTTCAACCAAAATGGGATTGCGCCTGCAATCCTCAGTCCCAGTTGTGGGTGAAGGTCCTGACAGGTGGGCTGGGCTGCTGTTACTGGGATGAGGCCCAGGGCCCGAGCGATGGGGGTGAAGCTCACAGCGGGTGGGGGCTTGTAGGGGCCGTGGCATCGGGTCTGACTCCCACCCTGCCCTCCTGAGCTTCCTGCTCACAGCCTGTCAGTCTCAGGAGCTGGTCGTCTCACCAATCCCAGCTGTTTCTTCTAATCCCGGTCTCACTAATCCCAGCTGTTTCTTCCAGCCAGTTTTCCTTCTTCTGTAAGAAAAGAAATCTTACAGCTTCCCGCCACTGCTTTCTCTGTGTTGTATCACAGAGGTGCTTCCTGGCAGGAGCAGGGAAATTCCCTAGACCCCCTTTCCTCTGCCTCCCGTCTTCCCTCTCACAGACTCCACACTTCATCTTGTCTTTTACTCCCACTGATCCCCTTCCATCTATCTCTCCCTTCTCTCTCTCTCTTTGGATAGAGCCTTTTGCCAGGTGGCTCCTAGTATTCCAAAATTCACACCTGACCATTATTAGTAAATGCAGAGATCTCATCCTTGTCCTAAATTCCATTGTGACCCCCTGGGAAGCCCTCCTGAGTATCCTTCCTCCACCCTCTAGAATCACTGATCTGCAGAAGGTGAATTCCATCTTTGATGTATCCCCACCACTGAAGATCTGGCCAAGCCTCTCGCCTTTTCCTTTTTGTTAGTTTATTTTTTAAAAGCTGGTATTTTGTTTTCTGAGTATGAAATAATACTGAATATGCTTTTGCACACTGCATCTTCTCCCCACCCTCTGCCCTTGGTGACTGTGTGATCCTGGGCAAATGTTTAAGCTCTAAGTGCTTCAGATCCTGCTGTGAGTGGGTGGCATGATCCCATGACGGATTTTGTTCGCATGCCTGGCAGTCTATGTGTGTTACATGTCTGTAGGTAAAAATAGTACCTGGCACATAGCAGGCACTCCGAGTGTTTGCTAGCGTTATCACACTCTTTCAAGAAAGTAGATAGGCTGAGACTTTGTGGTAGTGGAGTCTGGGGCTCTGAAACAAGACAATTGGAATGGAAGAGAAAGTGAAGGATACTTCACACTTTTGTAGAAGTTGATACAATTTTGTCACAGTCTATTTGTAGTAGACTTAGCAATCCTACTTGAACATCTCACAGCACATTCAAAGCCACTGTTCGTCTGGCTTTGTCTTTCCCCTTGGCCTGGTCAAAGAGGCAGGTTCCCTGTTGTCAGATGTTTGTTGTTTGTGGAATTACTGTTTGCACAGTTTCTATTGGAGCAGGTGTGTTTGTCTAATGTCTCAGACAAACAGAGTTGTGCTGAGGGCAGTTGGTCTGGTGTTTCTTTAGAACAAAGGTCCTCATTTCTTGACATTTTTCTTCATGCTTGAAAGTGAAGTCCTTTTAAATTGGAGACTCCTTGTTTTTCCTGCATTATTAGATTGGGGCTTCTGTCATTTGATGACACAGGAAAGAAGTGGGTTTTGGCATCAGATTTCAGGTTCCACTTAGGCTGTGAAATCTCAGGCTAGTTTCTTAATCTCCCCAACCTTGTTTGTGACATCATTAAAATGTGAATGTGCCATCCAGCTCCAAGAATCATGGTGAGATTCACGTGGAAATGTGTGAATGTACAGAAAGAAATACCTGACAGTGGTATTTCTCCTGAAGGACGTGTGTCCAGCCTATAAAGCTCAGCTTCCTATATAAATCACCTTCATGGTGTGCATGTGAGAGATGAGTTAAACTAGTTGAGCTGGTTGTTTTTCTTTTTTTTTTTTTTTTAATCCCGGGGGAATCCTGCCTGGGGTGTTAGAGGAGGGAATGTGATGAGCTGGTGCAGGAGTGAAATCTAACATCTGATTGGTTTGCCCGGCTGCAAAAAAAAGTTAGGCATGCACAACTTTCTTTTCAAGGGACTTCATTTGAACAGCTCTAAGGGTCAAAGGAGAAAGAGATGATTTCGTTTCCTTTTAGTAAGAGTTGTCTGCGTCCCAGCAAAATAGTGGCGGAGGCGGGCTTTGCTCATGTTTGTTTAAAAGGGGGAGTTGACTGCTTGTGAGTGGGAGTGTCTAGTCAGTGTTTGCCCTCCTGTCCAGAAACTTGCCAGAACTCTGACACATGAGTGCTGGTACGGAAAGCTTAGGGAGCTGCCGGACAGATTTCCCGCGGAAGGATGGGCCAGGTCCTGGGGGACGATGGGGACTGGAGCTCGAGGCTGGTGGCGCTGATGTGCTGCATGGGTCAGTAGCCACCTGTCCGCCGGCCTCCGCGCCGCAGGGTCGGGGGCGGGGGGCATGCAGGACCCGGTGGGTCCCACGGCGGGGCTGTTGTAGGCTGCGGGGCTCCTTCCAGAGTCTGGGCGGGCTTCCTGACCACTCCTGCGGCTCCCTGGACAGGACTTCCCCCTTGTTGGACCTAGCGCATGCATTGAGATAATCCTATAGTTATTTTATGGGTGATATGAAGTGGTTTAGCTTTGATTGGATTTTACCGAAGACCAGTGTAAGTTGTGATAATCGGTACTCTTTTTTATACTTTTTGTTTTTTCAAACTCTGCTGTTGTTTGCCTTCTTTGTCATTGTGGAATGTCAGCCACATTGTACTTTACCAGGTGATCATAAATGTATGTTTTCATTTAAAACATATTCTCTAAATGGAGTGCTTTTCCAACAGAGGAATGTTTTAAAGCTCCATTCAGAAAAGTAGTTTGTAAGCAGAATCAGTTAATAACTCAAAAGAGTTTTTTCCTTTGTGTTGCCTTAGCAACGTCACCCTAAATATAAACCTCAGCGTTAGACCTCCCTCGCTGAAGTGAAAGAAAGAGCCATTATGAAACTTATAATTGGAAAATTAGATGGTGTCATCTTGAATACTCCCTCTTGAAATAATGTGTGTGGAAAGTGGTAGATCACTGTCTGCCCAGACTTCAGTTGTTCTCAGGTTGTAAGTTGCTTTCTAGAAGAAAGTTGAGCCCCTGATTCCACATTAGCTCTTTGCTCATTACCATAGCATCCTGGGAGCCTCTGAGGGTAAAAGACACTCTTTTGGTGTACTTGAAGGGGGCTTGTCTAGGTTTATCATGACTTAAAAGGTTAGATTATTATTGTTAGAAAACAGTATCAGAATCTACGAATCATGTGTTATTTAGTTCAGGTTAGTCTTTGTGCCTTAGCCGGTACTTTAGCTGTGGGCCATAATCCCCACATACTACCTCAGTATCGACCTGCTAAATGTCTTAACACCCACCTTACATTTTCAATACTGCTTTTGAGCTATCAACCACAACAAAACGTCAGTGATCAAAAAAACCTCTATATGGTTGTATTATGTAAGTCTCTCATTTGATCATTTGATGTAATCAGCTTTCTTAATCTGTCACGTGGCTAAGAAATTAACCAATACATGAGTAGTTTTTAAGAACTTGTGTTCTGTTCTTCATGTTCCTTAAAATATAGGACTGGTTTTTATTAATTGAGAAAATAAATAAATATATATATATTTAAAAGGAAAAATCAGAATTTAGTAATCATTAAATATATAATTAGATTGCTTCTAATTTTTCATTGTACATTATGCAATTAACATATTAATGTGTATGGCTTTCCATAACCCAAGACATATATTTTTATTTTTAAATTTATTTTTTTTGAACTGTAATTGATATATAATATGTTAATTTCTGCTCTACAGCGGAGTGATTCAGTTACATGTATATATATATACATTCTTTTTTAAAAAATAAATATATTAATCATTATGTACTAATAGGAGTTTATATGATACACATGTTAAATTTAATGGGACAGAGTAAATTTGTTAGAGTTCATATTATCATGGTGGTTTAGTCGCTAAGTCATGTCTGACTCCTGCGGCCCCGTGGACTGTTGCCCGCCAGGCTCCTCTGTCCATGGAATTCTCTAGACAAAATTACTGGAGTGAGTTCCCATGCCCTCCTCCAGGGGATCTTCCTGATCCAGGGATCGAACTTGGGTCTCCTGCATTTCAGGCAGATTCTTTACTGACTGAGCTACCAGGGAAGCCCTCATATTATTATGTGATGATTCAGTAAATAATAAAAATTTGGTAGATAGGTATAGGAATGCTTTCATCTTACGTTTTTGTAGCTTGATATGGAAGCTGTCTGTTCTTGAATTGTAAGGATTTTTTAAATGTAGTTTCTTTAAAAAAGCGTTACCTTTGACTGCACTGGGTCTTCATTGCTGTGCATGGGGTTTCTCTAGCTGCGGCGGGCGGGGGCCCTCTTCATTCTGGCGCGTGGCCTTCCCATTGTGGTGGCTTCTCTGGTGGTGGCGCATGGGCTCTGGAGCACAGGGCCATCAGGGAAGTCCAGATTGTAAGGATCTCGAATGAATAGTACACCTTAGGTTTTTGCCTTGACGATTTAACATTCAGTTCAGTTCAGTTCAGTCACTCAGTCGTGTCCGACCCTTTGCCACCCCATGAATTGCAGCAAGCCAGGCCTCCCTGTCCATCACCACCTCCTGGAGTTTACTCAAACTCATGCCCATCGAGTCGGTGATGCCATCCAGCCATCTCATCCTCTGTCGTCCCCTTCTCCTCCTGCCCCCAATCCCTCCCAGCATCAGGGTCTTTTCAAATGAGGCAACTCTTTTCGTGAGGTGACCAAAGTATTGGAGTTTCAGCTTCAGCATCAGTCCTTCCAACGAACACCCAGGACTGATCTCCTTCAGGATGGACTGGTTGGATCTCCTTGCAGTCCAAGGGACTCTCAAGAGTAATTTAGCAGTAGAGTCCTAGATTTTTAACTGGATGGTGTTCATATGGATGTTGCCTAGGTAGTACTCCCCCAGCCCACAGCGTTTTCTTTATTGGAGGTCAGAGCAGCATTGCTGAGGTGTGATAGGAGCCCTCGACGGTGGTGAGCAGGTGCCCTCGTTTGCGCTCGTCTGAAGTCCACAGCCTCGGCTCCCAGCAGCACCTGTGTTTGGGGGTGCTCAGCACTCCCCTTGGAAAGGCGGCAGGATTTCGGGGTAGTGGGAGCAGTTCTGGGAGAATCGCAACACTTGGGTTCTAACTAGGCCTCTTTTAATCTGAAATTATGAGATCAGGGTTTCTTCTAATTTACTTTTTATCGAAGTATAGTTTAAACCCTGAGTCACTGCGCTGCGTGCCTGAGAAGCTGATGCAGCGTTGTGAATGTGTTGAGTTGACGAAAAAGTTCATTTGGTTTCCACTGTTCTGGTAGCATTTAGTTGTCAGTGGACATACTCATAATATCTAAATCAAGCGTTGAACATCATTCACACTTGTATATGTGCATACACACAGACACACACACACACAACACACACACCACACATACCACCTCTTTATCCATTCATCTATCAATGGACGCTTTAGGTTGCTTCCATGTCTTGGCTGTTGTAAACAGTGCTGCTATGAACACTGGGGTACTTTTCAAATTACATTTTCCTCTAGATATATGTCCAGGAGTGAGATTTGCTGGGTCATATGGTCTCCAATACTTTGGCCACCTGATGCAAAGAACTGATTCATTCAAGGCAGGAGGAAAAGGGGACGACAGAGGATGAGATGGTTGGATGGCATCACCGACTCAATGGACATGAGTTTGAGTAAACTCCGGGAGTTGGTGATGGACAGGGAGGCCTGGCATGCTGTTACTCCTTTGTTCTTGCCTTACATGCTAATTAGCTGCTAAGTGCTAAGTTGCTTCAGTCCTGTCTGACTCTTTGTGACCCTATGGACTGTAGCCTGCCAGGCTCCTCTGTCCATGGGATCTTCCCTGCCCAGGGAATGAACTGGCATCTTTTATGTCTCCTGCATTGGCAGGCAGGTTCTTTACCACTAGTGCCACCTGGGAAGCTACTTAGGTTATTTCTGATCGCTTTAGAAATAGCAAAGCTGAAAGATATTTATAGCATCACTATTGCTTCAAGAGATATAATAGTAATATATACCACCATATCTAAGTATATAGGGGATGATACCTTGTTATCCTGGGGAGGATTGTCCTTTGAGAAACATAATTAATTCACATCACGGGCATATGTTTGTTGAGTGCACAAAAGCTTCATGGCCTCTACTATGGGGTAGATAAAGATGACTAAGGTCTGGTTTGTGCCCCAGGGGACTAGCAGGGGAATTCATAAATATTTTGTGGATGGTGATACTGGTTAACAATTATTGATGCAATTGGTCTTGGCAGAATAGTTATATGCACAATGCCTGCGGTTCTTATGTTGCGGATCGGGCCAGTTTCTTTTTTTGTGTATGCACCGCATGGCACGTGGGATCCTGGTTCCCCAACCAGGGATCCAGCCCTCGCCCCTGTGGGAGCTTCGAGTCCCAACCAGTCTCTGGACTGCCGGGGAAGTCCCAAGGCAAGTTTAATAATTTTAGCATAAATTCTAAGCATTTATATTCAGATTCAGCAACCTTCTATCTCCTTGGTCAGCTTTTCTAGTGTTTAATACCCAGTGTGAAGTTAAGAATGAGACTAGGGGATTCCCTGGTGACCTACTGGTTGGGACGCTATGCTCGCTGCAGGGGGCACAGCTTCAGTGTCTGGTTGGCGGAAATGGGATCCCGAGCGCCACAGCCAAAAAAGTTACACTAGAGCTTTGCTCACTGAAAGGGAATGTATTATTGACAGTACCCAGTGATAGTCTCTGTTCAGGTGTCTTTCTGGTTCCTGCTGACATTGATGGGAAGTGGGAAGGATTTCCAGGGGATACTTTGGGGAACAAATGCTTGTGAAACACCAGGGAAGCTACATGGTCTGCCCCCTTCCTTTCATGATGGCATTAAAGGGTAAGAGAACTCTTAAGTAACATGCCATCACTAGGTAGCTTGCAAAGAAGTGAATCTGAACAAACCTTTGGATTGCTTTACTAAAATTTATTTATTCATTTCTTTATCACTGAACATTTATTTTTTTTTCAAAACTTTTATGTTGAAATAGTTACACTGATTTATATTGCCACTGATACATTTTGTGTACAACCATCACTCTAGTTTTAGGATAAATTTTAGAAGTGGACTTGCTGGGATACGGCATGTATATTTTTAAGACTTTTTGTATTTATTGGCAAATTGTCCTAGAGCAGCACTCTCCGGTAGAAATGTTTATGATGGGGGGAATTAGGGTAAAGCACATAAGTACTCTTCCTACATAGGACAGGCATTTTCTTTTTTTATTTTATTGGATTATAGTTGATTTGCAGTGTGTGAGTTTCAGGTGTGCAGCAGCGTGATCCAGTTGTTCGTATGCACATGTCCATCCTTTCTCAGATTCTTTTCCCATTTGGTTGTCGCAGAGCATTGGGTAGAGTCCCCGGGGCATACAGGAGACCCTTGCTGATTGTCTGTCTGACATATAGCAGTGTGTGTACACTGGCCCTAGACTCTTGATTTGTCTCCCACCTCGTATTTCCCCTGTGGTAACCGTACGTCTGTTTTTAGCGTCTGTAAGTCTGTTTCTGTCTTGTGAACAAGTTCATCTGTATCACCTTTTTAGATCAGCAATGATTCAGTCATACGTACATTCCTTCTTATACCCTTCTCCTTACAGTTTATCGCAGGATACTGAATGTGGTCCCCTGTGCTGTGCAGTAGGATCTTGTTGTTTGTCCATCCTGTGTAACCGTTTGCATCTGCTGATCCCAAACTCCCGTTCCTCCCCCCAGCCCCCTGGGCCACCACCGGCCTGTTCTCTGTGTCTGTGTCTGTGTCACAGGTAGGTTTATTCGTGTCGTATTTCAGATTCCACATTTAAGTGATACCATATGGTGTTTGTCTCTCTGTGTCTGACTGCCTTCACGCAGCGTGATTCTCTCTAGGTCCATCTGTGTTCTTACAGCATCGTTCTTTTCCTTGGCTGAGTAGCATTCCATTGTAGGTATGGACTGCATCTTTATCCACTCATCTGTGGTGTACATGTAGCTTGTTTTCACGCCTTGGTTGTTGTAAATGGTGCTGCTGTGAAGATTGTGGTGCATGGGTCTTTTGGAATTATGGTTTTCTTGGTATGTCCAGGAGTAGGATTGCAGGATCATATGGTCACTCTGTTTTTAGGTAAGCGTTTTCAGAGGCACTTTCCTTCCTGTTAAAGTAGTTTATGGGGACTCAGGGACGAAGAATGAGGAGGGAAAGAGATGAAGAGAGTGAGGCCTGTTTGCCGCCAAGGAAAGGATGGAGATGTGGACCAGTGAGAGGAAAGGAAAGAGAGGAGGAGAGAGGAAGAGCCGTCCCCAGATGCAGAGAGAGGAGGAGGGGGCAGCACGCAAGGATTCCTGCCTCGGAGCGGACAGGGAGCAGGTGTGGCTACCAGCCTCCTCTCTAGGCATTGGAGATCAGGGTTCTCTTTGAAATGATAACGTGATAAGCCAGAGTATTCTAGTGCTTGTCCTCCTAAATCATAAGACCTCCCTCCCCATTCTCTGAACCGTGTCTAGAAACCAGGACAGCATCACCCTCCATGACAAGGATCTAGTGGCGTGTTCCATTGTTACCAGATGGTTCAACACAGGGAATCTAGCAGAGAACTGCTTGGTTTGTAATTCAAGCCAGAGGACATGAATTCAGTCATGCCTTTCAACTTTATGTGTTTGCGAAATAATTGCCGGCAAATCTTTTAACTGCTGGAGGTCTTGGTCTCCTCTTCTGTGAGATGGAAATAACCCTACCTTTTGTGGTCTTGAAGACCAAGTGGGATGTAATCTGTGGCCAAGTGCTTTGGGAAGTTCATGCAAGGGCTTGCCCTCAGCTGGTGGTGGCGGAGGGGGTGAGAGGGCTTCCTGATGGTGGTGGTGGGGTGGGGGGTGATGCAGCAGAGATCAGTGCTGGCAGATGCTGCATCAGGAAGAGGTCTTTCAAGCCTCACGGTGCCAAAGCTTGGCAAGAAAATTCAAGTGCACTAAACAGTACCTTTTGAACATCTTACTTTTCTTTATTTGCATAATGATAATGAAGGTCTCTTCTTCTGGATTTTTTACTAACCTTCTTTTATATCTTTTCTCCCCCTTCCAGATGAACGGGACAAAGTTCAAAAGAAAACATTTACAAAATGGATAAATCAGCATCTCATGAAGGTCAGTGTGTGTTTCTTTTGCATCTTGGGATGGTTTTGCAGACTTTAATTTATTGTACTATACTTTAGTATATGCCTCTGAAGAAAAACCTTTCAGTATCAGCTGCAGACTTTCAGTTCTAGAGTATTTCACGTTCATTTCAGGCATCTCTTGTTACTTGGTGTGTGGCCTGTGGGTCCTGATGGGGGTTGGAGACAAGTGCCCAGTGATGGCGGTGTGGTCCGTGACCTCAGTCCAACCTCTCATTATTAGGCTCTCCAAAATCTCCGCAGGTTAAGAAGTATGTAAATATTTACATGTTAGGGTGTTGAAAACTGCAGTTTTTAATAACTTTTTTTCCCTCTCAAGATTCTAGGCAAGTTCTGGTGTCAGATTCATGTGGATGGTGGAGAGTTAGGTGGGAATAAAGATGGGTTATAGACAGAAGTCTCGACTCAGTTTTCTAGTACTTAATGTGAACCAGAAGTTGATGCTTATTCTGTGTTTCTCTGTGATGTGGTTAATAGTTGTGGTTCTTGATTAATATTTGTTCATGTCCCATGGGTCACTTTGAGGATCTGTTGTAGGCTCTCCCCAGAAATACACATGTGCACTGTGCGTGCATACAGTTTCTTGGTATTATTGGGTCCCACCAATCCAGTAATCCTATAAATCTCATCTAAGGACCCCATGGGATTTCACAGTTAACTTAGTCGCCTTTTTTTCGCTTTTTATGGACAGTCCTGAAGTCAGAGGAGGGTAGTATTTTCAGTCTGTTGTTTGGGACTTGGAGAGACTTTTCTCACATAGCAACATTATGGTAAAAGTGGTTATATTCTTAGGCTGTCCTGGAGATCCTATTTAAACCATCATGTAGCTTAGGGAGATGGTGCCCATACTATAATCACATCTAATAACTGTCTATAAAAAGTGATGCTTATTTCATGGAGTATGCCAGATGGCCGAGAGAAGCTTTAGTCCTCTTTCTCATCACCCATGGACAGAATCCCTCCCCCAAATCTGGTATGCCCCTCAGGTGAGCCATGTCATCCACTCCCCATCTGAGGGTCAATTTGTGGGATTACTGCTGGGATTTCTGCTCCTCATCCTCTGATGTGTTGGTCAGAGGTGGACGCCCTCTGCTTTATGACTTTCATAAGGAAGTGTGTTGCGACTTCTAAGGAGAGTGTCACGCCAGCAGTCTGCCTGCCCTCCGCCTGCCTTCTGTGTCATCCTGTGTGTCCCGTGCCTCCCGTGAGAGCGGACCCTGCACAGGCTGGAGCAGCGGGGGGCTGGTGTGAGGGTTGGCGTGTGGGATGTTGGAGCTGAAGACTCTGACAAGACGTTTCCATTTCTGAGATGAGTCCAGGGGAAGTGAGGTTCTGGATGAAGAGATGCCCCTTTGGTCTGGCAGTCTTTTTTTCAAGAAAAATTTTTATTGAAGTGTAATTGATTTACAATGTGTTAATTTCTGCTGTATAGCGAAGTGACTTAGTTATACAGATGTGTACATTTTCTTCCCTGGTGGCTCAGTGGTAAAGAATCCACCTGCAATGCAGGAGAACTTGAGTTTGATCCCTGGGTTGGGAAGGTACCCTGGAGAAGGACATGGCAACCCACTCCAGTATTCCTGTCTGGAGAGTCCCATGGACAGAGGAGCATGACAGTCCATGGAGTCACAAAAGAATCAGACATGACTTCGCAACTAAACAACAACATACATTTTGTTCAGATTCTTTTCCATTCTGGTTTATCAGAGGATGCTGACTGTGCCGTGCAGTGGGACCTTGTCTGTCCATCCTGTGTGTGAGAGTTTGCATCTGCCAACTCCACACGCCCGCTCCATCCCTCCCTTTCCTTCTTGCCTTGGCAGCCACAAGTCTGTTCTCTGTGACTGTGAATCTGCTTCTGTTTCATAGATAAGTTCCTTTGTGTCATATTTTATTTATTGTTTAGTTTTAAAAATTTTAATTGGAGGATAGTTGCTTTACAATGTTGTGTTGGCTTTGGACGTACAGTGGTGTGAATCAGCCATAAGTATATGTGTATGTGTGTGTCTGCAAATATATATCCCCCTCTTTAGCCTCCTTCCCAGCCCCCTTATCCCACCCTCTCGGTTGTGCCATATTTCAGATTCCTTCTAAGTGCTATCATGTGGTATTTGTCTTTCTCTTCCTGACTTACTTCACTTAGTGTGATGATTTCCACATCCATCCATAGTGCCGCAAATGCCACCTCTCATTCTCAGATGGTTGAATAGTATTTCATTATATGTGTGTACCACATCTTTATCTTTTCATCTGTTAATGGGCATTTAGATTGTTTCCATGTCTTATCTATTGTGAATAGTCCTGCTAAGAATATAGGTGTGCATGTAGCTTTTTGAATTACAGTTTTGTGCATATTTGTGCCCAGAAGTGGGATTGTAGAATTATATGGTAGCTCTAGTTTTAGTTTTTTGAAGAACTTCCATACTGTTTTCTCCGTAGTGACTACACCAATCTACATTCCCACCAGCATTGTAGGAGGGGTCCCTTTTCTCCACTGCCTCTGCACTGTTTGTTATTTGTAGACGTTTTAATGGTGGCCATTCTGATGGTGTGAGGTGGTCCCTTGCGGTAGTTTTGATTTGCGTTTCTCTAATAATCAGTGATGTGGAGCATCTTTCCATGTGCCTGTCGGGCCTGGCAGTCTGTGTGGCTGTGGCCGTCGGGGGGTAGGGATACAGAGGGTTGGCTGGTGTCTCTGGAGTGTAAACCCCAGTAGTGGTGGCAGTTGAGGATAGAAGCTCATGAGGATAACCCCATGGGAACGCCGTGCTGGCCTGAGATAGATGCTGCTGGGGACCCACCATCTCCTGGATGTGTTGGGCTGGACCACTGATCTGATGAGCGTCTTGTAAACTGGATGAATGAGTTTAAGGAAAGTGAATTTGCTAAAAATTCAAAACGCTAGTTGAGCTGTTTGAGGACAAGCCTGTATTGTCCACTCCTAGGGCGCATCCTGGTGCTTCGTGTGGATAACACACACACGTGCTTAAATCACTTAACCCTGCAACAACCCTCCAGGTGTGGTTTCATTTAGTGGTTACGCAGCCTTCAGAGTCAGATGGCAAGGGTGCAAATCTCGATTTATGTGGAGTAAGTGATGTCTTTTTTTTAAATAACACATCTCAAAGATTTAAGGTTTCTGCTGTAACCCAGTAAGAATTAGGAAAATAATAATTTTACACACAATAGCCATTTGATAGATGCCAGTCCAGCTGTTTAGGGTTATAATCAAAGTAGCGTATTTGTTTCTTGATGTAGGTCAGAGTTTAAAATTTACTCTTGTTAAAACATTGCGCACTAAAATTTCTGAAACAAAACTCAAATGTGTGAGGACATAATTTTATAATATTTTATTCTTTTCTGTTTGGAAGTTAGAGCATTGCCTTCACCTGGGAAAGGTGATTACATATCCCCAGATGGGGGGCAGCAGGCTGTTCAGGTTTGGGTTGCGAGCTGATCAGAGAAAGGCCAGCCTTTGTGTCGTCTCTTCTGTGTTTCACCCAAGGGATGACAGAAGGAATGTAAGCCACTTCTGCTGTCAGAGGTCACTTGGTCATAACCCAGTTAGTAGGAAATGGAAAATACATGTGTGGATTTTAGGTTAAAATGTCAATATTAGAAATATTTCTTCTGTGTTGATTTTCTTATGTTCTTCTCTTGAAATACTGAACATAGTCAAGAGAAACAGGGACGGAAGAGAAGGGAGTCTCTTACCTTTCTTGCCTTACCATATTCCTTTTTAGTGAATGGAAAGTGTGTTATTTGAAGAGTTTTTCATAGAATTAATCATGCTAAAAACGTGAAGGGAAAGGGTGACCACAAGGAATGAGTCAACAACATGAAGGGAGTAATTGATGGGTAAGGAGAGAAAAAAGCGGGAATAAAATCATTTAGAAGGCGTTTGAGTCATTCTGTGTGTGCACTTGCTCGGCTTTGGCAGTTTGATTGTGGCCCTCCTTAAACCTTGGGCAGGGAGAGGAAAGTGGGGTCCAGAGGAGTTAGAAGAAGGCGGGGTGGTTCGTGGGGTGAGAGGCTGGTTGCCCGCGCTGGGCCCTGAGCCATCCCCCCTCCACCTGTGTGCTGGGACTGCGTCTGGGGGCATCTGGCCTGGGGGGCTGACTCAGACCACGGGTGCTCCCCATCTTTTGAAAGAAATCTTAAAACTTTTGCTCTATGTTATTATGTGTTTAATGTAATTTTATGCAATTATTTCACCCCAGTTGTGGCTCCAAGAAGACCTTCCTGGTAGTTCTGCTCCTTCAGGCAGTGAGGTGATTGAGAGCTTAGTCCCAGGACAGACACGGGATTTTCCGTTTCATTTGATAAGTATTTTGTCTTTGAAAAGAGACTTGCCTCCTGCAAAGGTGTCAGCCTGTGACATGTAAGGCAGAGGTGGGAGGCAGACAACCCTGCAGTTGATCCTCTGTGTGACTGTAGGCTGCTCTGGCCCTCCTCCCTGGGTGCTGGGAGTGGTGGGTTGGTGGGGGGCTTGATGTGATCATCCCGCTGAGCAGGCAGGCGGCGCCTGGCCGGTGGGCAGCCCGCAGCCAGCGTTCGCTGGAGAGGAGGCCCACGTGGGTGCTGCCGGTCAGACAGAGAAGCAGGGCTGGGACGCCCGGGCACTGCCTGCCTCGTCCACGGCTCCTCTTGACCGCAGGCGCTTCCCTCTTCGTTCATCTGGTTTAGAAAGAGCCGGGGCTGGGGGTCAGGATCCATGGAGGAGACAGATGGGGTGGCCTACCTTGGAGCCCTGCGGGGACCCTTGGCTCCAGACTCTGATCTTCTAAGGATCGTTCATCTCGTTAAATGAGTCCCCTCCCCACCCGTGGTTGATCTGGGGCCCAAGGCCTCTTCTCCCCACTTTTCCCTCTTGCACACACTCCCCTCGCGGAAAGGGGCCTGTGGACTCCGCGCAGGCCTGGCCCTCCGTGTACCTGCGCTTGGATTCTCACGTCGAGGGCGTCTTCCGTCCCGATCTCACAGTCGGGAGCGGCTGCAGCCGCGCTGGTCCTGCCGCGTCAGCAGGGATGCGGGCGGCGTGACCTGGCCGGGCGCCCGCCCCGCCCGGAGCGCCTCGGTGCACGCCAGCGGCTCCCGCGCTGTGGACTGTTGACTTTCTCCACCTTACAGTTTCAGCTATTTGCTAATTAATCCTCGTGACTCAGGAAGTTGGGATTTATCCGGCTGTAAACTAGTGTCTACTCAGTACCCAGGGGAAGCTTCTGGCAAGGTCGATTTTTCAAAGTTGACTTGACTGAGAAAAGTAAACAGGAGTTCTTTTTAGATGATTGCTTAAGTTACTATTAGATCCAAGTGTGTGAACGTTGTTTCCTTAAAATACTAGGTTAGGATTTTTTTTCATATAGCTTTCCAGAAAAAAATGAATATAGCCTTATTTTATATCTGAGCTAAAATGACATTTGTTTATTACATAGTTTGCTTAATTAAAACTTATGTTTGTTGGTGAGCAGACATCTCTGGCTTTTTCCCAAGTGTATTTAAATTTTAGTGCTCTGGTACTTCAGTTGTATGACTAAGCCTGTCTTTAAACTGATTGTTCTAGCAAGAATGTTTTCCTTTTGGTTCCTCAGTCTTCAGAATATATTTAAGAATAAATCCCAGTTAACACATTCATCCGCTACCTCTACATGTTTCTTCACACACTGAATATACTGGATTATTTTCCTTGCAGATTATGATCTCTGTATAAAACTATTTTTGTCAATAATAATTATGTATTATTCTTTAGTATAATTTAAATTGTAGTGCTAAAACATTGAAAATACCTGTGATTTCAGTTAGCTAAATTTTACTGAGAGAGTTGTTCCAAAATATAAAATTGATGACCTTCTATTATTTACAGTATTTATTTTTGCCCATTCTGCCAGTGGGACTTTATATACTAGAGGGTCTTAGGTCACTGTTTAATTTTCGTTATTCCTGATCACATGCAGTTCTGTCTGTCTTGAACTTCATGAGCATATGTATGACACCCAGATCTAAGTCCTCATGATGTAGTGTTTGCCTTGCTCTGAGGACGAAGCAGGGAAGGGATCCCTTCATTTTCTGAAACATTTGAAAGACTAGACGATTCCTTTTTAACTCATTGTTTGCCTGGGCACAGAATTAGAGCTTGAGCTGTGACTGAGAGGCTGTATTGAAGAGGGATAATTTAAGGTGAAGAACAATTTTTGGAAGCTTAGAGTCTGGGGAGTTTGTGTAGTGTGCTTCCCTTGTGTTGGATTCATCTAACTAACCATTTATGGTGGAGTTATATTCTTCAGCACGGGTTGACTGTACTGTAAACTTATTCCTTAACATTGTACAATCAGATGCTTGGTCTGAGTTTTACTTGGTGTGTGTGCTCAGTCGTGTCCGGCACCTTGTAGCCCGCCAATCTGTAGCTCCATTGTCCATGGAATTCTCCAGGCAAGAATACTGGAGTGAGTTGTCATTTCCTACCGTAGGGGATCTTCCCCACCCAGGGATCAAACCTGCATCTCCTGCATTGTCAGGCAGATTCTTTCCTACTGAGCCACCTGGGAAGCCTGAGTTTTATTTTATTGATACATAAATGCATTTGGAGAGGAAAAGGCCCTGGATTCCAGTACTGAACTACTCCCTTAGTAACCTGCATGGTTACCTCCTGGGAGACAGCCTGCTAAGGATCACACTTTAATCTCTTGTCTTGGGAAAGCTTGCTTTACTCAAGGCAGAGATATCCTTTGCACATATTGTGAAGGCAACAACTTCATGGCTCCACTGAATCAATCACTATTTTTCATTGATTTGGTGGCTGGAAGGAAATCCAGATCCCTAAGCTGAGAATATGGTGATAACTTTTAGGGAGTAGGTAAAAAGCTCTATTTGCTCTGTGTGCTCAGCCATCACATACTTCTTGAGTAATTTTACCATCTGTGGGCACAGAGGAGAGAGGAGAATTTTTGAAGCATTGACTTTGTAAAGGACTAATGAAAATGCTTTTTCTGAAACTATAATGCAAGTATTGATTCTTAAAATCTGCAAATAAGTTCTTTTTTCAAGACCTTAGACTTACACAAGTGGTTCTTAAACTTCAGCTGCATCAGAGTCTCTTGGAGGGCTTGTTACAGTAGATGGTTGGGCTTCAGCCCAAGGCTTCTTATTCAGTAGATCTGGGAGGGACCTGAAACTCTTCCATTCTAGTAAGTTCCAGGAAATTAGGTTTTCAACAAACAGCTATTGCTGCTGAGCCAGGGCCACACTATGAGAGAGCACGTGTCATAGATAAAATGATAGATATTATAAGGGACCATCAGATTCATTTGCTATAACCAACAAATATTATAAGCAGGCTTAAAAAATAATTGTAGCTACTGCATATCTATTGTAAGCTATATTTACTATTTAATAATGAATTAATAAATTTATTAAGTAATACTTATAATATTAATACTATTACTACTGTCAACTGCTAATATTATTTGAGAGCAAACCACATGCCAGGATTTGTCACTTTCATGTCTTAATGACTACTGATAACAATTCTCATGGATAGGATCTATTCTTTTTTTCAAAAACATTTATTTTATTGAAGTATAGTTGATTTACAATGGGATGTTAATTTTTGTTGTTCAACAGAGTGATTCAGTTTTTTATGTATGTGTGTGTCTTCCGTGGTGACTCAGCTGGTAAAGAATCCGCCTGCAGTGCTGGAGACCTGGGTTCGCTCCCTGGGTTGGGAAGATGCCCTGGAGAAGGGAAAGGCTCCCCACTCCAGTGTTCCGGCCTGGAGAATTCCATGGACTGTATAGTCCGTGGGGTCGCAAAGAGTCGGACATGACTGGGCGACCTCACTTCACGTGTGTATGTGGCTCACGTTTTTTTCACACTCTTTTCCGTTGTGATTTGTCACAGGATGCTGACGACGGCCCCCTGTGCTGGGCAACCGGCAAGTCCTTTGATGCTGTGTGTCCTAGCTTGCGTCTGTCTGCTAATCCCAACCTCCCTCTCCACCCTCCCCAGCCCCTCCTCTCCCTTAGCAACCACAGGTCTGCTCTCTCTGTCTGTGAGTCTGTTTCTGTTTTGTAGAAAAGTGCAGCCCATTATACAGAGTGAAGTAAGCCAGAAAGATAAAGACCATTACAGTATACTAACACATATATATGGACTTTAGAAAGATGGTAACGATAACCCTATATGCAAAACAGAAAAAGAGTCACAGATGTATAGAACAGACTTGTGGACTCTGTGGGAGAAGGCGAGGGTGGGATGTTTCAAGAGAACAGCATCGAAACATGTATATTATCTAGGGTGAAACAGATCACCAGCCCAGGTTGGATGCATGAGACAAGTGCTCGGGCCTGGTGCACTGGGAAGACCCAGAGGGATCGGGTGGAGAGGGAGGTGGGTGGGGGGACTGGGATGGGGAATACATGTAAATCCATGGCTAATTCATGTCAATGTATGACAAAAACCACTACAATATTGTAAAGTAATTAGCCTCCAACTAATAAAAATAAATGAAAAAAAAGTGCATTTATGTTGTGCTTTAGATTCCACATGTAAGCAGTGTCGTCCAATATTTGTCTTGCTCTGTTTGACTGACTTCATTCAGGATGATCATCTCTGGGTCCATCCATGTAGCTGCAGATGGCATTGTTGCCTTCTCTTTTACAGATGAGTAACATTCCATTGTGTATATGTGCCACACCTTCTTCATTCATTCATCTGGATCCTGACTGTTCTGAATCCCTGTGTTACAGATGTTGAAACTGATGCCCAGGGAGGTTACATAATTTCCTGAGGTCATGAAGCTGGTAGATCTCAGGATGCATGTGGAAAAGAGGCTGAGAGAGATTATGCAGGCTGGAGACCTGTCTCAGGAGGAAGTGAGGGTCCCACGCTAGTCCTCGTGACTCCAGACGTTATGCTCTGTCTGCTGCGCTAAGGATGAATCCAGTGAGCAGAGCTGAAGGGGGAAGCTGAGCTCACCTTTGGACCTGGTCTAATATCTTTATAAATACGATGTGATGTTTTAAGTTATTTCTGTGTGGTGTAAGAGATGTGTATGTAGTAGAGGAAGGGTTAAATGGGCGGGGGGAGGATATAGACTCAAAGGGTAGAGTTTAGAAACAAATCATGTTTTTTTAAAAGCAAAAAAAAAGTTGATTTGGTAACCTTGATGATTTCAAGACAGTAAGAGAGAACACAGATGAGTATGACGTGGTTTCATATAGCTGGTCATAGCTTTGAATTGAGAAATTCTGAATATCTTCTCATCATGAAGAATAGTGATTTCTTTGGGTAAATTCCTCATCAATAAAGTGAAAGTCGCTCAGTTGTTTTTGACTCTTTGTGACCCCATGGACTATACAGTCCATGGAATTCTGCAGGCCAGAATTCTGGAGTGGGTAGCCTTTCCCTTCTCCAGGGGATCTTCCCAACCCAGGAATCGAACCCAGGTCTCCCACATTGGAGGCAGATTCTTTACCAGCAGAACCACAAGGGAAGCCCCTCACCAATTAAAAAGGTCCAAGATAACACTGTTTACTTTCAGCAGGGCTGTATTGAACATCTGTATAATCAGGACTGTGTCTGAAATACAGTTTAGAAAGTGCTGCTTTTTTCTTTTTAATTAATTTATTTAATTGGAGGCTAATTACCTTACAATATTGTGGTGGTTTTTGCCATACGTTAACCTGAATCCTCCATGGGTGTACATGTGTTCCCCATCCTGAACGCCCCTCCCACCTCCCTCCCCATCCCATCCCTCAGAGTCATCCCAGTGCACCAGCCCCGAGCTCCCTGTCTCATGCATCGAACCTGGACTGGCGATCTCTTTCAAGTATGATAGTATACATGTTTCAGCGCCATTCTCCCAAATCATCCCACCCTCGCCTTCTCCCACAGAACCCAACAGTCTGTTCTTTACATCTGTGTCTCTTTCACTGTCTCGCATATGGGGTCATCATTACCATCTTTCTAAATTCCGTATGTATTCGTTAGTATACTGTATTGGTGTTTTTCTTTCTGACTTACTTCACTCAGTGTAATAGGCTCCAGTTTTAATGCAGCTTACTGCTTTGCTGGAGACATTAAATACATTTGTGAGAAGATCCCTTGGAGAACGGAATGACTGGCTCCCCACTCCAGTATTCTTGCCTGGAGAACAGCTTGGACAGAGGAGTCTGGTGGGCTATAGTCTTTGCAGTTGCAAGAGCTGGACATGACGGAGTGACTAACACTTTAACTGCTACCTCTTTTGTTTCAAAACCATTACCTGTTAGGCCTGGCAACACAGGATGAAGTGTCAGCATGAGTGGGGTTTTACAAGATCGAGACAGGAGATGTGGGGTGGCTCTGAGTGTCGGGGCACTCTGTGCCAGGACAGGGGTGCTGGCTTCAGCGGGGCGCAGAGCAGGGGTGGGTGAGAGTCTTGAGCCTGATGTACTGGACGCTGGGTTTGCTGGAAGGAGATCAGGTGGAGAGAAACGGCGAAGCCGTGCCCGAGACTAACACAGCATCGTCAGTCAGCTGTGTCTCAATGAAAAAGAAATGGTGAAGACAGATAAGAAGTGGATGCGATGGGTCAGCCGAGGATGTTGTTGGAAGTACCTGAGGACAAGAGCAACGTAGTGTAACTGGCATTCTGAAGTTATGTAACTGGCATTAGGAAGAGCCTTGAATGCACACGGAGGCATTAAGGAACTTCAGTGACGGCGTTGTGAGCTCTCTGGTGGGGCTGTCTTCCCGTAAGAGCTCCGTGTGTGCTGAGTGAGGGAACCTGCGGAGAGGGGCCTGCGGGGCCTCTGTCTTAGTTCATAGTTCTTCCCCTTGTGTTTTTTTTTTTTTTTTTTTGACCATGCCATACAGCATGTGGGATCTCAGATTCCCAATCAGGGATCAAACCCACTCCCTCTGCATTGGAAACACAAAGTCTTAGCCACTGGACCACCAGGGAAGTCTCTTTCCCCTTGTTTTATAGCCGGTACTCAGATGGGGTTGCAGAAGGCCTGCTCATCAGATTATAGGTTGAAGTAGCACTCAGTGTAGTAAGTAGATCAAGAAAGCTGGACCTCTGGTCTCATCAGAAAGAGAGAACTTAACGGTGAAAAACGTAAAGTTCTGCTCAAAGACTGAAGATTTCCCTGTAGGATTTAGAAGGTGCAGAAGGTCTGGTGGGCAGCGATCCCTGTCATCGCGGAGCTGGGGGTTCTGACAACCTCGGACTGACAGCCATGGGGTGCCCGCATGCAGGCTCTTAGCAGAACTCAGAGTGTGCTGGGCTCCCAGCATCCAGGGTGTTTGTTCAGGTCCTGACTGTGTGTTAAGGGGCAGTCAGAAGGCAAGTGACTGCAGGAGGCAGCCATGATGCTGAGCATCTGGAAACATCTCTTGGATGAGGGATGATGGAGACAATTGAGAAGGAGACTTTGAGAAGAGAGGTCTATGGAGAATCGTAACGTGTTTTCAGATGTTGATCATGGTAGTCATATAAGAAGGTACAGTTTAGGATTTATCTGATCCAAAGATTGGTGGATACTTTCCAGTGTGAAGATATAAGCTCAGTATAAAACCTCTGTAGACATCCACAGCACCCAGTAACGCTGCTCACTTTAGTTTGTTTTGATCTAAGGGTGTATTCTTGCTTCCAGGGGCTGCTACAACCAGTTACACAGGCTTGCTGACTTGGGACAGTGATCTCTGTGCTGTCACAGTCTGGGGGCTGGAAGTCTGCACTCAGCTTTTCTGGGCTAGAATCACCGTGGTAGCAAGGCCGTGCTCCCTTCAGAGCCTCTTGGCAAGAATGCCATCCCCGTTTCTTTCTGCATCTGGGGACGCCAGCATTGCCTTTCCCATGGTCATGCCGTCCTGTCTGCCTCCAGGACCACATGCCGCTTCCTGGTCTGTGTGTTAGGACCCCCAAGCATCTCTTTTATAAGGATGCTGGAGACTGGATTTCGAGCCCATGGGCATGATCCAGGATAATCTTCCCACCACAGATTTTTAACACACCTGCAAAGATTCTTTTCCAAATAAGGCAGCATTCAGTTTCCAGATTCAGACCTGATATCTTTGGGGCCACTGTCATCCTCTTATATATGAACCAATAAAACTGCCTCATATGAAGTCGGCTAAGGCTGATGAGATAGGCACTCCCCAGCCATTCCCAAATTTCCACCGAAATCCTGTGGGGATGTAGTTAGAGTCTGTCAGCAGTGGGACAGAAATGGTTCATGCGTTGGTAGGAGGGTGAACTAGGTGGTGAATAGTTTGCTTTCCAAGACCAAGACTATATAATCATGTCATTTCATTTGTGATAACATTTGTGAAGCAGTAATTAATAGGGATAGACCAGAGATTTATTTTTATATTTTTTAATTGTTGGAAATAATTTTATGCTTTAACAAGTTGTAAAAATAAAAAGAGTAACAGGAGCCCTGTTATGTATGCTCATTACCCAGATTGACTCTTGGTAGCACTTACCCTGTTTGCTATATCATGACTGTAACACCGTGTGTGTATGTGTGTGTATTTTTTATCTGAACCACGTGGGGGTAAGTCCTATACATCATGGCCCTTTCCCCCTCAGTACTTCAGCATTTCCCAAGAGTAGGGGTGTTTTCCTTCATAACCTCACATCTGCCTACTTCCTAAAGTTACCCTGGCTCACCGTCTGTTGCCTGTGTTTCAGTTTCTGGCTGGTCCTTTACGCTGTTACCCAGAGCAGCTTCCAGGTCGTGGTCAGCGGTTGCATTTAGTTGCTGTGTCTCTTTATCCCGCTTTAGCTAGAAACGGTTTAACAGCTCTTTAACTGACTTTTATGACATGAACATTTTTGAAGACTACAGAGCAGGAGGTTATGGAGAACGGAAGATGAATTAATAGTAAAATGTATTTTGAACTTCAAACTATTTTATGACAAGAAGATAAGCCCTTTTCTGAGACTTTAGTGCTTGTTGATACAGTAATGAGTATCTTTGCAAATTTTTCAGATAATACAGTATCTTTTCAAATTAAGAACATCACAACTTGACTCAGTAATTCATCAGATGACTTCAGTTCTGTCTTGTGGTCAGTTATAATTTTTCTTGATTTCCTTACTGTTGATGGTAATTACTCCTGCTTCCAACACTGCCAGTTGGAATGCCTAGGCTGGGCCACATGCTGGTCGGGCTGTGTAGCGTGGGTTGTCTGGTTGAGCCCTTGTTTAGCCAGTGACATTCCGGAGGCTCAGGAATGACGTGAGCTGACCAGCGTGGACAGGCTGACACGTGGCAGAGTCCTTGGTCCGTCATCTTGGCCCGTCTTGCCTGAGCAGAGTCACAGGCTAAAGAGTGGTCAGGAAGAGCAGTAGGGGAAGCGTGGTGTGGGGGTGCAGCTCTTTCTTTCTGCCTTACTTCTAGTCTTTGCTTTGATGCTTCGGCCATAAATTTTTATTTGCATTCTTCTCTAATCAATATGCTTCACAAGCATTTAGAGATACAGATAAAAGTATGTGAAAAAGCCAAGCAGCACTCCCAGAGGTCAGGGTTTAGCTGGAGGAAGGCGCTGACTAAGGCCTTTTCAAAGAAGAGGAGAAGGCAGTTTGCTCAGTGGTGCTGACAGCCCCGTCCTTCCGTCCTTCCGTCGTGGGTGGGTCCCGCAGAAGCTTTGGTGCGTCGTCTGTTCTGGGCTCCAGGCTGCAGCTCAGCCCAGCGTGGTGCCTGACATGCTGCTTCTGTCAGGACCCTGAGGAAATTGTTGCTTTCTGAGTGAACCTGAAACCAGATGACGCTTTCCCCGGTGTTTGTAATACATACCCCTGACTGCTGTGACGGAAGAGGAAAAGTGTCACTTTGTGAGAAGCAAGGTAAAAGTCTGGAAGGAGAGGCAGTCCGTGATGACTCCTTCCTGTGAAGGCTGCGGAGCCCCGCCGCGGCGTGGGTGCGGAGCCCGAGGCGCCTGGTCAGGCGGGAAGAGCCGCCATCCTGAGGCTGCCTTCTTCCACCGCCCCGTGCAGAGTCTCCGTTCACGTCTGGGGCGGGAAGTTTACTCTTGCTCATAACTGACATCAATGTATTTATCTACCGTTAAATACATACAAGTAAATAAAATAATACAAATAAAAAGAACCAGCCTGAATACTCAGTGGAAGGACTGATGCCGAAGCTGAAGCTCCAAGACTTTGGCCACCTGATGCCAACAGCTGACTCTTTGGAAAAGACCCTGCTGCTGGAAAAGACTGAAGGCAGGAGGAGAAGGGGACGACAGAGGATGAGATGGTTGGATGGTATCACTGATTTAATAAGGAGATGAACTTGGGCAGACTCCAGGAGATGGTGAGGGACAGGGAAGCTGGGCCTGCTGCAGTCCATGCAGCGGTAAAGAGTCGGACATGACTTGGTGACTGAACAACAGCAAGAATTACATATAAATAAATGAATAAGTAAACTTTGCCCAACTTACCTACTGTTATTTCCCTCAGCTCAGAATGTAGAAGAATATTGACTGATGCTAGCTTTTGCTCACTGGGGAGTTTTCTATAGTATGCTGACAATACTAGTAGATTCTCTGCAGCCTTATTGCATGTGAGGAAGAAGAAATCTTTTCCTTCTCCCTTTCTAGGTTCCTGGCTGGGCTGTAAAACAAAAGACAGATAAATAAGAGAAAAGCATATAGATTATTTAATAAGAACTTTGTATAATTAGGAGCCTTCGAGGGGAAATGAAGACCTGAAGAGATGGTTAAACCTGAGTGTTTTTAACACCAGGCTTGGTGGAGGGTGGAGGGTCACGGGGAAACGCGGCAGGACAGAAGGACGTGAGCCAAGGGTAATAAACTGAGAAGCTCAGGAAGGCCTGTCTGTCCAGATTCCTCTCACCTGCAGAGATAAGGATGCTCCTTTCCTCCAGGTGCAGAGCGAGCACCACCCCCTGAGGGTCTCATGCCTGCTTGGGGGTGGATGGTGGCAGCGCCCTTCCAGCACCCGCTGTCTCCCAGTTCCTTCGGCTGAAAGCGTCCAGTCTGCCCAGGGGCCGTGTCTCAGGTTGTGTGTCCTGAGCCCCGACTTGCAGGTGTGGTTAGCTTTCTTATTCCTTAGGATCGTACAGAAAACCCCGTTTCCAGGCACTGTCAGATTGGCTGTGCTGCAGACCCGAGGGGAAATTCAGAAACTGCTTTAAAAGGGGCTGATGAGGAGGACAAGCAGAGGGAGGCGTGCCCTGCCGATGAAGAATTTGACCTTGAGAGCGGTCAGTGTGTTGAGGGCTGAGGATGAGTCACGTTGGACTCGCCTAGGAATGTGGAAGCAGTTGCCTGCATAGTTCAGTCACTCAGTCTTGTCCGACTCTTAGTGACCCCATGGACCGCAGCACGCCCGTCCTCCCTGTCCATCACCAACTTCCAGAGCTTGCTCAGACTCCTGTCTGTTGAGTCGCTGATGCCATCCAACGATCTCATCCTCTGTAGATGCTTTTGCTGGAACTCTCCTGCTTTTTTGATGATCTCCGCTTCGTCTGGCTTTTCTAAATCCAGCTTGGACATCTGGAAGTTCATGGTTCACGTACTGTTGAAACCTGGGTTGGAGAATTTTGAGCGTTACTTTACTAGCGTGTGAGATGAGTGCAATTGTGTGGTAGTTTGAATATTCTTTGGCATTGCCTTTCTTTGGGATTGGAATGAAAACTGACCTTTTCCAGTGATCAAAGAAATAGAGGAAGACAATAGAATGAGAAAGACTAGAGATCTCTTCAAGAAAATTAGAGATACCAAGGGAACATTTCACACAAAAATGGGCACAATAAAGGACAGAAGTGGTATGGACCTAACAGAAGCTGAAGGTATTAAGAAGAAGTTGCAAGAATACACAGAAGAACTATATATATTAAAAAAAAAAGATCTTTATGACCCAGATAACCACGATGGTGGGATCACTCACCTAGAGCCAGACATCCTGGAATGCAAAGTCAAGTGGGCCTTAGGAAGCATCACTGCAAACAAAGCTAGTGGAGGTGATGGAATTCAAGTTGAGCTATTTCAAATCCTAAAAGATGATCTTATTGTGATGTAGAAGAAATGTCTGTGTGAAAGAGGGAGAGATGAATGACCTCAAAGGGAAGCTGTTGAAGCTGGGAGGACCAGTGTGTGCATCTAAAAGTGCTGAATCGAACACCGATGGCCTGAGCTGTGGATTCATGGTGCTGACATAGTCTAACACTCAGTGTTGGCTTAAAGAATTTCTTTTGTTCCCTTCCAGTTTCATTGAGATATGATTGACATACAGCACTGTGTAAGTCTAGACTGTGCAGCATAAGGACTTGACTTACATGCCTTACAGAATGATGACCACAGTAATAGTGAGCCTTCATTACCTCATATAGATACAGAATAAAAGGAGAAAAAGTTTTCTCTTATGATGGAAAGTCTTAGGATTTACTCTCTTACACTTCATATATAACTTACAGCAGTGTTAATTACCTTCAGTTCAGTTGCTCAGTCCTGTCCAACTCTTTGTGACCCCATAGACTGCAGCACGCCAGGCCTCCCTGTCCATCACCAACTCCTGGAGTTCACACAAACTCATGTCCATTGAGTCGGTGATGCCATCCAACCATCTCATCCTCTGTCGTCCCCTTCTCCTCCCGCCTTCAATCTTTCCCAGCATCAGGGTCTTTTCAAATGAGTCTGCTGTTCGCATCAGGTGGCCAGAGTATTGGAGTGTCAGCTTCAGCATCAGTCCTTCCAGTGAATATTTAGGACTGATTTGCTTTAGGATGGACTGGTTGGATCTCCTTGCAGTCCAGGGGACTCTCAAGAGTCTTCTCCAACACCACAGTTCAAAAGCATCAATTCTTCGGTGCTCAGCTTTCTTTACAGTCCAACTCTCACATCCATACATGACTACTGGAAAAACCATAGCCTTGACTAGACGGACCTTTGTTGACAAAGTAATGTCTCTGCTTTGTAATGTTGCTGTCTAGGTTGGTGATAACTTTCCTTCCAAGGAGTAAGCGTCTTTTTATTTCATGGCTGCAGTCACCATCTGCAGTGAGTTTGGAGCCCCCAAAAATAAAGTCTGACACTGTTTCCACTGTTTCCCCATCTATTTGCCATGAAGTGATGGGACCAGATGCCATGATCTTAGTTTTCTGAATGTTGAGCTTTAAGCCAAGTTTTTCACTCTCCTCCTTCACTTTCATCAAGAGGCTCTTTAGTTCTTCTTCAGTTTCTACCATAAGGGTGGTGTCGTCTACATGTCTGAGGTTATTGATATTTCTCCTGGCAATCTTGATTCCAGCTTATGCTTTATCCAGAGCAGCATTTCTCATGATTTACTCTGCATATAAGTTAAATAAGCAGGGTGAGAAAAACAGCCTTGATGTACTCCTTTCCCTATTTGGAACCAGTCTGTTGTTCCATGTCCATTTGTAATTGTTACTTCCTGACCTGCATACAGATTTCTCAAGAGGCAGGTCAGGTGGTCTGGTATTCCCATCTCTTTCAGAATTTTCCACAGTTAATTTTTAATTCCACAGGTAATTTTCCACATGCTAATTACCTTAATCATGTTGTATATCACGTGCCTAGTGCTTATTTGAGAGTTTTGTTTATATGCTCATAGGCTCAATTCAGTGCAGGTTATTAACTGTTAATTTCATCTGTTGGGATCTACACATATGTTAAAGCTACACCACCCTAAGTGATCATGAAAAGTATAAAACTGTGGAATTGCACCTAAGTTTAAAGATGTGCACATTTGGTGAAATAATATGCATTTTTAAAGGCTCTGTGTGCTTAGTTGTAAATGAGTTATTTACATTTACTTGACTAGTCAGCTCAGTTGCTTTATAATCTTCAAAGTACAAATACACAAACAGATCTCTCTCTGGTGATTTTCCTGAGTCTTCGTGTGCTCTTGTCACTTAAACAGTTGCTCACAAATGACGTGTTCGAAGCAGTTTCCATAGCACAGGTTCAGTTTATATCACAGCAGTCTGTGTGAATGTTTAGTCTTTCACTTAGGCTGTATTCATGTCGGATGTCCGTTCTTTATTGATGGAGTTTTTGGTTGCGCTTGGGCTCCGTTGCTGTGCGTGGGTTTTCTCTAGTTGCAGCGAGTGAGGTCTGCCCTTTGTTGTGGTGTTCAGGCTTCTCATTGCGGTGGCTTCTCCTGTGAAGTGCGTGGGCTCCAGTGGTTGCGGCACACAGGCTCGGTCGTTGCCGCTCCTGGGCTCTGGAGCACCGGCTGGGTAGCTGAGATGCTCCGGGTTAGTTGCTGTGCAGCAGGTAGAGTCTTCCCGGGTCAGGGACTGAACCTATCCATGTTCCCTGCATTGACCAGCGGTACCACTGGGAAAGTCCAGATGTCCACTTTTTTAATTTAAAAAGTTTTTTATTTTTTAAATAATTTATTGACATATAGTTGATTTATGATGTGTTTCTGCTCTATCTTGAAAAGATTCAGTTATGCATATATATATATTCTTTCCCCTTGTGTTCTGTGCTAGGATATTGAATATAGTTCCCTGTGCTACACAGCAGGGAACTGTGTTTATCCATCCTATATAAGATAGTTTTCACAAGATGTCCACTTGGGACAACTTTTTGTTACCAATTTTTCTATTTTCAAAAAGAGAAATGTTTCACAAATGAAAGTGGCTTTTGCCACTTGTTTTAGGATTTTTCCAGCAGGATGTCTGCGATACGGTATACAGGAAATGCCCAGCACTGCTGAAGTGCTGTTGGTGAATGTTTATGCACAATGTTGAGATGCATTTATGAGGGAGAATCAATAGCTAAAACTAATGTAAAAACATCTACCAACATAACATGGATAAGAATATATTTTTATTATAATTACTTCCTTACAATGCATTTTATTCATTCATTGCAGAATTTTCAGATTCCATTGGAATGAAAGCAAAATCAAGCCAAGAGTATGCTAACATTAAATTGCATGTCCACTGTAGGGGTATGGGAAATCACATTTCTTGGCAACCTACACGCCTTATATTAGAAGTTTTAAAATACATTATTTTGTGGCCTTCTTATCTGTTTAAAGAATTTCTTATCAAAATTGTTCAAGTGTTCTTGATTGTGATTTTTTAAAAAACTTTCGTGGGAAATATAGTACTCATTTTCAAATAAAATTCAGAGTGACCATGGTGCTGGCGATCAGATCGTGTTTTGATATAGCACGTGTTACGCAGTCCCTCACATGTGAGTGGGGCTGTTTGTCGGTCATTTTTAGAGAACTGCATTTCCCCAGGCGGTTGAACTAGGAGGCAGGGCTGCTGTTCTTCTCAGACCGGCCCAGGAGATGCAATCTAGTGCGAATCTTGATGCACGGATGTTAAGAGCTTGGGTCCTGAGGTCAAGGAGCCCTCCTAACACACCAGAGCGGCCCCTCACCAGCCCCACAGAGGTGTAGGTTTCAAGCCTCCTTGGGCTTCTCTGTTTATTTCTGAGACTCCCTTGCCCCCTTTCCCCAGGGGCGCCTGGGTGAGTGGGTGCTCTGACTCTCTGTGTTTCATCCTGGAGTCCCAGGGCAGCTGGTCTCGGCCAGGGTTGGGGCAGGCCCTCATGGGGGAGATGATGAGCACCAGATTCTCCGCAGTCTGTAAGGAATGGAGCACTCAGTCATCGTGCTGGGGAGGAACTCCTGGGGCGAGTGGGTAGGAAGGCAGCCTGGAAGTAAGCTAGCCTTGCTTGGAGTCTGTCCTGGCGGGCAGTCTCTGTGAGCTAGTCCTGCCTTTTCCAGCATCTTCCCCCACTGTGCTCTAGAGCCCAGAGGAGGTCTGTCCTTTTTTTGGATTTATAGAAGTGTCTCCCCCTTTTTATTTTAAAAATCTAAATTGAAGTATAGTTGATTTACAATATCATGTAGTGTCAGGTATACAGGTCAACGATTCTCTTATGTGTGTGTGTGTGTGTGTGTGTGTCTGTGTGTGTGTGTGTGGCAGGTCAACGATTCTCTTATGTGTGTGTGTGTGTGTGTCTGTGTGTGTGTGTGTGGACCCTGCTGGCTCAAGACTGTAAAGAATCTGCCTGCAAGGCAAGAGACCCAGGTTTGATCCCTGGAGAAGGGAATGGCTCCCCACTCCTGTATTCTTGCCTGGAGAGTTCCATGGATAGAGGAGCCTGGTTGGCTACACCCCATGGAGTCACAAAGAGTTGGACAGAACAGAACGACTAACATATCTATATGTTGTATATATGATATAGATTAACTTGACCTGTTCTAAGCCTTTGTTTTCTGATCTGTAAAGTACAGAGAATAGTGCCCTCTTTAGAGATCTTTAAGATCAGCAAAAGCTGCAGGTTTGTCCTCCATAGCAGTTTGTCTTCCAGAGCAGTGGCAGTGGGTCATGGTGGTTGCTTTTTTGTGGTTTGAGTCATAGTATTGCCTGTGAGAAGAGGAGTATTGCATTGAGTATTGCATATTGAGGAGAGGAGATGGCCCATCTGAGAAGGCGCTGTGGTTTTCTGTTGCAGTGCCAGATGCCAGTTAGATGGTGAACTCCAGATAAAGGAGTGTGTTTCCCATGGTCTGGCTGAAGCCCGCACTGTGTCCCATCCCATGGGTATGGCAGTTGGAGATGAGATGCTGTGATTATTTGTGTGCCATCACATCCCTGGTTGAGTTTAGCCTGGATAAAATAATCCACATAGAAGCAACCTGGTAGAGCCATAAACACAAGATGGCATTTCAACCTTCTGCCTGAGCAGAGAGAATCTGACTCTTGTATTTCCTATAAGAGCATTAACAGCCTTCTAGTACTTGAAAAAACAAAGCAAAGAAATCTCCAAAATCAGTACTACTTACTGAATTCTTGAAGAATAGTGTAAAAACTATTTCTTAGAGTTAAGTACAGTTATACCAGGAAGATATAATATAGGTGCCCTGACAAGTTCTCAAAGTAGAAATGTTTCCTATAGATCTGTGTCCAAGTTAATGATCTTCAGGGTTGTCTTTTTTTTTAATCTCACAGTTTGCCTCACATTGTTCCCAGATGTTTTAAGCATCTCATTATGCATAAGCTTAAAAAACTAAAGAAGCCCTATTTGCAGACACTTTGATTTTACTGGAGCATATGTGAGCCTGCGTGCATGCTAGGTTGCTTCAGTTGGGCTCAGCTCGTTGGGACATCACTGACTGTGTCAAGACCAACAACTCTTTGTGACACCGTAGCCCACCAGGCTCCTCTGTCCCTGGGATTCTCCAGGCAAGGATACTAGATTGCGTTGCTATTTCCTCCTCCAGGGGAGCTTCCCCACCCAGGGTCTGAACCAGTTAAGTCTCCTGCTTTGCAGGCGGGTTCTTTACCACTAGCGCCACCTGGGAAGCTCTACTGAGCATGGTATGTAACAGCAATTTTAAAAAAAATGACGTATAGTTGATACGTTACTTGTATAACATAGTGGCTCACGGTTTTTAAAGGTTTTACTCCATTTGTAGTTATTCTAAAATATTGGCTGTGTTCCCTGTGTCTTACAGTATGTCCTTGTAGCTTATTTATTTTCTACATGTTAATAATAGTTTACCTCTTAACTGCCTACCCCTATCTTGCCTTCTCTCCTTACCTCTCCCCACTGGTCACCATTAGTTTGTTCTCTTTATCTGTGAGTCTGTCACAGAAGTTTTAATGTTTCTTCTCATTTGTTAAATTCCAAACTTTTGGTTTGTGGATTTAATTTCTGGTGAAGACTTTTCCTGATGATTTTAATATTAATTTTCCTGAGTTGACAGGATCAAATAAAAACATATATATATATATTTTTTTTTTTTTTTTTTTTGGGAAGGAAAGCATTTTTACAGGTTCCCAGGAACACCAGTGCTGTGAGATGCCTTGGGGTGAGGAGGGGGTGGCGGGGAAGGCTTCCTTTGCCAAGAGTTTGGAAAGCAGCCTTCCCAGATTAGAGAGATTTATGGCACACATTAGCATATTAAAGACTGAATTTCTGTGGTAAAGAGCCCTGTTTAATCCAGTGTTTTACAAAATCACTTGGTCATGGATTCTTTTTTTATCAAAGAATATCTATTAACATCCCTTTGAGAAATCCTGCAGGAGAGTTTTAGAAATGACTGTTTTCAACAAGTCTAATTAATTTTGTGTTAATTCGAGTTCCAGATTTGGACAGGATCTAGTTAATTTGGTTGTCCTTGCAGGAATGTTTTCTCACAGCCTTTCTTATGGGTCGTTGACTTTCTAATTCCCGGATAACTCACACTTTCAGTCTGCTTGAGCTGTAACTGAGCCAGAATCTGCTCACTGTAACTCCCACCCTCATGTCTTGGGTCAGCACTGCCCCCCCCACCCCCACCCCCCCCCCCCCCCCCGGCATGGTATATGTCAGCTACTAAATATGTGAAGAATTAATTTTGTCGACTTAAAGCTTCTGTCGACTTAAAAAATATGTACAACCTAAAAGCTGAGAGTTAGTTTTACTCGGTGGGGATGTTGGGCTTGAGCCGGGGAGACAGGACCTCAGGTGACCGGGGAGAGCAGACTCCGAGGGGCAGGAGAGGAGCCAGGCTACATACAGGTTTGCAGCAAGGGCAGGTAGTCTATGGAAAGATTACCGTTAGTTAAGAGAAAGTGAAATCTCTCACATGAAGAGATTTAGCAGTTTTTTATGTATGGGAAGATGCAGGTGTCCCGCTTGCTGAAATTATTTCTTTCCTATGCGCCTGGCCCTCGGGGCCCAGTCCTGCTTTTTATTGTTCACCTGCTTCTTCCTTGTTTACCTTGGGGAATGTGGTGGATGGTGCCTCTCATAGCCCCCTGCTCCTCATCTCTTAGCTGATGGCTTCTGAATAGCTGGCTTTGTTTCACCTGGGCTCAGAAATTTGCATTTGGAAAAGTCTTGTTTATTGGTAGAGTGTTAAAGCAGAAAATACTTTATTTCACACTTTCATATCCTTCATTTCATGTGATCATTCCATTTCTATGCCATGCATTTATTTTTCTAGCATGTTCTCTCTGTGTTTTTACCTGTGTTAAGACTTGAGTTGAAGGAAGGCAATCGGTTGAAGGAAAGTCGATCAGGTCTCACAGCGGTGCAGCGGGAGCTTGGGCCCACGGTATCCACTCTGTGCTCAGCTCCTTGCAGGTTATCTCTGACCTTCCACCTCCCTACCTTTGTGCATGTTGAGCTGTTTCCCTGTTCACTTACCTTTAAGGGATTTTTTTTCTTTGTTGCAGAATGACTCCTTTTGTCATAACTATTTTCCAGTTTTTCTACAAAGAGCAAGTATTGCTTTTCTTTCAGAAAAGAACAAGATAATGTTATTTTATAAAACCTTCGTCATTTTCCTTCTGAATTTGCTTTGGGAAGGGGACGACAGTCAGATCATTCGTCTCTTTCACAGGAATGGCCTGATAAGGACATTGTGTTGCTATCCCCAAGGTATTTGTGTTTCAAATGTCTTGGTGGTGGTGCTGGTGGGAGAGATTGGAGGGCCAAACCAGGCCACGGCCTGTCTTTTTGTACAGACCATAGGTTAAGAATTATTGTTACAGTTTTTAAAGAATTAAAGAACAAATCAAAAGAGGAATATTATTTGGGGGCATATGAAAGTTCTTTGAAATTCAACATTCAGTGTCCATAAACAATTATGCTGAACCCAGGCATGCCCATTCATTTGTGTGTTGTTATACCATGTGACCCTTAAAGCCAAAAATATTTCCCACCTGGCTCTTCACAGAAAATGTTTGTGGAGCTCCATCTCCGGGTGAGGTTTTGTGTATATTTAGGGTAAGGTTTTGAGTGAATTCACTTTGTTCTGAATCCGTTTGTGAAGATGGCTTTCTGTTCCCACATGTAAGATCTGCTGTGGTTCAGTGAATGTAGTTTTATACCATAGCTGCATTGTCCTGAGCCAAACAGATGGCCAGATATTTCTCCAGCAAAGATGGTTTATTCAGGAGCGACAGAGGATTGCAATACAGGGTCTGCAGCCAAGGGGAGTCGCCGGAACATTCAGACATCGCAAGGGAGGGGACCCCTGTTACAGTGCGGGGAGGAGGTGGGTGGGCTGCAGTTAACACAGACCTGCTGGCTTTTCATTGGCCGAGCCCTGGCCGGCTGGGAAGGTGGGTCTTCTGCGGGGCTCGGCTGTCATCACAGGCTGTGAGAGCGCCCCCTGCTGGTCACCCGGCTCTGTTTCATTGAGGTTTTTAAACATTTTTATTTATTAATTTTTTACAGCTGCTTTTCTGAATGTGCTTCTTTCTTCGATTTATTTAAAAAAAAAAAAGCATTTGAAAAGGCCAACTCAGTACATTGCTTCATTGTTTTAGGTAAGATTTTTCTTTCTGTGATAACCCTTTTCGAGTGAGATGGAGTCAAGAAAGAGATACCTGCTTCAAGTAAGTGTTCAGTAAGTCGTGCTGATGGAAAACTGAGGAATTATGTTCCTTGTGCCTCAGATTAGGTCTGTTTCCCAGCTGCGTCACTGGGCAGCCCTTTCAATATGGCTGTTCCGTTTGGTTTTTGCCGTTTTATTATAGATCTCTGTTTTTGTTTAGGTGAAAGTGGTTGACATTGCCAGTTTTTCTAGCCTCATTAGTATTGTAATTAGTCCTTTGGTTTAATTATTAGGTGATTACTTTGGAAACTATTTTTAATAAATACAAATCATAAGTCCTTTTAAGTGTATTTTCATTGCGTGTACCTCCAGAGTAGAACGGCCTGACTTCCTGTCTTATATTCTGGGCCCTGTTCTTATTCTTAATTCCTGATGAATTGTGATGAGTGTAAGTATGTCCTGTGTGCAAACAAAATTGCCAACCAGTAACTCAAAGGGCGTGTGAGTTACATAGTTTTAGCTCTCATACAATATTTAGGTCTCTGATCCATTTGGAAGAAAAGGTTCAAATGAATCCTTTGGCATGATGAATATTAGTTTCTCAGCATCATTTGTTGAAAAGATTCAACACTGAATTGCTTTTGTTCTTTTGTGAAAAACCAGTTCTTAGGACTTCCCTGGAGGTCCACTGGTTAAAACTCTGGGCTTCCAGTGCAGAAGGTGCAGGTTCAGTCCTTGGTTGGGGAATTAAGATTCCACATGCTGTGTACTATGGTGGGAAAAAATAAAATAAAAAACAATTGTCCATGACTATGTGTCTATTTCTGGACTCAGTTGGGTTCCATCGATCGATATATGTCAGTTTTTTAAAAAAGCATTTTTAAAAAGATTCTTTATTAATTCCTAAAACTTGGTTTCCCTGAACTTCTTTCTGGCAGTTGCTTCCCAGATCAGTTTGGATGGGTCGGGGGAACACCTAGAGGGTGCGGTGCAGGGGTGGAGGTTTCCCTCTGTGTGTTGGTCATTCAACAGCACTGTCCAGCTCCAGCCTTATGGGAGGACACAGTGCCAGGTACAGATTGTCACAGATGCCGTGGTGGGCCCCGCCGGGAGAGCTGGATCCCCTGCTGGGAAGTGGGTGATGGAGCTCACGATTCTGTGTCCTGAGTCTCTCTTTTCTTCCCCCTCACCAGGCAGGCACTCAGGAGCCCGCAGCTAGGGCATGGCTAAGGTCGCAGGCAAAGTGCAGATGGCTCATCTGTTATTTATTGAGCCGAACTTCTTTGGCTGTCTACTGTATGAAGGGTGCTGTGCGAAGCACGAAGCATTTATAATGAGGACCTGAGACTCTGTCCTCTTAAGGGCCTTACGCTTGTGCTATCACAAATGTAAAACTATTGTTGAAGGAAAAAGATGGTCGGTGTCCTGGTGTAAGCCAAGGCACACGGAGGGCAGCGGAGGGACGCTTTCACGGTTTGGGTGACTCTGGAGTGTGAAGGAAGAGTAAGAGGCAACAGCCAGAGGCGGAGTGGGGACAGAACAGCATTTCGGGCATAACGAATCCCGCAAGTGCAGGCAGAGACCGCCACTGTCCAGCCGGCATTCCTTCCCGGCGCGCTCCGCCCTCGGGACTGGAAGCGCAGCTGTCCCGCCCGGGCGCTGGCGCCGCAGCTGTGTCCCCGCATCACCTTTGCGCACGGGGCCGCTGAGTTTCAAGGTGGTCCCTGGCCCCAGCCGCTCTCTGGTGACACTTATCTGTCTAAAAGAGAGGATGTTCAGAACAGGGACTGGAGGAAAAAGAGGATCCACTTAGATTTTAGGCTTTAGTAATGCTGCATATGTGGGCATCGCCTCTGATTCTGGTCGTGAACGCCCGCGAGGACTAACTGCTGAATGTCTGTGGTCCACAGGTCTCTAATGAGCAGATTGAAATGTGGAAATTTGGTAAAATTGCAGTGTCATTTAGGAGGTAATCACTTAAAAAAAAAATTGAAGTATGTTGGTTTTACACAGTTAATTTCTTCTGCACAGCAAAATTATTCAGCTACATATCTATATGTATCTACATATACTCTGTATCTTTACATACCTATATTCCATAAAAAAGAATGTGTATACACACACACACACATATTTTTTCACATTCTCTTCCACTGTGGTGTGTAGGATATTGAATAGACTTCTTCGTGCTATGCAGTAGGACCTTGTTGTCCAGCCTGTGTATAGTAGCTTACATCTGCTAACCCCAGCCTCCTGCTCCATCCCTGGGAGGTGATCACTTTGAAGAAATTGATGCCAGCTTTTTAAGCTTGAATCTTCCCACCAGAAGGTACAATTCTGTGGCAGAGATTCATTTCAACAACAGTGTGTATACAACATCTGTCCAAAATTTTCTTTATTAGTCATGGATAAACTAATATTTGTGATTCTGCCCACACTTCTGGGTCTGGGGGCCTTGGAGTTTCATCTGGATTGAAGGAAACGTTTTAACAGGGGGCAGGTTTCAGCATGGTTGGGAGCAGAAGCAGTGGGATCGCATGATCTGGGGGTGTCTTTAAAAATAGTCTCCGTGTTCATCTCCCTGCGACAGTTGTCTTGTCATAATCCCGGTTGCTTCAGAGGTTTAATGAAGAGGATGCAGCCAGCTGTCTCAGTTGTTTACTTGTAAGGACTTGAGGACCTGGGCTTATGTGTAAAGAAGGGTGGATCAGTTGCATGTGAAGTATCAGAGAACATCACAGTGTTTTAAAGGGCTCAGAACCTCAGTGTGTGCTCCTGAGAGACCCTGAGATTTTCTAGTCCTCAGGACTTAAACAGACATGAAGCCACGGCCCGTGTCATCCCTCTCTTGAAGCATAGTGCTCCGAACGGCACACGGGAAGTGCTCCCGCTGGTGTGACCCAGGGCGGCCCTCCTGGCCAGCTGCCTGCCCAGAGCGGTGCCCACAGCCCCTGCCCCGCCGCCTGCAGAGGGCGCTGCCGCCTCCCGGGCCTGAGCCTTGTCACTGGGCACCATCCCAGTCGGGGGCACAGCCTCGCTCATCATCCTCTGCCAAGGAGGCGCAGTTACCCCTTGAGGGCTCGGCGGGGCCTTTGCACACAAGAGTGTGCCGTGAGATCGTGGTTCTTTTTGCTATAAACAGTTGTCTTAAAAGGTATTTTATTTTATGTACTTAAAAGAAATTTTAAATTGAAGTATAGTTGATTTACAGTATCATGTTAGTTTCAAGTGTACAACAGTGATTCAGTATATTTTCAGATTCTTTTCCCTTCCAGGTTATTACAAAATACTGAGTAGAGTTCCCTGTGCTATATACAGTAGGACCTTGTTTATTATCTTTTTTTTTTTTTTTTTGGCTGCGAGGCACGGGAGATCTTAGTTCTCTGACCAGGGATCAGACCTGTGCCCTCTGCATTGGAAGGTGAAATATTGACCCCTGGACTGCCAGACAAGCCCAGTTACCTCTTTTATGTATAGTCATGTGTGCGTGTTAATCCCAACCTGCTAATTTGTCCCCCAACTCCCCTTTCCCCTTTGGTGACCATAAGTTTGTTTTGTATGTCTGTGAGTCTCTTTCTGTTTTATAAATAAATTCATTTGTATCTTTTTTTTTTTTTTTAGCTTTCACATGTATTTGTCTTTGTCTGACTTACTTAGTATGATAATGTCTAGGTTCATTCATGTTGCTGCAGATGGCGTTATTTCATCCTTTTTAGGGCTGAGTAGTATTCCATTATATGTATGTACATCTTCCTATCCATTCATCTGTCCATGTACACTTAGATAGCCATGTCTTGGCTACTGTAAATGATGCTGCAGTGGACATAGGGTTGCATGCATCTTTCTGAATGATGATTTTTTTTTTTCCAGATACATGCGTGGGAGTGAGATTGCAGGGTCATATGGTAGCTCTGTTTTTAGTTTTTAGGAACCTTCATACTGTTCTCCACAGTGGCTGTTGGCAGTCTACATTCCCAGCAGTGTAGGAGGGCTCCTGTAAAAGGGATTTTAGGTGGTGCCAAGGGAGAGGGCAGCTCCTCTTCGGGACAAGTGTCCACTGCTCTGCTGAATTACTGTGCAACAGGCTGGGCTCCGACAGCCGGTCAGGCGTTTGACACAAGCCCCAGAGGAGATGATTCAGCTCAGAAGCATTCGGTAAGCGGGGGCCACAGCAGGCCTTTTCGTTAGAGTTGCCAAGTCGTTGGAGGTTCTGTCCCTCTCCGTGACCCCTCTCTTGGACTCTTCTCTCCCTGCCCAGCAACTGCCCCAGGCCCTCTGTTCCTCCTCACATTCAGAGCTCTCCTCTGGACCCCTGGGTGCCCGGGTGCCTCCCTCCCTCGGCCAGCCCCCGAGATTACTTCATCTTATTACTAACCGTGCTCAAAGCGACTCTGAAATGGGTAACAGACAGGTATTAAGAAGAATATCAGTGTGATAAAGTGACTTGGAATTTGGAGGCAATGACTGATTGTTTCTTTATCCCAGGAGCTGTCTTATTTTTATCTGGGAGCTGGTTGTATTTACTTGAACTCATCTCCAGTTTCTAATAGTTAATCCGAACCTAATTTACATTCTTGGGAATACCTTACCAGAGAGTCACTAAGTGGGGGTTTATGGAGGAGATACACATTTCTTGAACTAGTTGTAAGTTTTGTCATGTCTGTAACTTAAATTTAAAATGAAAGTTAAAATAAAAAAAACATTTTAGGGACTTCCCTGATGTCCAGTGGTTAAGACACCTCCAATGCAAGGGACACGGGTTCAGTCCTTGGCTAGGGAACTAAAATCCCATATACTGTGACAAGGCCAAAAAAAAAAGAGTACTTCTTGATAAAGTTGGGAAAAAAGAAACATTTTTTACATGATTTGTATTGAAAAACGTGCAATTCTGTTTCAGAACTTTTCCAGTAAAAGCTAGAATTTGAGAAAACAGTGGAATTTGTTAAAAATGTTGGTGATAAAGGAATAGAACTTTGATAGTGGAGCATGGGCTCCCCGTGTCAGGCTCATCTCGCGTGTTTAGGACTTGGCATGTGTGAGCTCACATTGTGCATTGCTTTTATAATAATATTCTGCAGAGTTGTCATTATCTGTCTTGTTACATCACTGTAGTCACATACTTATATCTGTATCAAAATTTCATTTCCCCAACTTGCTCGTTAATTATTCCTGAGAAGTGTAGAGTGATTCTGACACCCGCTTTCCCCAGGTCTTGCTTCCTTTTGCCCAAACTGTAAAAAGGTGAACGGGAGAGAGATGAGTGTCAAAATCCAAGTGACTGGTGTCTTCCCATTTCCTGATGTTGTTATTGAAAACTGTCCTTGATTTCTGGAAGTGATAAATGGTTTAAAGAAAGATGCATGTCAGGTATGAGCTAGGTGGGCACTGGATAAACTTGAAAGTAGAGACCCACATCGTCTGGCCAAGCATCCCTGCCTTTGACCCTCAGTGACTGTCGTGCACCTAACCCCCACCCCAACCCTGCCACCCCTTTTAAAGCTCACACGGAGTGGATGATACTGATGTCTTTGTGAACCAGGGCTCCTTTGTTTGACATTGTAGTATGGAGGCTCTTTAGAATACATCCTTAATGAGAACCAACCCTCCAAACAGTGGGCAGATACACAATAATAGAAAGTAGAGTAATTGACTTCTGAATTTTACTTTTCTCCTTCAATTACATTATTTATACTTGTTGAGCACCAAGACATGATACAGTTCTGCAGGCCATAAAAGATCTGCAGACCAAGGGGAAGACCTGTGCAAAAATAGATTTTTATCTGTCTTTCTGTTGTAAAAGGGAAGAACTAGAAGGAAAAGTAGACCCAAATCAGACCAAACTAAACCAGAACCAGCCACCCAAACCCCAAACAAATTATTAAAGAAAGTAATTTCATCCTTTAAAATTTCTAAAAGTTGAAATCTTCTTTTATAAATGTTCCTATGACAATGGTGAAACTGTACAGAAGAAAATATAAGAAGTACCTGGGTTAAAACCATAATCAGAATGCTCCCAAAGCTTAACGTGTTTATCAGTAAGAAAGCTGACTTAACGACCTGTAGTTCTACCTTGTAATGAAAGACTAGAGAAGACCTTTTGTCTTTGTTTGGTTTTTTAAAGTTGTTTGTAGATTGTCCATCTGAAAGCTTGAAAGAGAAATCTTCTTTGTCTGAGAACTAATCATGTCCTTTATGGAGTAGACAGATTATTTGTACTACTTGGGGCCAACAGCTGAGTTGTTTAAAACTCTTTCTTATTTTATTCATTAATACCTTAAAATGTATGATGAATATCTTTACTTTATGGTTAGAAACCAGTGAAGGAGATAACTATGAGTGGCCTTAATGCTGACCTAACACACTGCCTAGAGAAAAGCATGACCACCTTTTTATTACATCAGATAATGATATTTACCCTTTATATTTCCCTGAACCAGTTTAGAATTTATGGTAATTTAGGAAGAGTCTGAGCTGTGGTTTTATTTTTTCACCATTCTTGAAGAAACAGTACTGAAATAAGTTTGTAATAAACAACCATTCAGATAAGGCACCTACTGAAGCGAATGTAGTGTTTTGAAGCATTTCTGTGTATTTTTGAAGCATCAATTTACTTATCAATAATTGATGTAGTAACTTATTGGCAGGTTATTTTTGTTTTTGAAGTAGGACTTGTAAGGAGCTCACTCCCAAGAATGTGGTTGCTTATTTTTTCTGAATGTATTTGTTCAGAATCCAAAAATTGCTTTGAATAACATCTTCATTCGTAGTTTGGCCTGAAGCTGAGTCTCCGGTTTCTTTCCACCCAGGGCTGTGAGGTGCTCCTCTTGGGCAAGCCTTTATTATTCATGTGCCTTTCTAAAGATAGGGGTTGTTTGCCAGAGTAGCGTGTCCTTCAGCTTTGGGACTGCCCTGAGAGGGGCCTGGCCGTCCTTGCCCCTGGTCTGCTCCTTGCTGCTGGTGGAGGCATCCCCTTTCCCCCGGGTTCACCGAGGCAGTGTGTGGCCTCTGTGCTCCCCGCCAGCGACCTTTCCTGCATCCTCGCCTATCGACTGGACCTTCGGCCGCTCTTTCTGGGTTTGCTCAGGATAGTGCGGGAGCTTTCATGTTGCTCAGAGATGGTGTGTCCTCATTCTGCTTGGGTCTCCGCGGCTGGCTCTGCTCAGGGCAGGCTTTCCGTACCCAGGAGGTCAGCCCCCCGCGCCCTGCCCCTGCTCCCCATCCCCACTCCTGTCCCCTTGGCGTCCCGGACGCTGTCCTTCCCTGGAGCTGGGAGCTCCCTCGTCTGGCCCCCGTCCAGTTCTTTCCTCCAGGTGGGACACTCCCATCTTTGGGGGAGGCCTTCTCAGACTCCCACGAAGTTTCTGTCATCCCCATCTGTGGGCCTCAAGAGGTGGCGTGCTCTCTTTATCCACGTCTGCACCCTTCGCGTCAGTTCAGGGGCTTCCCTGGTGGTCCATGGTGGGGAATCCACTTGCAGTGCAGGGATGTGGGTTCAGTCCCTGGTCGGAGAACCAAGACCCCGACGCCACGGGGCGTCTCAGCCCTCCTGCCGCAGCTGCTGAGACCTTGACTTACAAAGCCTGCCTCATGCAATGGAGAGTCACTTTTTATTTTTGTGGCCAAAAAATAAAAGCAAGGCGGTACCCTGGCGTGTGAGGAATGCTTAATAAATATTTGCTGACACGAGCTGCAGTTCTGCAGCAGCGCTAAGGATAAACATGGGAAGTGAGGCTTTCCTCTAGTTTGACATCAACCACTAAAAGTCAGACTTTTGCAAAAGGAATCCTCGAGCATTACATAAGCAACTGTGTTTATATATCTGAAGGTCAACCTGATCTTCAGACTTGAATTTGATTTAGCCCATGTGAAATCAAGCAATTACAAGCTGAAATAAAAATCCCAGAGTGCTATTTTGAGCCGTTAAGCCATTTCGATGATAAAGACCTGGCATGGTCTACTCTGTTCTCTGTCGGAAATAAAATGGGAATATTTATGTGTCATCAGCAGGACCTTGTTCGGGGTCTCACCCCACCCACCTCGCCTCTATTTCCTTTTCTTAGGAAAACTCCTCCTAAGCAAAAGATGAGCGCCCTCTAGGGGTGAACTTGTACATGCAATGCAGCACTGAATTTTAAGAAAGCCTCCAAAATTCTGGGAGAATCCCATAGGATTCAAAAAACACAGAAAAAGATGCTTCATCCCTGTTATGTAACTCAAGTTATATAATTTAACCCCAGAGTGTCCCAGAGTGCTTTCAACTTGCTCATCATTTCCTCTAGCACTATTTATTCAGACAGTTTTCTGTCCCACAGGGAGAGAATATCCAAAATGAGAAGAAAGAATGTTTTATTAAAAAGTGAAAGCGGGAGGTTGAAACTCTTGGCAGTTTGCAGTCATCTGTGAAGGAAAGTTACCAGGCCACGTGTCTGCGACTCAGACATTGGGCAAAATAAAAGGTTTTTCTGTGGCAGCTGAACTATTTCCTTCTTTTTTCACCCCTAATTGATCATATGACTGGTTATTTCTCTAGGACCCCAGTCACTTTCACTCAGTTCATCCATAACCACTCCTTCCTCATAATACTATAGTTTTTATTTTCCACAATGACGATATTTAATTTTTAGTTGACATTCTTTTTCTATCTCATTTGTTTGTGGTGAGGAAAATGAACCATTACTTATAAAGCACTTAAACAGGGTCAGGTCCGTTTATGTATTTTTATTATTATTAATAATGGTGCATTTGTTTTATATGGAGCCATGAAGATGAAAATAATGGTATCTTACATTTAGGTAGCGTTTTTCATATACAGTACTTCTCTGGAACCTGAGAATGACCCCCTGAGACAAGAAAAATAAGCAGTATTCCATGATAAATAATGACTCAGCATGTTTGCAAGCATTACAGAAGCTGATTTAATCTATTTCTGTATTTCTTCCTAAAATTCTTAGCAGCTTTCCATTTGACATGCTTTCTCTTTTAAGTTGACAGTGATTTTTAAAAAAATGATGACAATTTTTATTTTCAGATCACAGAATTCTCGTTCTCTAGTTTGAACTTGAGGCCTTCTGTTTCCCGTCTTTTATTTTGCAGGTGAGAAAACGGAGGCCTCGAGAGGTTGGGTAACTGGTTCATGAGACCCGCAGCAGAGGCGTGCCTGAAATCCTTTTTCCCTTGTAATATGTTTTCTCTTTTCCTTACTTGGTTTTGCTTGGCTTACTCTTCTTCTTCTTTAAACATGCCTAATTTAATTTTTCTTTATTGTCACATAAATGTGGTTGTGGAAAAGAACATCTTGTGGTGGAGAGTTTCCCTCATGTCCGTAGTTGGGTTCAGTCTGGCAGAGCAAGTTGTGAAATTGCTTTCATGTGAAATATGTGTTCAGAATCACACCTCATCTTTTTAAAAATTGATTTCTAATTGATTTTTAATTAACTGATCTTTTAAATTTTAATTGAAGTAAATCTGATCTACAGTGTTTTGTTAATTGCTGTGGTATGGCAAGGAATTCAGTTACACACACACACACACACACACACACACACACACACACACACACACACACACGCTGTTTTGAACAATACCCTTTTCCATGATGATCATCCTAAGGTATTGAGTACCGTTCCCTGTGCTGTGCAGAAGGACCTTGTTACCCATCCTGTGAGTTACAGCTCACCTCTGCCAGCCCCAGCCTCCCCCTCCAGCTGTGCCCCATGCCCCTGCCCCGGCAGCCCCCAGTCTGTTCTCTGTGTCTGTGATTCTGTTTCTGAAAGTCAGAGTTTCCCAGTCGTGTCCGACTCTTTGCGACCCCATGGACTGGGGCCTACGAGGTTCCCCCAGCCGTGGGATTTCCCAGGCAGGAGGAATACTGGAGTGGGTTGCCATTTCCTTCTCCAGGGGATCTTCCCAACCAGGGATCGAACTCGGGTCTCCTGCCTCAGAGGCAGACTTTTCACTGTCTGAGCCAGCAGGAAGCCCCGTGTCATAGATTGGCTCATTTGTGTCATATTTCTGATTCCGCATGTGAGCGGTATCATGCGGTCTTTGTCTTTCTCTTTCCGACTTACTTCACTTAGTATGATCATCTCTCGGTACATCCCTGTTGCTACAAATGGCACCGTTCCATCCTTGTAAATGGCTGCGTAGTATCCCACTGTATGTATGTGCCACATCTTTTTCCATTCATCTCTTGATGGACATTTAGGTTGTTCCTGTGTCTTGGCCACTGATCACACCTCATCTTTAACCGTCCTGGAGTGAGGAGGACTGAGGAAGTGGATCTGGATTGAAATGTGGCTCTGGCAGGCATGGGTGGGCACGGGGGGCCAAGAGCGCCTGGCTTTCTTAATGTTGATTGTTCATTCCTGCCTGGGGCGGGGGCATCCTTACTGTGCGCTGTGTTCCACTGTCCCTCCTGAAGATGTCAGACCTGCATGATAGAGTTGTCTGTTTTGAGAGATTCGACAGCTGCCTCAGGGTCAAGAGATGCATACTATTGTTTATGTAACTGTGGCCTCTCATGTTCCTGCTCAGGCTCTTAAGAATTAGTCTGCTCTCTGCTTACACTGGACATACTCAGAGGAGTATGTTGATTTAGATGTACACATATGCATGAAATCCACAAGCTTAGCTCTTTTGCCTTGTTTTTTTTTGTTGTTGTTAATTGAAGTATAATTGACAGATAGCATTATATTGGTTTCAGGTGTATGACCTCATGATTTGATATTTGTATATGTTATAAGATGATCAAAAGTTCTAGTTATAATACCATTCAGCACCAGACAAAGTTAACTTTCAGGATTTGGTTTCTTGGCAGCTTTCAAATATGTGATACAATATTATTGACTACAGTCACCCTGCTGTACACTGCATTCCCATGTCTTATTTATTTTATAACTGAAAGTTTGTTTCTTTTGATCTCCTTCGCCTGTTTCACCCACTTCCCAGCCCCAACCCTTGGCAACCACCATTCTGTTCTCTGTGTCTATGATTTTTGTTTTGCTTGCTCATTTGTTGCTTTTTAGATTCCACTTATAAGTGAAATCATACAGTATTTGTTCTCTGTCTGACTGATTTCACTTAGTCTGATTCCCTCAAGGTCTCTGTTGCAAATGGCAAGATTGTGTTTTTAGTGGCTGAGTAATATTCCACTGTGTACATGTGTCGTCTTTGTCCATTTGTCCATCCATGGACAGCTTGTTTTTAAGTGGATCCTTAGCCTTACACTCACGCTTAAGGCTTGGAATGAGGCCAAGTCAGTTCTTACAGTGCTGTTAATATGTGAGTAGAAAATTGAGTATTAGCAGTCATTTCATAAAGTTGCTTGTCTGCACACGTGTGTGTTATGTATATCATAGATTTCTTCCTGAAAAGATCCCTGGAAATTGGCTCTGAAATGTAATTGAGTATTTCAGGAGAATGTCATTTAATGATATTCATTTAATAGAAGGTAAAATATTTAATGGAAGGAATAATCTACTTTTTAGGTATTTATAGATTTTCTAAATAGGACTGTCTGAAATGTGTTATGATGTGCTTCTCTCTTTTTTTTTTTTTTTTTTTAGAAAAATGAAGTATTTTTAAGCTTGCTTTTATTGTTATATAATTATCTTGTGACACCAAAGAGTCAGCTGATATTCCTTGGGTATTGGGAAATCAAAATAAAAATGTCAACTTGTGAAAATGGAAACACTTGGTTAAAAATAATCTGACTGTTTCAGTTTTGCTGGTCATTTTATAGGTACTATTGGTATTAGTAGTTACTTAAAGCTATTAGGCCTGAGTGTAATGCTTACATTATTTGTCACTAATGATGCATAGATAGGTAAATGAATATTAGTTGAATATTAAAAAGTACCGTGACTTAGGCAGAAAGTCCCCAAATACTAGTCATAGGAGCTGATAAATTTGATATGAAACTCTGAAGGAAATTTTATTCTTCACTAATTACAAATATTTTCTGACAGTAAATCATAAAGCATGTAGTCAGTTAAGATAATAAAATTTAGTAGTATTAAATTTTTCTTTAATTGAAAGATTTTAAAATTGGGATATCGACTCAGTGGACATGATGAGTTTGAGCAAACTCTGGGAGATAGTGAAGGACAGGGCAGCCTGGCGTGCTGCAGTCCATGGGGTCGCTGAGCCGGACACGACTGAGTGGCTAAATGACAACAGCTAGTCTACAATGTCCCAGTAGTTTCTGCTTCACAGTGAAGTGAATCAGCTATATGTATACTTGTATCCCCTCTTGTTTTGGATTTCCTTCCCGTTTAGGTCACTGCAGAACAAAATTTAATGGTATTCAAGCTGCTTTTTTAGACCCGAAAGTCTTAGCCATCAAAGGCTTGCTTCCAGTTTACATGAGGCCCTTTCTTGCTGGTTGCCCTGTAGTCGGAAAGTTTTGACCATACTTTGGATCTTTTTGTTTCTTTCTGCTGTTTAGTCACATGAAACTTTGCACATGCAAAGAAGTTTGACTCTTGCGTGTAAACCTCCAGAGTGTGTGTACCACGCGGACGGGGGGCGCGCAGACCTGTGCCCACGTGCTGTGGGGGAATGCTGCTCCCTGCCTCTTTCTGGACCCCGTCCTTGGCTTGCAAAGTCACGCAGCCCAGCATCGCCCCAGGGGAGCAGGTTGGGGTGGGCCCCCCTGCCGTGGGCCAGCTGTGCTCGCGACCTGCGCTCACCGTGTCTGTCCGGCAGAAACTGACAGCCGGCCGGCGTTGCCAGGGGTGTCCCTCTGTGGCTGACCAGCAGCACTTTGGGGAAGTCTTTGGTGGTTTGAGCTATAAACTAAGAAACTTAAACCAGCCTTGTTAACTGTCAGCTAGAGTGAGTGTGGTTATGCGGTTTATCCCCCGGGAGGGATAAATCAGTGGTTGGGTTTAACACACACACACTAATATATATAACAGAGATAACCAGCAAGGACATACAGGGAACGATACTCAGGACTCTGCAATAACCTATATGGGAAAAGACTGAAAAAGAATTGATAATATGTATAACTGAACCATTTTGTTTTGTACCTGAAGCCAGCTCAATGGTGTAAATTAACTGTAGTCCAATAGAAAATTTAAAAAGAAGTTATTCAGAAAAGAAAAGAAAATCCTATGCTGTGCGAGAAATTTTGAATAGAGGCCTTAAAACCTCACATACATTTTAAAAAACTTTTAATTTTGAGATAACCATAGACTCACAGGAATTTTCAGAAGGAGTACCTAGAGTCTCATGGACCTTTTAACAAGGCTACATCTCTGGACTTTTAACATGAGGAGTGTGTGCCTCTGGCTTCCTGAATTTTGTGACCCAGAGATCAGGAAGACCAGCGTGGGGCTGGGGGGCTAAACACTCAGCTTGTTAAGTGTCCCTGGCTGCTGGGTCAGGAATCGTGATTCAGGTCAGGGCATCGCCTACGTAAAACACTGCATGAATGAACGCACAAGGAACGTTTTCTCCTTGTCCACTTTCTTGTTCGGGTACTAAGGATAATCTGAGCTCTATAACCAAAAATTTTAAATTGTGTTTTTGTCTATAGGTTCGAAAACATGTGAACGATCTCTATGAAGACTTGAGGGACGGACACAATTTGATCTCTCTCTTAGAGGTTCTTTCGGGAGACACCTTGGTAAGTTTCAAATTTCATAATTTATTTGGAGGAACGTGTGATCCTTTTTGCATATGACCTAGTATGTTTTCAGCACAAACTGTTCAGATTTTTGCAGCATCCGTCTTGTGAGCTGCTGTGAATTCTGCTTGAAAAAAGAGTTCTGGTTAGATTCTGAAGCATTTTCAGACTTTAAATGATGTGCATTTGGGAGATGGAAACACTTTGATGACCTTGCTTATATAATCAGTTCTGTAATTAAAATACTACTGCTGTTCTTCTTTTTTACCTGGGTCTTTTTTTTTTTTAATGCTTAGCAGAATTTGGATGCATAATATAACCCCCTATTAAAAGACTCACCAATAGCAAGGAAATAAGCACCGCTTTCTGACAGACGGTCTAACCCCCTCCACAGGTGTCATCTCCTCTTCTGTGAACATCCCTCCCCTTCTCGGTTACCCGGTCTCCTTCATTATGTTCTGTTCATGCTCTTCTTTTCATTTCTGGTCTGTCTTGTGTATTTGCTGTCCTGTCTTCTGTCTGTTGTATTCATTAGCCAAGGGAGCGAGATTTTTTGAAGACCTTACGGTTGGTGAGTGCCTCAGAAGCATGCGAATATGAACAGCATGAGGATGTGGAGGATGAGGATAAGGGGGTAGGTGTCGCCCCCGTAACTCGACTAACCTAGCCGGTACAGTGCGGTGATCGCTAACACCATAGAGTAACCCATGGCTTCTGGCTCCTTTTTAGAAAATGGTAAAAGGCCCAAAGACCCACAGGGAGGTGGATGTGTGTGGACCAACAGATTGGACAGAGGACATACTTTCTCTTTACATTTATTTCTGTATCTCTATGCACTGCATGGTATTTGAACATATGTGCTTAAACTATAGGAGAAGGAAATGGCAGCCCTATAGGATGGCATCTGAGCTAAAGACATTTATATACCTTTTGTATAAGTGTGAAGGTTTACAATTACAACCAGCCTGCTAATTTTTATGCACATCAGTTCCATTTTTGAAATTGATGTTTCAGACATAACTGCTCATTGCTTTCTTGGAAGGAACGTATGGACATTTATTTTATATTTAAGACTATGCCTTAAGTCACGCCTATTGGCAGTCGGTATTAGATAGACATTCTCTGCCTGTCTTATCTGTCTCATTTTATTTGGGGAGGATGTTTTAAATGCTAGGGACCTGACAGAGCTGTTTAACCCCCATGACGCTCAGTCGACCGAGCCTACCTCTGCAAGACAGATGCGCTTCTTTGGTCATCATATCCCCAGAGCCCCCTGTTTTCACTGGAACGTGTGTTTTGTGGATGCAGTGGGGATTCATCACCTTCATTTCTCCTGTTATATGGGATTATTTTCCCAGTCTGTGGTCCGCCGTCTGTTTTATTCTGCTGCCTTTGGCTTCAGCAACCTATTCACGTTTCAGCTCAGCTCTCAGTTTTCTTTTTTTCCCTTTGGAAGATTTTGTGTGGTCAGTTATCAGCTCCATTCTTTGTATTTTTGTTGAACATTTTCTCAGCTCTGTTTCCTTATGTTTCCCTTCTGCTGACTTGTAATGTTTCTTAAGGGAAACGGCATCAAGGAAAAGAATTATGGTTTGTCAGTTTTCCTGACACAGCACGTCATCACATCCATCCCCAGGCAGCGCCAGACTATTAAAGTCCAACCGATTGTGTGCAAAAACGAAAATAAAATAAAGAGGAAATATATTACATGGCTTTAATTGCTTTTCTCTCTCCTGTATCATGGCTAAGTAAACCTTTACTGCCTTTCTCCTTCTTGGTGGTTTTTATACTAACTGCATGCTACTTTACCTCATTTTCATTAACATGCCATCCATGTATAATTAAAAAACCCTCTTGAGTTAGAGTTTATTAAGAAGGCAATTGGGGAATGGTATTTAATTCTTTGCGTGCATCCATAGCTAAATAATTGTAGGCTAGACTTCTAGTATAGTGAATATGAAATGTCTGTATATTCTGTGGTACTTTCTCTTTTCCTTTTGTTTAAATAAAATATTCATAGTAAAGAATCTATTTAAATAAAACATATTCAGAAAAATCCCTATAGTTTACATTCAATCTCAGGTAATTCAAAAAAATTAAAATATCATTAAAAATTTAATGGATTTACCCAAACAGTAAATACCGTTTTGACAGTATGATGAGCATACAGCGTATTTATATAGGATATTCAGCATATTTAGCATGGTCAATGGTGTCAGAAAATACAATGTTTTTTATACCCTGCATTTTTCTCTTCTTAGCCCAGAGAGAAGGGTCGGATGCGTTTTCACAGACTCCAGAATGTACAAATTGCACTTGACTATTTGAAAAGACGCCAGGTATGATGTTTGAATTTCAAAGCTGTAATCATATAATACGACACATGTGTGACTGAATAAATCTGCATAGGACCATGACAGGGAATGAACAGGTTAAATTTGACTTTGAGTTAATCATTAACATTTAATATGATTTAATAATGATTTAATAATCGTTAACAGAGGTTCTTTGGCGGCTCAGACGGTAAAGAGTCTGCCTGCCATGGGGAGACCTGGGTTCAATCCCGGGATCGGGAAGATCCCCTGGAGAAGGAAATGGCAACCCACTCCGGTATTCTTGCCTGGAGAATCCCATGGATGGAGGAGCTTAGTGGGCTACAGTCCATGGGGTCGCAAAGAGTCGGACACAACTGAGCGACTTCACTTTCATAACCATTAAACTTGTGCTTTTGTGAGACTGATATTTTAAAATATTTTTAAACGTTTGTTCCAAAGAAAAGGAAATTAATTGTAGGTGTAAGCCCAGAGGAATTGTCAGTGGCTACATTACCATCTGAATAACAGCTACTGATTTTCCTTCTGTTGGTATTGGAATGCTTTTGCCTGGGAAGTTAACGACATTTTACTAGCAACAGAATGTTAAGAATGTCAAAGAACAATTATTAGTAGTGGGGAAAGAATATTCTTTATACTCACTTTACGAAATTGCCTATTTTTATAAAAGTTTATGTAATACTTTAAACTTCGCATATGTTTATTTTTAAAATGTAGTAGTGAGGAGGCAGTAGTTCATATTTTATAAGCAGACACAACTGGGTGATTTAGAAGTGGTTAAAAATGAAAACAGTTCTGACAACAGTCCCCAGCTCGCTTGAGGTTTCAGAGGAAATCGTGGGAGAAAAGTGAACACCAAATTGGATTTGATCTTGATTGGGTACCACTGTGATTAAAATGGTATAAGCCAAGTAATTGGTAGCTTTCAATTAGTAGAAAAAAGGAGGAGACAGTGAAACTCAGGAGAATTGAAAGTGACTGAAAACGGAGAAATCGGAGGTGGCAACAGTTTTGCTTTTTTATGGAGAGTGAGAAAGAGGACAGGGTAAGGAAGAGAAGGAAACACTGTGGTTAGCCCTTCATTTGGTTTATTATGAACATCACAGTGCTTTAGTTACTAAATTCTAGCCAATACTCAGTGCTTAATTTTAAGTGTTATTGGTATTTGCCTTGCTAGTCTTAATTCTGGTGGAAGTTTCCAGAAGATTAATGGTTAATCATGTCTCTTTGTTGAAATATTTTTGGTAGTGATTTGTCCATTAAGTTAAATATTAGGTATCATTCATGATATTTAATTATTTTTCTAGGAAGTGTTAGTTATCATTATTGCATTAATTTATCTGAATGCATAATTTGACAGTTGATAAACTTTAAATCTGGTTATTATTGACATATTGTTTTTAAAGTTTTGAACAGTCTGCCAAATGTCCAGTGACTTACATAGTTACCTATCCTGGTAGCAGTCTGTGGTAGACAAATGGAATAATAATGTTAGATTTCTTTTTTACACTCTTTGTGATAGAAGTGTGATAAAATTGTTAAAATTATTTGATGGTTCAGAATAGTTTCCTACTTAATTGTAAAAAATAACACTTATTTTAAAAAGACAGTATTATTTCTAGTTTGAAAGCTTAAGTATTTAGGACTTCTCACTTGAACTGTGATTTTGTTTTGACAAGTGTACTTTTAGTACTTGCGGTAGAATACAAAGCCAAAATGTTCCTCTGTAATTCGCAGCCTAAGATGAGTGGGTTTAGGGGTAAAACAGTTTTTAAAGGATTATTGGTATTAAAATTATTCAGGCTTCTTTTATATCTGTAATTTAGAATCTTTTATGTAGGTAAAAATAACTCATGTGCTGGTTGAAAAGCATTTTGTTTTCTCTCTTCATATACAAAACAGGTGAAATTAGTGAATATTAGAAACGATGACATAACAGATGGAAATCCCAAATTGACTTTGGGATTAATATGGACAATAATTTTGCACTTTCAGGTAAGCCCAGTTTTCTTAATTGTCATTTCTTTTAACCTCATTGCTGGTTTTCAAGTGGTTCATGTGAAGGGTGAATTATGCATTTGCATCCAAGAGGGGAAAATAAATTTCAGACTCTGTTTTCTCTTTTAATTTAGTTTTTTATTTTATGTTGATGTGTAGTTAATTTACAGTGTTAGTTTCCAGTGTACAGCAGGTTGATTCATAGGTGTGTGTGTATATCCATTCTTTTTCAGATTGCTTTCTCATATAGATTATTACAGAATTTTTAGTAGCGTTTCCTGTGCTGTACAGTAGGTCCTTGTTGATTATTTATTTTATGTTTGGTAGTATGTATCTATTACTCCCAAACTCCTAAATTTATCTGTCCCCCCTTTCCCCTTGGTAACCATAAATTTGTTCTTGAAGTCCCTGAGTCTGATTCTGTTTCGTAAATAAGCTCATTTGTATCAGTTTTTTTAAAAGATGCTACATATAAATGATATGAGATTCGGACTTTGTTTCCTAAACAGTATGTTTGTATTGTTCCCCTTCCTGTTGTTGAAAAGCTTAGAATGTTTTTAGAACAGTGCTTGTAATCTCAAGAGTTGAAAGACAGAGATTCCCTTTTATTGAATGTAGACATGTTTTTTTTTTGCTTATTGGCCAACATTACCTGATTTAGATACATAAAAATTTGATGACTCAATCCCGACTTAGAGTGGATTTCATTGATACTACAGTTTCTGAACTTAGCCAGCTTTCTCCTGGTTTTATAGACTCTAGGTGGCAGTGTCGTTCTCGTAAAGAGATTTCTTACATTGGAATCGTCCGTTTTTCCTATGGAGTTGTACTTTCTCAAACTAGATTTAAGGAGAATAAATGCATATTTATTGCTATGAATTATTATCTAATTACCAGTGCTAGTAAAAGGCTTCTTTTGATCCTGGGTTTTTGTAAAATGGTGCATTAAAAAAATAGTCCTCATTTGATTGAAGGTGAGTCCTACTTTTGGCACTTGTTTTGGTTTAGCAGTCCCTTGGGTGACAGCGGAGCATCTTATGTGCAGTGCGCAGAGCCTGGCTGCGGCGGGCACATGGCACATCTGCTGACTGATAGCTGTGTGGTGGGCCTTGGGGAAGGAAGACACGGCTTGCCGGCTTCAGAGAGGAGCTGTGGTTTTGACCACATCTTGGGAGGAAGAAGACTTATTTCTAATATTTAAAACATTTGAGTGGAATACAGGGTTTGTAGGGGAATGGTGGAAATAATGTAACTGGGGCTCATGTGGGAACAGGCTAAATCTGGCATATATGGACAGCTCTAGGAAGTAGAGTCTTACAGGCTCCAGGACTTGGGTAGGCAGCAAAGGTGTAGCACTAGGAAATCAGAGGAGAGGACCCAGGTACCGGGACCCCAGGTGACCGGGTGTCAGCCGGCCAGCCGATAGAGCAGCTAGTACAGATATATTAGGCGAATGTCGGCTCAGCGGGGCTTGATGACTGGGAACTGGAGTCAGGGACCCTCATCTCTAGAGGCCCCATCCTTAGGGGGCCTGGTGTACCGAGCAAGGCAGGGTTTGAGGCCTGGCTCCGGACCCGAAACCTTGTTAGCAGAACAGGTGAAGTCTAACTAGAATGCCAAAAAGCAGAATTCACGTGGAGTTGCTCAGCAACTTTCCCAGGGATCCAGAACTTCTAGGGCTGAAACTGCAGGAGACCTCTAGAAACAGCCCCACTGTTACCGACCGCTGATGACACAGGCTGGGTCTGGAGTTTGAATGTCAGGCTTGGGGAGCACCCAGGCCCTGGAGGGGGGCACAGCTGAGTGTGGTTGTCAGTTCTTCTATCTGTGGCCGTGAAGACATTGAGCAAGTCACCCAACCGTCCTGTGCCTGCAAAATGATATTTTAGAACTGTATGTGGACTCCGGTAAAATAAACAAATGACCACAGGCCGCAGTCAAGGAGATGAGTGGAGAGATGGAGGTGGTGCCCTCAGACGGGGTGTTAAAGGCCAGGGCTTGGGTGTGGAAGAAAAGGTGAATCCAGGGTGGTGTTTTGGAGGAAGGAAGGATGGACCTGGTGACAGGGTGTGTGTGTGGGGTTAAAGATGCCGCTGAGCCGTGAACCCAGGATATAAAAAACCAGCAAACAGCCTGGGGAGGTGGAGGTGAGGGGAGAGGGAAAGGCCACGGCGTTGGTGGGCTTGATGTGCTGGGGGTCCTCCGGCTTCTGTCTGCCGGGCAGCTGGAGATGAGGGCGGAGCAGAGCCGGGGAATCAGAGGTGCCGCCGATGAACCTGGGGGTCTCCAGAAAGCGAGGGTCCTGGGTCTCTCAGAGAGGAGGGGCTTTCGGGGGGGCGGTGGGGAAGAGCATAGAGAGAGGACGGAAGTTTGGGGGAGACCATGATTGGGGTGTGGGGAGACCATCCACCTGGGGACACAGAAGGAGCGGGGGGCCTGGCCTGCAGCTGGCCGGCTGCTTTCTCTCTAGCACCTTCCCGGTCCTGCAGCACTCCCTCACCCAGCTCTTTATTCACATTGAGAAGGATTCGTCACCCCAGATTATAGTTGGTTTTACCAAAACTCTCCTAATAGAGAGAAACATGGACTTCGTTTCTTGTTGTAGATACAAGAAAATGTAGCATTGACGAAACCAGGGGAAGAGAATTTCAAGTAAAAGGGAACAGTGGTCAGTGTGGAATGCCCCCAGAGGGTCTGACAAAGTGAAGAGTGAGTGCAGGTTAGTAGTTTTGTCTAAGAAGACCCCAGGAGTTTGGGGGAAGGTCCCCTCAAGTTCCTGAGAGCAGAAACCAGAAAGTAACAGACCGAAATGTAAGTGGTTGGAAATTAGAGGCAATGTGTTTAGACCCTAAGTTGAAGGAAATGGAAAGCAAAGAATCATTCAGAAAAGAATTCTATATTAAGTGTCTTTGGAGGAGAGAAGAGGACCAGCCAAAAAAGTGCCAACATAAGTTTTGTTTCTTTTTTTAAGTTTATTTTTTGTAGAAATATAGTTGATTTGTAATGTCATGTTAATTTCTGCTGTACCCCAAACGTTTCAGTTTTACACACACACAGACACACACAGTATTTTCCATATTCTTTCCCATTATGGTTCATTACAGGGTTCTGAATATGGTCTCATGTGCTGTGCAGTAGGACCTTGCTTATCCATTCTATATATGATAGTTAATGCATGTGCTAATCCCAGACTCCCAAGGGTTTTGCTTCTAATGTGATCCTCTGGCATTTTTTAGGAAACCCAGTGTATTTTAGGACCTGAATTACAAGATATTATGACTGTTAGATTATCACCAGTATTTAAAAATTAGACCAAGTTTTAAAAATAAATAAATAAATAAAAATTAGGCCAAGGTTTATTTAGAATGGAACATTTCAGTGTTTTGAAGTATAAAATATGAAATATAAACATAATATTACTATATTATTTATATTATTATAAATATAAAATAGAAAATTTCAATATAAAATAGAAATGTTCCTTTTTTATTTAAAGAAATACTTTTAGTCCTATGATAATTTAAGATCAGAATGATTTTACTTGTTATGCCAAGACAGAAGGCTATTTATAGCAGTGGTAATCATCCTCACTCAACAGTAACTGGGCCTTTTTTCTCCTCTATACTTTACATAAATAAGGGAAGTGATTTCAGAAGACCAACTTATTTATCGATTTAAAAGTGTTTGTGTGAGCATCACAAATTGACTGTCTGTTATAGTTGGGCAGTCTGAAGGCCAAGTGTTGCCGGTACAGTAGTGTCCTGTTAGTTACCGTATGCTGGGTCCAGAGGTACTATGTAACCGACTAGGGTTCTTGGCCTCCTTAATCAATAGCAGTTGGTCAGAGGCCAAGTACAGAATTCAGGCAGGGCTTTCTGGGAGCTCGTGCCTGCAGCATGGGAAGTGAGAGCAGGTTCCCTAGTCCCCGAGGTGGGGTGAGCGCCTTCCTCACGTGGGGTCAGGGTGTGGGCCTGACCGCGGCTTGGGCTGCAGACCTGGCTCAGGTGGTGTGCCCACCCCCGTGGTGGTGTGTGCAGGGGGCATGCACAGTACCTGCTTTTGCTGGGCTCTTCAGAAGTGGCAGTTGGGTTTTTTGGTCTCTTTGTATCTTTTGTCCAGAATTTGCCCCAGCTGTGCGTGCCTGCAGTCGGTTTTAGTCCAGGAGAGGTTTGTTCAGGTGCAAGTATTGCAACAAGGGGTCCCGGATCCCAGTCTGTCTCACTCAGATGATGGAAGTGTGCGAGAGTGTTTGTAATACTGACTCTATTGGGAGAGTGTTTGTAATACTGACTATAATCTGGGCTGTTGAGTCTGTCACAGTATAAATAAAAGTAGGGATGTAGAGGAGGGTGTGTTTCGGTAGGATTAGGAAGGTCTTAGAGAATAAAGGAAATTGCCCCTGATGTTGTAGACAGGCTTTGCAAGATGAATGCCAGCTAACCAGGCAGAGACTGAAGTGGAGCCGTTTCTGGGGGAGACAGCAGTGTGCAGTGACCTGAAAGGGGGCAGCTGCTGGGTTTGGCGGGGCTGGAAGGAAGTGCTAGTCAGTGGTCGTACCTTCGGCATGTTAGTGCACATACCAGCCATCATACTTCTGAGTTTTCCTGAAAGATGTCCTAGTGCAAATGAAGACATTGAGAATAAATTCAAAACAAACCAGCCTGAAGCTTTATTTTTACCAGCTTGTCTTCTGGGATATAATTCTTTTTTCTGATAGAGATTAATTTCCTCTTGAAATGATTAAGGAAAACCTCAGCATGCTGACAATTATCAGCCATATTGCTAACTTGACTATTTAATTGAATATTTTTATTTAGAAAAACATGAGTTCCATTTTTGGATCAGTCTAAAGACAACCTGGAGAAAGTCAGTTGTCAGTTTTTTTTTTTTTTTTTAAGTCAGCTGATTTCAGCTTTTGTGTAAGACTAGTCATATGATACTAATTTCCTTTTTACCATATCAGTGACTCAGTCTTAGAAAGAGGCACACCTTAGGTCATCAGGCTCCATTCTGATTTATTACTTATATAGCACAGCCCTGGTAAAACTGCATAGTATTTAACTAGGGTACAATTATAAAAGGTACATGTGAAGTTCAGCTGCCTTAATTCATGTGTAAGAACACACGGGTGTTTCTTTTGGCTAAGTGTTCCAAGCTTGAAATCATAAAATTTATCAAGCTACTCATATGAAAATCCTACTGATCACAGAAAGAGAAATGGCTTGGAAATTTGTCATATTAAAAATATGACAAGCTATTTAGAGGGATTGATTTTAGAAATGATTTGACTGGAGTGTTTTAGGAATTTAACATGTATTATCTCTCCTTCAGCTGTTGAATCACCCTCTTTTTGTTCTTTTTTTTTTTTTTTTTTTTGTGGTTGCTGTTTTTGAAAGTCTTAATACAGTTTATAGAGGTTTCTGAGCCTAGTTTTTGGGGCAAGTGCCAACATTAGTTTGTGTTTCTTAAGTAAAAAAAAATTGTACAGTCAGGAGTCTCTGAAACTAAAGCTGAAAGGCACTTTGGAACTAAGTTTGAAAGGCACTTTGCTAAACGTCTCCTGACTGGTATTTGCTTTCTGTTTGCGCTCAGATTTGTCACATCGCCAGTGGTTCCAAAGGTTAGAGCAGACTTGGGTAGTGTAACTGCATTTCAGAAAACCGAAAGGAAAGCAAGGGTCAGAGTGTTTTTGTGCAGCAAGGCTAAGGGTTTGCCTTGGAAGCTCATCAGCATGTCATTTGACAGTGAGCAGCGATGTTTGTCTAAGAGGATTGGTGGTCAGAAATAAGCCACAGCGTCTAATGAGACCCGGGGCCGGCTGGGCGGGATGCCACGGCGTTTCTTGCGGGTGCCTTTCTCATGAGCAAGATGGCCTCACGCTGAAAAGGATGGTCATGAAGTCTGAGGAGCTAGGCTGTGTGGAGATCTGAGGAAGCCCCGGCTTTTGAAATGAGGGACACTGTGCAGCTGTGAGTTTCTGCAAATCAAATGGGGAATGTCTGTGGATGTGTCCGAGCCGAGAAAGAAGAACAGTATCTGGATCCTGCCAAAACTCCTCTGAGACCTAAAAAGTACTCTGCTGGAAGAGGAAAATACTTTAGAAGGGACCTCACCCAGAAAGCAGCAGGTGACACAGGGTCAGGAGGGCCTCGGCTTGATGATGAAGGAAAGAGAAGCGCCCACCCGCTCTCCGGGGGGCTGGCGTGGGAGTGGGGGGCCAGCCCCGGCCTCACTCTGCAGGCAGGGGTCCAGCCCCAGACGGCGAGTGGTCAGCGTCACCCGGGGGGCCCTTCTCAGCACCAGGAAACCCAAGTCAGAGTCAGCAAACCAGAGGAAAGGGTTTCAGAAAGAGACGGCACCCCCTACCATGCAAAGAGGAAGGACCACTTGGATGATGTCAACACAAGAAAAAGAACATTCCAGAGAAAAACGGGTGGTTTTTCTTCACGAAAGGCAGCCAGCTTAAGTTCCATTCACTGTGGTACAGAGAGATCACTTGAAAAAGATGGGTTTTCTGAAGGTCCATCAAAAAATGACAGTGGTATTCAGGAAAAGCAAAACACGCAAAGATCTTGCCTTCAGGAAGCACACCATTTCCAGGCTGGAAAAAAGAGATGTCACTCCCTGTGTGATAGCATGTCCTTGCCTTCCAAGGATACGGAGGAGGTAAGTGCGGCCGGGTCCTGAGTTTGCCCTGGAATAAGGGCTCCAGGTGCGCACAGCTGCTGAAGTTCTGCAGTTTGTCTTTTGTAGATGCTGTCTTTATGTTCATCAGTGCGAAAGCTCTTGATGTATTTCACTAGGTTGGATTGTGATTTTATTTTTTGTGATGCATTCTTTAATCATGACTTTATTTCAAACCCTTTACATTTTTGTTATTATTGGAAGACTTGGCACGTCTTTTGAATTTCTGTGTTAATGTTTCCTGTTTTTTCCAATGGTATAGCCTTGGCAAACAATAGTTAAATAAAAAAGACAGTTTTGACAAGACAGATGTAAGGAGGAGACGCTGCAGTGATCAGTTAGTTGTGGGCTTGCTGGTCCGTAAGTTTGATTGCTGATACAAAAGGCAGACTCCAGTTGTCTGTGTCCATCCATAGGGACTCTCTCATACCTGCTTTCAACTCCATGTGTGTGTGTTTGTGTGTTGGGGGCAGCAGGCACAGATGAAACTCACCAAATCTGTTCTCTCTGATACATGAGTTCCTCCCCAGCCAAGTCTAAAATCAGAACTCACTTGGGCAGCGGGTCATAGGAATTTGCTTATGACTCAGACTGCCAGGAAGTTGCAATCTTTATTCCTAACACAGATATTTGGCATTAGACAAAGTTACTTCTCTGGGATTTTTACTTGTCTTTAAAATGTAAAATATTGGTACACTTGCCTGAGAAGCACATTACCCAAGCAGTGTCCTATACATGTTAGTAGCTGACAGTTGATGAATTTTTCTTTCAGCTGTTCCTGACTTTGCCTTTTAAGAAAAAAAATCCAGAAATAAGAGGTAAATGTGATACATTTACCTGTATATGTGATACATTTACTTATGCCACGTTCGTTGTGGCAAAGTCATTGTGTTGTCGGGTAGAGATTCTTTGCCCAGGGACCAGATAAGCTTTATTCAGGTCAGTGTACTGATCATCATTGGCTTCCGCTGGCCCTCCTGGAGCTGGTTCCCTGTTTCCATCCACCCCTATGCCTTGTCAGTGTTACGTCTTGCTTTCTGTTTGCATTTTACCGTGGTGACGTTGAAATAGAAAGCATCCGGTCTAGTCCGTTATCTGTGTAGGTCTGACATGGAGGTCAGTGTGAAAGAAAGCTGCTTGATTGCTGTGTGTTTATGAACGTAACCACTTGCTTGGCTCACGTATGTTTTCCATCTGTTCTTTTTTTTTTTTTGCACAATTTGGCTTCAAGTAAGCCTTACATGTTTTGATGAATGGAAACTTGAAATCTGTTTCTTAAGTGGTACATAAGCCTATTTTCCCCCCTTGTGTTATCTTCATGCCAAGCACTTTACCCCCTTCTTCCTACACTGTGTAGCTAATGATTTTTGAAACTTCAGTGGAAAATACATGTGAAAATAGGTCATAAACCTGTCAATCTGATTTGTTAAATATTTGTGATATGGAGGTACTTAACAAAGCTCACATCTTCTATGGGAATGCCAAATGGAATAGTCTTATTTTTTCACTTTTTAAACAATTTTTATTTTATACTGGACTGTAGTTAGTTGTCGCTCAGTTGTGTCAGACTCTTTGCGACCCCATGGACTATAGCCTACCAGGCTTCTCCCTCCAGGGGATTCTCCAGGCAGGAGTACTGGAGTGGGTTGCCATTTCCTTCTCCAGGGGATCTTCCCAACTCAGGGATCGAAGCAGGATCTCCCACATTCCATGCAGACGCTTTAACCTCTGAGTCACCAGGGAAGCCCACTTGTTGAGCTATTTCAAATCCTGAAAGATGATGCTGTGAAAGTGTTGCACTGAACATGCCAGCAAATTTGGAAAACTCAGCAGTGGCCACAGGACTGGAAAAGGTCAGTTTTCATTCCAATCCCAAAGAATGCTCAAACTACTGCACAATTGCACTCATCTCACACGCTAGTAAAGTAATGCTCAAAATTCTCCAAGCCAGGCTTCAGCAATACGTGAACCGTGAACTTCCAGATGTTCAAGCTGGTTTCAGGAAAGGCAGAGGAACCAGAGATCAAATTGCCAACATCCTCTGGATCATCGAAAAAGTAAGAGAGTTCCAGAAAAACGTCTATTTCTGCTTTATTGACTATGCCAAAGCTTTTGACTGTGTGGATCACAATAAACTGTGGAAAATTCTGAAAGAGATGGGACTATCAGGCCACCTGACCTGCCTCTTGGGAAACCTGTATGCAGGTCAGGAAGCAACAGTTAGAACTGGACATGGATCAACAGACTGGTTCCACATAGGAAAAGGAGTATGTCAGGGCTGTATATTGTCGCCTGCTGATTTAACTTAGAAACAAAGTACATCATGGGAAACTGGGCTGGAAGAAGCACAAGCTGGAATGAAGATTGCCGGGAGAAATATCAATAACCTCAGATATGCAGATAACACCACCCTTATGGTAGAAAGTGAAGAGGAACTAAAAGCCTCCTGATGAAAGTGAAAGAGGAGAGTGAAAAAGTTGGCTTAAAACTCAACATTCAGAAAACTAAGATCATGGCATCTGGTCCCATCACTTCATGGGAAATAGGGAGACAGTGGAAACAGGGTCAGACTTCATTTTTTTGGGCTCCAAAATCACCGCAGATGGTGATTGCAGCCATGAAATTAAAAGATGCTTGCTCCTTGGAAGGAAAAGTTATGACCAACCTAGACAGCATAGTAAAGAGCAGAGATATTACTTTGCCAACAAAAGTCCATCTGGTCAAGGCTATGGTTTTTCCAGTAGTCATGTATGGATGTGAGAGTTGGACAGTGAAGAAAGCTGAGTACCGAAGAACTGATGCTTTTGAACTGTGGTGTTGGAGAAGACTCTTGAGAGTCCCTTGGACTGCAAGGACATCCAACCAGTCCATCCTAAAGGAGATCAGTCCTGGGTGTTCATTGGAAGGACTGACGCTGCAGCTGAAACTCCAATACTTTGGCCACCTCACGCGAAGAGTTGACTCATTGGAAAAGACCCTGATGCTGGGAGGGTTTGGGGGCAGAGGAGAAGGGAACGACAGAGGATGATATGGTTGGATGGCATCATCGACTCTATGGACATGAGTTTGAGTAAACTCTGGGAGTTGGTGATGGACAGGGAGGCCTGGTGAGCTGAACTGAGCTGTAATTAGTTGATTGACGATGTTCTGTTAGTTTCAGATGTACAGCAAAGTGGTTCAGTTCTACATTTACCTATAACCATTCTTTTTCAGATTCTTTCCCTAAGGTTATCACAGCATATTGATCCCCTGGAGAAGGGAATGGCTACCCACTCTAGTACGCTTGCCTGGGAAATCCCATGGTCAGGGGAGCCTGGAAGGCTACAGTCCCTGGGGTTGCAGAGAGTCATGCACACCTGAGTAACTACCACGTCCACTTTCTCACAGAGTATTGAGCAGAGTTCACTCTGCTATACAGTAGGTCCTTGTTAATTGTCTGTTATGTGTATATTGGTGTATATATGTTAATCCTAGTTCATAATTTATCCTCCCCTGCCTTTCCCTTTTGGAAACCATAAATTTGTTGTCGAAGTATCTGAGTCTGTTTCTGTTTTGTAAGCAAATTCATTTGTATCATTTTTTTAGATTCCACATGTAAGTGCAATCATATGAATTAGTCTGACTTACTGCGCTTAATATAAAAACTCTAGGTCCACACATGTTGACACAAATGGCATTATTTCACTCTTTTTTATGTGAGTAATATTCCATATTATATATATATGCATGTGTATATATATATTTATATGCACCACATCTTCTGTATCCATTCATCTGTTGATGGATGTTTAGGTTATTCCCATGTCTTGGCTGTTGTGAACAGTGTTGCCGTGAACATTGGGTGCATGTATCTTTTCGCATTATGGTTTTCTCTGGTTATATCCCCAGGCTTGGGATTCCTGGATCATATGGTAGCCCTATATTTAATTTTAAAGGAACCTCCATTCCATATTCTCCATAATGTCTGCACCAATTTACATTCCCACCCACAGTGTAGGAGGGCTCCCTTTTCTCCACACTGTCTCCAGCATTTGTTATTTGTAGACTTTTTAATGAGGGCTAGTCCTTATTTTATCTGAGGATTTTGATGTCTCACTTTGCTGTGGTCCAGATAAAGATTGTTCTGTGGCAAACAGAATTAGACCAACAGCTTGCTGCTCTTTGTTACTGCGTTCTTCCCAGAACTTTGGAGGTGGACTCTGCTTAATTGTCTTTGGTTAGAACTGTGCATGGCTCTTTATTTTGTATTGGATTCTCCATTTTCCATTTCAGAATTGGATGGACGTGAGAGCGCTCAGCCCCTTCAGTGGCCTGTTAGCCAGCATTTGTTTGCAAGACATAGTCCCTTCAAAATCTTTTTAATTTCTTCTCGATTTGAGCCATTTTTACACTCAGTTATGTGTAAGGATTGGGCTCAATGATGTTTGAATTAACCTCCAAATGGTATAGTGTACAATTCTTTGAACTTTTCTTCAGCTTGGACTTACTTTAGGCCTCTGCCTTGAACTTCCTGGTTCCTGTGATATTTGTCATTCTTGGTCTAGGTGACCGGCCAACCTCCTCTTTAATCTTCCCCCATCAGCTGACCTTGGGTGGTCCTCCAGGCTCTGGGCTTCTGAGAAGGGAGCTCAGCTGGCCCTCCTTGGACACGTACTGGATGTAAATTTCATGGCACGTTATAGCTTTGCTAGGGTAAGGAGGTATAAGTGAAAACAGAAGCGTTGCAGAGTTGCCTATCGCTTTGGAAGCAGAAAATGCTTTCAGACTCATTGTCTTTTGATCATTCTTAAGAACTGTATTAAATAGAACTGTATTAAATAGGTGAAACAGACAGTTCCTCCTTTCTGGAACTAAGAAATGGAAACTCGGGTTAAATAAGATCCTTAGGGCAGCGCAGTAGATGGGGGTAGCTGAGTTAGATGATGGCTTAGCATCACACATGAACTGTCAGAGTTCTAAAGGAGATGCTGTGAGCCTGGGGCAGAGGTTAATGTTTCTAAGCGCTGATGTTCTTTGGGGAGGGTGAGTGTTCCCCACAGAGGCAGCTGGGGTGCACCACATTCAGGGACAGGGCGTGATGAGCTCCGGGACCCCTTCTTTGTCTGACGCACACGCTCCCTGGACTTGTGACGAGGCGCTTGCTGTTCCCGCAGAGCTTTCTTCCTCCTTGAGTTTCACAAGTTCCGTTTCTTCCCAATCTATGATGCGGATCTCCGCAAAGATGGCTATTTTCTGTCTTTATGGGTTGTTGTTTTTCTAACTGACCACGTGTAAATGTTACCTAAGGAGCTCTTAAGCAGGAAGCTGTGGGTCCAGTGGGTAAGATTCTATGCTCCCAGTTGCAGAGGACCCAGGTTCCATCCCCGGCCAGGGAACTAGATCCTGCATGCCACAAGTAAGAGTTTGCGTGTTCCAACTGAACAGTCCCGCGTGCTGAAACTGCAGTACAGTGCAGCCACATAAATAAATTAAAGTGTGTATATATAGGTGGCCAGATGTCAATTCCGGTGATTTGAATACACTGGATCACTGCGGGCTGGTGACTCTGACGGTCAGGACTGTGGCCAGGGCACTTGTTTTGTGTCATGTTCTCAAGTGGTCCCTGCGGTGGGGGAGCCACACCTGGATGAAGCTCTACCCTGGATTTAGTGACAGTATTTTCTGGTGGAACGTGAGAACACTGCATATGTTTCAGGCACCCTCTCATGCATTTCATGAAACCACACTAAATTCTGAAAACCAGCATCACCCTCGTTTTCCCCTCATCATGTGTTTTCTGACCAGCAGTGGATCACGGGCCCGGAGGCAGGAGGTGTGAGTTCTCACCAGGACTTGGTGCCAGAGCGCCGTGGGCCTTGGATGCCTCCTGCCGTTCTCCAGGTCTCGGCTTCCCTGTTCCAGAAAGGAGGGTGTGGGGCTGGATGATGACACGACTATTAATAGGCATGGTGTTTGTGGAGCCCTGCTGCATGCTTGGCACCCCCACGGGGCTGTTCAAGCATCATGAGATGGTTCTGTCGTTTGCTCCAGTTGTGGACGAGGACCTGGAGCCTCGGGAGACGTGATGACTTGCTCAGGCCGCTCTGCTGGGGTGAGGGAGGGCTTGGGTCTCGCTGGGATTGTCTCCAGCTGAACTCAGAGCTGCTGCCACTTACCCACTTTCCGCACCTCTTTCAATTCCTGCGAATCCGCAGATTGCACTGCTCACCCTTGTGCTGTGTTTTCACCCCTCCCTCCATCCCCCTCTTCCGTGATTTCTTTCCCATTTATTCTGGGCCTGTTATATGTGGAACCTACACCAACACATCCCATCGTTTCTTCATTACAGATGTTGGGGGTGTGGCTGTAAGCTTAGATGCCCCGGAGGCTTTGGGGATCAGGACCGTGGATATCACGGTACCCTCTGTATGTTCAGGGGACACATTCTAAGGCTCCCAGTGGGCGCCTGAAACTGGATGGTACTGAACCCTCTCTGTATACACTGTACTTTTTCTGTACTTAAATACTTACAATGAAGTTTAGTTTGTAAATTAGGCACAGTGGGAGTGTAACTGAGTTACTGGCATCACTGCTTTTGCACCTTAGAGCCGTTATTAAGATAAGAGTTCCTTGAATACACACACTGAGAAACCACAATCAGTTCAGTTCAGTCGCTCAGTTGTGTCTGACTCTTTGCAACCCCATGGACTGCAGCATGCCAGGCCTCCCTGTCCATCACCAGCTCCCAGAGTTTACTCAAACTCATGTCCATCGAGTCGGTGATGCCATCCAATCATCTCATCCTCTGTCGCCCCCTTCTCCTCCCGCCTTTTATCTTTCCCAGCATCAGGGTCTTTTCCAGTGAGTCAGTTTTTCACATCAGGTGGCCAAACCACAATAGTCAGTCTGATGACCAAGACCTTTTATGAAGTGACTAGTGGTATGATTCCTGTTGGCGGCGGGACGGACTTGGATGGGGAATGATTTTGTCTCAGTACTCAGAACGTTGTGCTGTTTTAAGACTTAAGAATGGTTTATTTTTTAAAGTTTCCATTAATATTTTCAGAATGTGCTAGACTGGGATAATTGAAGTAACAGAAAGCAACACTGTGGATCCAGGGGGAGTTTTGTCATTTTGACGCCCCACCCTGTCACACAGCCATGTAAGCTAGTTCAGACTGACCTCTTTTCACCTTCCTTTCCCTCCTTTGGTGAATTGCCATGAATGGGGCAGTGTGTGTGGGGAGAAGCCAAGGAGGGAAGGATGGGGAGGGGTGTGCACAGTGTACAAGTGACATTATCAGCATCTGAGCAAAGAAGGGTTGGATATTTTATTAATTGACTTCCCATTGTATCAAAACAACATAATTCAGAAGCATCGCAAAATGTTAGAGTGATACATGAATAGTCAACCTCAGTTCATTTCAGTCGCTCAGTTGTATCCAACTCTTTGCGACCCCATGGCTGCAGCATGCCAGGCCTCCCTGTCCATCACCAACTCCTGGAGCTTGCTCAAGCTCATGTCCATCAAGTTGGTGATGTCATCCAACCATCTCATCCTCTGTCATCCCCTTCTCCTGCCTTCAGTCTTTCCCAGCATCAGAGTCTTTTCCAATGAGTCAGTTCTTCACATCAGGTGGCCAAAGTATTGGAATTTCAGCTTCAGCTTCAGTCCTTCCAGTGAATAATCAGAACTCATTTCCTTTAGGATGGACTGGTTTGATCTTCTTGCAGTCCAAGGAACTCTCAAGAATCTTCTCCAGCACCACAGTTCAAAAGCATCAATTCTTCAGTGTTCAGCTTTCTTTATGGTCCAACTCTCATACCCATACATGACCACTGGAAAAACCATAGCTTTGACTAGATGGACCTTTGTTGGCAAAGTAATGTCTGTGCTTTTTAATATGCTGTCTATAACTTTCCTTCCAAGGAGCAAGCATCTTTTAATTTCATGGCTGTAATCACCATCTGTGGTAATTTTGGAGGCCAAGAAAATAAACTCTGTCACTGTTTCCATTGTTTCCCCATCTATTTGCCATGAAGTGATGGCACCAGATGCCGTGATCTTAGTTTTCTGAATGTTGAGTTTTAAGCCAACTTTTTCACTCTCCTCTTTCACTTTCATCAAGAGGCTTTTTAGTTCTTCTTCACTTTCTGCCATAACGGTGGTGTCGTCTGATATCTGAGGTTATTGATGTTTCTCTCAGCAGTCTCGATTCCAGCTTGTGCTTCATCCTGTCTGCATCACTGAAATGTAATATTTATTCAGAAGCTTTTTCTTTAACTAAGTCTTCTGTGAATCTTAACCTGCAAAATTGTACTTAGAATTCAAGGACTAGGATAAATTCTAAATATTTCTCCTTTTCTATAGTAGCTTTGCTCTATAGATTTTTAAAAATTAATTTTTTTAAACTGAAGGATAATTGCTTTACAGTGTCGTGTTGGTTTCTGTCATGCAGCAGTGCGAACCAGCCATAATTACACACACACACACACACACACACACACACACACACATTCCCTCCATCTTGAGCCTCCCTCCCCTTCCCAGCTCACCCCAGTAGGTTGTCAGAGTGCCGGGCCGAGCTCCCCGTGTCCCACAACAGCTTCCCCCCGGCCATCTGTTCTGCACGTGGTCGTGGGTATGTGTCAGCGTTGCTCTCAGTTCGCGCCCCCACCTCCCCCTGCAAGCCCTTCTCTGTGTCTGTGTCTCTGTTCCTGTCCTGCAAATAGGTTCATCAGTGCCGTCTTTCTAGATCTTGAAAGCAGAGGTCATTTGGTTTACAGTTGACTTAACTCATTTCTAACATTTCATCTTCTTAAATGAAAATGCATTTTGGGGTATTTTTTAAAAATTTCTAGTCTTCATTTGGATTTCATAACCAGTTTGTGAAAATTTAGTTCTAAAATAATTGCACAGAATGTGGCTGTGTATCAGCATTAAAATGCTTCTGTCTTTTCTGTTAAATGAAGGACGTGTCAAATTTTCAGATCCTTAGCTGTACAAGAGAAAGAGTTAAATCTTACATTAATTTCTCCCGTATTTGAATAAGAAATAAATGAGCATTTGCTCAAGGTGACCCATTAATGTAGAGCATCATCACTTGAATTTTATCAGCTTTTATTTTATTTTGCTTTAATCCTCTATTTACCTCTTCCTTTTAGGGAGGCAGTTTTTTAACAAGATATAATTTTCAAAATACATGTGCCCTCTTTGCAGTTTAGAATATTTTGTGGAGCCTTTTCACACATTTTTGAAACTTGGAAGCAGACACTGAAAATGTGTTGATTACATTGGTTTCTGCCAAAATAGTTGAAACATCGTTGAAGAGATTGTCTTTGAAAGCAAACATCCTGGCTTGGAAATGTTTGTGTGTTTTGACACATTCAGTATGGAATTTGCTTTTGCCTGAGTAGAGTGTCCAGCAGTGTGAGTAAAAAATTGTTAGGAATAACCCTCAGTCTGGTGCAGTCACTTCTGCTCATGTGGGACAGTCACCATTCTGAACCGTGTGTGTGTGTGTGTGTGTGTGTGTGTGTGTGTGTGTGTGTGCATCTTGATGAGAGGAAACCGAGGCCCAGGAAGCGGTGGAGTGGGAATAGAACACAGGTCCTTCCATGGCTCTGCACTACCTTTCCTCCCAAGGATCAGCTTTCACTCTTGAGATCATTGTGTTAACAGAGGTGGGAGCATCCTGAGATCACCTTTTCCAGCCTCCTGCTTTCCTCCTTGGAAATACCCGAACTCTCTCAATTAGAGTATAAACTCTGTTGTAGATTTCAACATAAATATGTGAAGGAATTGAAATTCCTTGGATGGTGCTCATGTCTAGCTGTCTGAACCAGTAGGGATTTGGGTTCCGCAGGGAAGAACGTTTGACAACTACCTTTCCCATACCCACTGTGTGTCCCTTATGTCAGTTTTTGCTTCTGTAAAGTGAGCTGGTTTCTCAGTAGCTAAAACTCTTCCTGAAATGCTGTGGAGTGTCACCGTCGATCTGGTGTAGCAGAGGAAAGGGGACTTAGCTCTTAAGTCGGAAGACTTAAATGTTTTTTCTAATTAAAAAATTTTTTTATTGAAGTCTAGTTGATTTACACTGTTGTGTTAATTTCTGCAGTATAGCAAAGTGATTCAGTTATATATATGTATGTGTGTGTGTGTATGCAGACACATCCTTTTTTATGTTCTTTTGCATTATAGTCTATCTCAGGATCCTGAATATGGTTTCCTGTGTAGTGCTGCTGGAACCTTGTTCATCCCTCCTGTATATGTTAATTTGTATCTGCTCTTCCCAAACTCCCCCCCACCCACCTTGGCAACCAGGAGGTTCTCTCTGTCTGTGGGTCTGTGATGTTTCACAGATGTGTTCATTTGTGTCATATTTCAGAGTCCACATGTAAGTCTTACCATGTGGAATTTGTCTTTCTCTTTCTGAGGTGTTTCACTTTCTATGATAATCTCTAGTTGCATCCATGTTGCTGCAAATGGTGTTATTTTTTTCTTTTTTTATGAATGAATACCATTCCGATGTACATATGTGCCACGTCTTCTATATGCGTTCATCTGCTGATGCACATTCAGGTTTTCTCCATGCCTTGGCTATTGTGAACAGTGCTGCTGTGAACATAGGGGTGTGTGTATCTTTTCGAGTTACAGTTTTGCCTGGATATATGCCTAGGAGTGGGATTGCTGGATCATATGGTGATGCTGTGTTTAGGGTTTTGAGAAACCTCCATACTCTTTCTTGTAGTGGCCGCACCAACTTAGGTTCTCACCAGCGCTGTAGGAGGTTCCCTTCTCTCCGCACCCTCTCCAGCATTCGTTATCTAGAGTTTTTAATGATGGCCACTCTGACCAGTGTGAGTGTAGTATAGTGTTAGTCGCTCGGTCATGTCCGACTCTTTGTGACCCCATGGACTGTAGCCCGCCAGGCTCCTCTGGCCATGGGTTCTCCAGGCAAGAATACTGGAGTGGGTTGCCATTTCCTCCCCCACCATGACCCTTAACCCTTAACCACAGCCTAGTGGAGACGGCTCCCCAGCACTGAGTGAGCACCCACGGGGCTTGCCGACCCAGAGGAAAGATCTGTCTGAGTTGGCAGGGTAGGTGTCTATTCTAAACGTGAAGGAGAGAGTTCACTCTCCCCCTGCAGGTCCTGCGCTGGTTGGGAGCCTCAGGGCCGTGCCTCGGGCCCTCCCGGCCGGCCCACTGCGACCCTGGATGCGTCAGCGAGCCTCCTGTGCCCTCAGTTTTTCACCAGTGAAGCCAGGGGCTGACAGCGGGCTCTGCGATCTTCCAGTTAGAGTTCCCTGGATTCCTTAATCCTTTCCTGTAGTCATAGCTTCTCTCAGTTACATTTCTTAGTCCTCTCAGCCTCGGAGATGTTGCCTTTCTGCCGTTACACGTCTGGTTATTGAACCTTTTCATGAATTGTAGTTATTTTTTAAAAATTTAAAAATTGCATTTGCCTAGGCTAGAATTAAATCTGTGATTAGTCTCCCGGGGAGTGTGTGAGTCAGCTTTGGAAACTGGCCCTTGGTGTGCCCTCCCTTCCCACATGCCAGAACTATGACAGCATCGTGGTAAAAAGCGGGTGTGGCTGCCGCCCGGTCTTCTCGTGGCGTTTGACTTTGTTCAGAGGACTGAGGCTGGCAGCCTCAGCTGACCAGCACGGGAGGCTTGGCCCTCCCCGCCTGCCCCCGTCTGCCGGGAGGGAGGTCAGAGTGACCTCTCCGATGGGTGTCGGCTTCTTTTCTTGCGTTGAAAAGACATTTCAAGACTACATCCTGGGTTAAGTTTATGACATTGTTTTACAGAAATAAGATGACACTTGGGTTACATTGGGCTGAGTAATCTCTAGGCCTGGGTTCACTACCGGGCACTCCTAGACAGTGGCTGGGGGGGTGTGGCAGTTATTATGAAGTGAAAACCTTCACTTAGGTGGAAACCTTTTATTTCCTAAGGTGACAAGGGTTACATGGTAGGCTAAAACTCATTCATCCCCAGTGCAAACATGACACTTCTTCTGATGCTTCCTCCCTTCCCACCCCCACCCCTCCCCACCCCTCCCCCCGTTCCCCATCCCTCCCCACCCCTCCCCCCTCTTCCCCATCCCCCCTCTCCCCTCCCCTCCCCCCTCCCCTCTCTCCCCTCCTGCAGGTCTCCCACCCCTTTCTCCTGAAGGCAACTGAGCACTTCAGTCTATGTTGAGTGGTATTGGGGGCAGGGATGCTCCGGGGGAGAATTGGCCTGAGTGGAGCCCCTGCGGAGAGAGGGCGTGTGGCCCGCAGGGTCTGGCGCATGTGGTTTGACTGTGGGACAGAAGGAGAATGGCCTGGGCCTGGGCAGGCCGGCCAAGACTGACGTGGATGGATGTGTCCGCGGGGTGAGGGACGTGTCATGCGCGGAGCCTGTTTCTCGTCGGACACCAGGGGTTGGTTCCAGAGGCGGGAGGCTCCCCGGAGCCCAGTGTTGCTTTAGGTCGGTCATGGCTGTGTCTTAAGAGGGTTTGATGCTGACACGGGAGCCTGGAGTTGGTGGTCTTGAGTAAAGCTGGTTGCTTCTGCTCCCCACAGCCCTGGGGCAGCCCTCGCCCCCTGGGGTCCGCTGCTGTCTCTCCAGGGCCCGGGAAGCATGCAGGTGCGCAGCTTTGGCGGCGCAGATCCTCGGCGGTGACCGCCGCGCTCAGCCCCTGGCCCCTCTCCCTGCTCCTGGGAGCAGAGTCACGAGCGTGGACCCCTCTGTGGGTCTGCTCACCCCTTCTCACTTTCCATGGGGTGACTGGGACAGAAGCCGAGACTCAGCAGGCTGAGGAGTAAAGATACCAGTTAGAAAGCGCAGGGTGTTCCCTCCAGGTGCTTACCAAGAAGAGGGAGGTGGTGCTGAGTGCAGAGGAAGCGGGTTTATGAAGGTTATTCGTTTTTACTCATTTTAGGACGGAAGAGACTTGGGCATTGTACATACTGAGAGCAAAGACCCAGGGGGATCCCCTCACAGAGACCCGGGTGACAGGCCAGGGCCCTCACGTGTGTCCCTTTTCTCTGTAAAGATGACGAAAAGTGATACGAGACACAGTAGGAGAGCAGGCGGGGTAGGCGTCCCACCGTGAAGAGGTGGCAGACATCCTCTGAGGGATGGAAACACTGGCCCTTCAGGATGCTGAGGGAAGGCGGGTTTCTTACAGCCCCGGCCGAGATCAGAGCAGGGATTCGAGGAGGCGGACATCCCCACAGAGGAGACAGACTGCCTGGATCGGGGCTGAGGCTCCACGTCTGGGTGGAGCAGGGTGAGGACGGTGAGGAAGGTGAGGACAGCGGGTGAAGTGAGGAGTCCCGGGGTGGAGACACGCAGGAGGCAGCGGCGAAGCCAGCGGAGGGCTCAGAGAAGCGGCAGAGTTGGGCTGGTGGAGGACCGCGCGGTGTTTGCTGAGCCTCTGGTCGGTTGGTCCAGCTGGAGCTGAGCAGCGAAAGTGCTAGAAAACAGCCGTTGCTGTCGGAAGTCACAGACTTGCAGTGGACTGGATCAGGTTCAAGGTAACGAGATCCAGCTGCAGGTATGTGGCTGGTCGGCGTGGCGGGAAGGCTGAGGCCTGTGAGGATGGGTCCCTGGATGCAGATACTAGATGCTGGGAGCACGGGTCGTCTTGAGGACGGGAAGGAGATGGTGGCACAAGAGCGACCAGATGTGCAAAGGCGAGGTCTTTGTGCTGCAGATACTGACCTGCGAGCTGCTGCTTTCCATCATCGGGGGAGGCGGGAAGTGTGCCCTGACCCTGTGCCTGCTGGTTCCAGAACTTAACGCGCTGCGGGGCGTGGTGCGGGGGGCTGGACTTCAATGGGAAGGCCGAAGCAGGGTGGGGAGCTGAGCAGATTTAGTTTCCTGCAGAGTAGATGCTTCTGGAAAGTTGCGAGTGGAGGCAGGCTGGGTCCAGGGAGAGGAAGCAAAGATGAAAGAAGGTCCCAGAGGCTCTGTGGGAGGAAGCACGTGCCCTCCAGTGGCGGCCGGCAGTGACTCGGAGGAGAGTCCTGCAGGCTTCCAGCGGCCAGGAGGAGCTCTGGTCTGAAACATCTTCTTTGTGTTGGCTGCTGGCTGGCAGGTCGCTGGCGAGAGGCCAGAAGCAACAAGTACTGCTCATCAAGTAGTGGGAGAAGCTGACGTCTGTAGAGTTTTCTACCTGCAGGCTCCGGGCTGAGCACTTAATGTAGATCATCTTGTCTAAACTTTGGAAAGATGTTATTATATCATCATTTATGTTTTAAAAAAGGAAGATGGGTTTTAGGGAGATGATGTGAATAGCTCTAGGTCTTTTCTTTGAATTGAAGTAGAGTTAATTTACAATGCTGCCTCGATTTCCAGCACACAGCAAAGTGATTTATTTATACATATATGTATAATTATTTTTAGTACTTTTTTCCAGCACAGATTACTACAAAATATTGTATCCAGACCCTTGTAGGTCCTTGTTATTTAACTCTTTTATATATAGTAGTGTGTATATGTTAATCCTAACCTGATTTATTGCTCCCCCCACTTTGCCACTTGGGTGACCATAAGTTCGTTTTCTAAGTCTGTGAGTCTTTTTCTGTTTTCTAAATAAATTCGTCTGTACCGTTTTTTAAGAGTCCACATATCGGTGATACCATATGATATTTGTCTTTCTCTGTCTTCATGTAGTTTGGTCATCTCTAGATGTGCCCACGTTAAGCAGCTCTGGGTCTTAATCCTGTTAGCGGTTGCACTTGGGATTTGAACCCAGACAGCAGGAGCTGAAACCTCCTGTGATCTCTGTATGCCTTCAGGATTTGGAGGAAGAGGCCTGGTTCCTTCCTAGAATCCCGCCTGGCCTGCCCTTGCTGGGGATGAGTCAGGTTGATTTGCTGATTTTACATTAGGAATCATGAGTGGCAACTTCAGATTTACAGTGTTTAGCATTTGGTTTACTTTTCTTTTTAATTTTTTTGTACCATATCATAGTTAGATATACCTAAGTTGATAAAAAAGTTAGATATACCTAGGTGGGCAATGGTGAGTGGTAACAGTATATCTAAAAATGCTTAACTTCCCAGTGGGAATAATAGTTAATTGGAAATTGAAGGAGAAGATGAAAGACTTAACTTATTAGTGGTCTTTGATATGTTAAAATTTGGTTCATAACATATTTGAGTATACCCCTTAAAACTATAGCTTTTAAACTAGTGTCTGCATGTGCAGTGGTCTGATACTGTGTATGTGAGCCTAACAGGCTCCTGGCTGATGTTCAGCCGTTTTCAGGCCTGTTAATGCTTCTTCCTTAATATCTTTCCCTGGATGTCTGGGCAGCACTGTAGCCTGTTAAACATCCTGTGGTTGAAATGTGTTGACTCTCCTTGTTAATAGGTAGTTACCTTTGGCATTGGACTGGACTGGAACATTCTTGACCCTGCAGAAATCAGTCCCTGCCTGTACCCAGCTATTGCCCTTTTTTTATACTGCTATAAATACCACCCTGTGTCCTCAGGTTTTCCAGAAACAGCTAGTTTTACATGTACATGCATAGATCTTTTAAACATTTTATTGACATGTACGCAGTGTTGTGTTCATTTCTGCTTCACAGCAGAGCGGCTTAGTTACACGTTTGTTCTACAGTCTTCTTCATCTTCTTTTCCACTCTGGTTTATGGCAGGATCCTGATTCTGCTTCCCTGTGCCGTGCAGCAGGACCTTGTTGGTTTCCGTCCTGTGTGGAATAGTTCGCATCTGCTAGTCCCGCACGCCCACGCCCCTCTCCACTGCCCTTCCCCGGCAGCCACACGCCTGTTCTCTATGTCCGGGACTCTGTTTCCGTTTCGTAGAAAGGTTCATCTGTGCCGTATTTTAGCTTCCACGTAAACGTGTCAGTGCGATCATCTCTAGGTCCGTCCATGTTGTTGCAAGTGGTGTTATTCCATTCCTTTGTATGACAGAGTGATATTCCAGTGAATATATGCACCACATCTTTATCCGTTCATCTTTCTAGACTGAAGGGCTTCTTTAGCCCGGGTTTCTAAGCTTTCTGCTGTCAGTTTCCTGCCTGCCTGTGTGAACATCTGCCTCTGTGTCGTTTTCACAGTCTCAGCCTCTCAGACTTCAGACTGAAGAGAGTCTTAAATAGTTCCTGCTTCTGCCTGCTTCCCCCCATTTTATAGAAGAGGATGCTGGCTCACAGGCCTGAAAAGATGTCCCTGAGCCAGGGGACCGGTGGCCAGCTCTCAAGACCGGTCGGGACTTGAGGGGTTTTCCTTCCCGTGTGGGATGACCTCCCCGCACCGCCCCACCCCACCCCACCGCCTTCCTTCCCATCTGACCCTGATCCTCGCCTGTCCTGACCCCCCGGCTTGGCGTCCCCACTGACTGCGGGAACAGCTGTCTGCTAGTGTTAATCCCGGCTTGGGAGTCACTGTCTGACCCCTGCCGGAGTCCCTTGGTGCCTTAATGTCATTATCAGCAGGTTAAATAGGACCCTTGTCAAAGGGCGACTTGAGCGAATGGAAATCATGTGAACTGGTGACTGTTTTATTATCGTTCAGTGAAAGAGATTTTTTTTTTAAAAAGTAAGGCAAACAAAGTAGGAAAAATTATTTGATGAAAATTTCCCATTGGGTAAACTGAACAAAGCTTCATGAGAAAATCAGAGAGACTTCTGGCCAAATAGTTAAGCAGTGTGGTTAGCTGGAGAGGGGACTGTTCTCCTTTTCTTTACACAGGATACCTGCTGGATCAGATTCTGCTCTGCATGTAAGTAGCATAGATTAATTTGTAGGTTCTACTGTGACTCCTTTGAACTTGGAAAAACGTGTGCTTAAGTTGTTTGAACAGATCTGATTAGTAAAAAGGAATGGAGACTTCTCAGCACTGGGACATTCTGGTATGAGAAAAAAAATGAAATGCTTGGGTTACATCTTACTTTTCTATCTGCTAATCTCTTTGAAACTCAGGTTCCCTCCGTGGAGATGGGGGAAACGTTGCCATCTTACAAGTGAGAGGAGCATTAAGTAATAAGTGCTTGGCACATAGTAGGTTCTTAATCTGTGTTAGCTTCCTTCCTTCCTAATGGTTTACCATTTTCGGTTCCGTTTAGATATCTGATATCCATGTTACTGGTGAGTCAGAAGACATGTCAGCGAAAGAGAGACTGTTACTGTGGACGCAGCAGGCCACGGAGGGTTATGCGGGGATTCGGTGTGAAAATTTCACCACCTGCTGGAGAGATGGGAAATTATTTAATGCCATCATTCATAAATACAGGTATGAAATTTGAGTTTTCCTGCCCTTTGATAAATCTAAGTGTTTCTTTCATTTCCAATTTTTTTTTTAACAGCAACTACCTTGGCATTTATTAGTTGTCAGAAAGCTTCACAATCGGTTTTGTGAAAAGAAAATAAAGCAAGATTTTGGTTTGTTTTCTCTGCAAAATTGTTGAATTTCTGAAACGTAAAGGATCATTTGCTTTATAAAAGGGTCAGCTTGCCACATGGTATTCCTGAGATCTGACCTCAAAAGCTTCTCAAGTTTTACCATCCACAGAATCTTTATTTGTAACCGAGACCGATATATTGTTATCCATCTAAAGCTTCTTCAGCAGTTTATAGCAAAGTGCGAGAAGTTGAACCAAAACAGCCATCATGGATCTTACCTTTTAAATATACTTATCAATCTTTAGAAACACTTGATTCTGCCCAAAGTGTCTTAAAACCCAAGAATACTGGAGTGGGTAGCCAGTCCCTTATCCAGTGGATCTTCCGGACCCAGGAATCTAACTGCATTGCAGGTGGATTCTTTACCAACTGAGCTATCAGGGAAGCCCCTTGATTCTGCAAAGCTGTCTTAATTATTGTCTGGAGCAGGTGGCAGAGAGGAACAAGCTTGTTTATTTCCAGGAAAACCATAAGCTTATCATCATCTTTCAGCTGTTTTGAGAAAGCTTACACACTTGAAGCAAGCTTCAAACCCTCTTCAGCAAAAACCTCTAGTTGATGAATTAAATCTTGGTAAGTTTTTAGTGGCCCCTAGTAAATAAACACAGAGAATATGCCATACTGGACATGTTCCATCCATATTGAACAATCTCATTCTCCTGATCCCCCCACTTCTCAGTCTTAGAGTTGGCATTGCTCGTCTCGCAGAGGTTAGCAAACCCAGTTTGAGTCCAAGCTTTGCTATCTGGTCTTGCTCCTCGGAGTCAGGCTTGTCTGGCTGTAATGATCTCAGGTTTGCGCTGTTCTTCACTGGCTTTGGGAATGAAAGGGAGCTCTGCTTCTCCCCTCCTTTTCCTTCAAACACATCACTGATTTCTCTGAGCAGTGTTGACATGTCACTGCTTTGGGATTCCCAGGCTTCACGGAATACATCTAGATTTTCTTTAGCGATTTTACTAGATGGATGCATTGTCGAAGTTTCAGCAGCGGAAATGATCTGTTGGCCAGTCAGCCTGAAATGTCTCCTCTGCATGTAGACAGGTCATTTCCAGAGGTTCTGTCCCACATATGTGCCTCAACAATTGGCAGGTCTTTGAGAAAACATTTTTATAGTTCAGCTTTCTCATTCTTCACAATATATAGCATCATTTTATAATTAATAAAATAAAACCGGGCTTCCCTGGTAGCTCTGTGGTAAAGAATCCATCTGCAGGAGGCATGGGTTTGAACTGGGAGCAACTAAGCCCGGGGGCCACAACCACCAAGCCTGCGCTCCGGAGCCCCCGCAACCCCCGAGCCCGCGCTCCGGAGCCCGGGGCCGCAACTCCCGAGCTCATGAGCTGCAGCTGCTGAAGGCCGTGCGCCCAGAGCCCGTGTTCCGCAACAGGAGAAGCCACTGAAATGAGCAGCCTGTGTCGCACACCTGGAGGAAAGCTCACACGCAGCACGAAGACCCAGCGGAGCCAGAATAAATACATAAATATAGATAAAGTGATCAGGAAAGAAAACGTTACAACCTGTACAAATAAATTTGTACATTAATGAGAAGATTATCATTATACTATACTAGTTCCCAGCAGATTCTCTAGTATGGCAAAGCCAGAACAAGTAAGGGTTTAGCATATACCCTGTTGTTTCTGCTTCCCATCTGAACAGTGTAATATGGTCACAGAATATTAGAACCAGGGGGAATCCTGACTCCCCGAGTGGTCCAGTGGTTAGGACTCCGTGCTGCCAATGCATAGGCTCAGGTTCAGTCCCAGGTCAGGAAACGAAGATCCCACCAGCAGGAATCCTGACAGGCTTTGTTGTACCCACATATTTTATGTATGAAGAAATGTGGCTCAGAGAAGGACTTACTCAGCCTCTCTCAGCTAAACTGTGGTAGTTACCACAAGCTACACATTCTTTCTGACAACAAACAACTCTTCTATCAATTAACACACCTTTTATTGGAGAGAAGCCTGGATTAGGCAAGACTGATATAATGAGTAAAGAGTCTATATCAGTGAAAATAATATCTTGAGTCTTAATGGTGCATGTGCATGCTAAAGCATTAGAAAATACAGACAGTGGGAAAAAAAACACATTTCCACTATCCAGAGGTCATCACTCAGACACACAGAGCTGTGGTATGTGGTATGTCTTTGAATTTTGTCAGTGACCTAGTGGACAGTAAGCTCTGATATGTAGACTCTACAGGTGGAGGGCCGAGATTGTGTACTTAGAGCACTGATTAGTGAGGTCAGGGTTCAGATGAAGCCTCGTCAGTTTCTACGTCACAGCCTCCTCACCTAGTAACTCCAGTGCATAGGTGGGTTTAATGATGGCCACCTTTGGGGTGGTAGACAGTGTCCTGGTGAGAATTGCTGGGTCTGAATTAGCACTGACGTGGCACCTACTAAGGGCAGGGTGCTATCCCGAGCAACTTATGTGTGTTCATTCACTCAGTTCTGACAGCATCCGTAAGAAGGGCATCCTCCCGGGTTACACACAGGAACAGACCAGAGTACATACCTGCTTCAGGTCACATAACCGGCGAGTGTTGGGCTAGGGACCCAAACCCCAGTGCCCAGCGGCTGTTCTTGTTCCTACAAGGCACACCGCTGTTGCCTTATGAGAAGTGAAACCCACAGAAATTCCTTATTGAAAGCAATGTAACTCTTGCTTTCAGTTATTTTTCTTAGTTTTGCAAGGAGTTTGTCATGCTTTTGAAGAGCTGAGTATCTTCCTGTGACAGTAAGTCCAAACTCTAACTCACTGAACTGACGAAGTTACTTGGAAATAAAAGAATAACTGTATGGAGCAGTTAATATCCCGCTAACTGTCTGCCAGTGAGGCATTCTGTTAGACGCTTCCTCTATGTTGTCGCATTCATACCTTCCTCCAGCTCCGAGAGGAGCTGCCGTCGCCCACGTTACAGATGGGCACCCTCCAGTTTGACAAGGTCACGGTGCTGCCGAGATGCAGGGTGTGAGTCCCACCTGGGCAGCTTGCCTGGCACCCCACCCCATTCTCCTTTTCCCTTTTCCTACTGCTCCTCTCTCCCTCTTTTTACTTTGAAGACTTTGAGGTCTGTAACACTGTACCGAGTGTCCCGTGGACCCACACCCAAGAGCCCCTTTAAACGCTGTCAGCCTGCCTCCTTTACAGGACGGCATTTCAGATGTGGGTGTCGGTTGCTGAGTTAGGAAGAAAAACCTGGATTGACTTGCCAGCTCTTGTCTGGAATAAAGCACAGCTCTCCTTGAGGACCCCGCTGCCAGAGGGTTTTGTGGTGATCATGACACCGCGATGGTCACGCTGTGTGTCCCGTGTGACTTAGAACCCAGGCCGTTGGACGGCTGGACCCACTCTACCTGAGCGGAAAGGCCTTCGTAGCCTTTGGATGACAGCGTGGGGGTGGTTACACCAGAGGGTAGGTGTCAGGGTGTGTTTTGAGGCTGTGCCCTGCTTTGAAGTTTTTCAGGTAGAAGCAAAGCATTTGTAAGCCAGCTCTTCTTCTAAAATGACTGACTTTTAAGAGCCACAGTCTGCAGGCATAGTCTCTTCAATACTTACAAAGGGTTATGAATGCAAATCGGTGTATACCTGCTGTGCCTTTTTCCCCTCTGTACTTAAATAAGTCACTGCCTTGTTTATGTTTCAGAGCTCACCTTGCTTGAGGAGAGGATTTCACTCTTCTGAACATGATTCATTTTGAACTTTTGTGTCGGCCGAGTAATCATTTTAGAACATTGCTTAGCTTTAGCATTTTTTCCCCTTCTTGTTTAATGGACGTACAGTTGATTTACAGTGTTGCATTGGTTTCTGGTGTAAAATGAAGTGGCTCAGTAACCTGTGTGTCTGTTCTTTCTCAGGTTCTTTTCCCTTTGGGTGTGACGGATTACTGACACTGATTACTGGTTCTGTGTTGCTTAGCAGGTCTTGTTGATTGTCTGTTTTGCGTGCAGTGGTGTGTTCAGCCTTAACTTGAAACTCGGTTCCCTTGTGTGTTGTTTTCCCTTATTAGAATTCATGGTAAAAATACTGTCTGGTTTAAATGGTTACAAGATTTTTTTGTTGCTGAAGTGTCAAGTTATCCTGCGCCTAGATCATTACTGTGGTTTCTTTAACTAGAAGAAACCTTTCATCTGTAGAACTGTATTTTTTTTGAATCCTTGGGCCTTTCTTTTTTCTTAAAAAATAGTTGCGTACCTTTTCCCTAGTCCCTGTAATAATTAAGCAGATGGTATTGATTTATACATGGTTTTCATTGTTGATTGTCTTGATTTACTCAAGACAAAAGAGACAGAGTTATAAACAATTAAGAAATCACTGTTAGGTTTTGGCTATTGGGCAGAAATAATCACATTTATAGAGTTGTGTTTTAACAGCTGTTTTCCCCTTGATAATTATCCTCTTAAATTTTGTGATGTATCTATTTGGATTCGCTGTGGAAACACACCCACTTAATTGGGCTTTTTGGACTTTTTTTAGATACAAATTTTATTATGTGCATGGATTTTATTTGACTTCTGTAACAAAAATGATCTGAGGTGGCACATGGGTTGGGTTTCTTCTCAGATACCAAGCCTAATCTTATAGAATCCTTTGCTGAGAAGGACCTTAGGTGGGACAGAGGGCTTTGCAGGAAACCTCCTGATCAGGGCAGTGGGTGGAGAGAGGGGTGTGGAACCCTGAGGTGGCAGGGGCGCCTGCATAGAGTGCAGGTTTCCCTGGAGCTGAGAAGGGAATAGCTAGTGTTCATCAAATAAGAGTAGATCAGTATTATTTGACATAACTGATTTAGTAAGGTTTTCGTGTATGATTGTGCCCTTGTATCCACTGGGGGTTCTCCCACAGATACCAAAATATATGAATGCTTCCACTGCGCAGTGTTTGTATATAACCTCACGTGTCCTCTGTATACTTTGAGTCATCTCTAAGTTACTTCTAAGACCTCAAACAATGGAAGTGCTCTGTACATAGTGGCCAGCACACAGCAAAACTCATTTTGCTTTTTGGAACTTTCTAGAATTTTTTTCAAATATTTTTGATCTGTGGTTAGTTGAATTTGAGGATGCAGAAGCCGCAGGTACAGAGGGCTAACTGTATATAATGTCGTCTAAAGAGTCCAAAACAGGACCTGAAATAGCATCGTTCAGATTCCATATACATGTGAATAATGTCAATAGTTGTGAGTCAGGCACATTAATTTGAATTGTCTAGCGTATTTCTAGTGGTGTCCCTCATAGAATATGACTTTTAAAAGTGGAGAGTGTGTTTGTTAACCCTGGTAAGCAGTTCTTTAATACAATTCACTTATTCCTAAAGTTCCATAGAAATTTAATTTTCTAAGTTTAGTTGAAATAAGTAATGATAAATAATACTATTAAATTAAATAAAAACAGAGAAATTTATGTAATAAGACTGATTTATAGTTTTTAGGAGATAAAAATACTTTATAAAGGTGAAAAGAAAGTAACTATCATATAGTGGTTACCCAGGAATTAGATGCAGGATGTTGAACAGATATTAGTTCCTGTCCTGCCTATTTTTTAGTATTTAGTATTTTAGTATTAGTAGCTTTCAAAATTGTCACAATCCTGTGAAATAGATGGTACTATTTCCACTGTTATCTATTAAATTATCAAATTGTAAAATTATTAAACTGAGGCTCAAAAGGTAACTCATATGCTTCACATCAGATACCCTTTTAATAATGGACATGTTTGCTATGGATTCTCAAGTCCTCATATACTTCTCTGTAAATACTTAGGTAATTTCCAATAGGCAGACTAAAGACCAAGAAATGGAACTGTTGGCCAGAGCAGTTGTGGTGAAAAAGTGAAAGTGAAGTCGCTCAGTCGTGTCCGACTCGCTGTGACCCCATGGACTGTAGCCTACCAGGCTCCTCTGTCCATGGGACTTTCCAGGCTAGAATACTGGAGTGGGTTGCCACTTCCTTCTCCAGGGGATTTTTCCAACCCTGAGATTGAACCCAGGTCTCCCGCATTGTGGGCAGATGCTTCACCGTCAAAGCCTCCAGGGAAGCGCAGTTGTGGTAGTGTGTCCTTAAAGACTAAAGATGTGAAAATTCTCAGTGGGTTTCAGAAATTGTTACCCCAAAACTGGGTTCGCCTCTTGGGGGGTGTCAAGGCAAAAGACACAACCAAACCAAGATGGGGAGATGGAAGGATTTATTATTACTTGCTGCAAGTAAGGAAAACACTGAGGATCTTTCTAGAAGCAGCCTAGACAGCGTAACTGGGGAAATTTTAAATTAAGGGTACTTGCATATGCCTGAAGGTGCTTGGGCAGTCAACAGATTGAAGTCTCTAGGGTCAGAAAAAGTCAACATCATCCTCCTTTAGATTCTAGTTTTATCTGTTGGTTGAGCATTTCAGGCTGATCTTTACCATTGAAACAGAACTGGGAGTCTTTATAACTAGTATATTATCTTTGCTATTGTTACTTATCTTACTGGATGACAGGGCAGAGTTTCTATGTTCTTTTGTTCCCTTAAGATCATTAATTACTGAGACTTGTTCAAGGGCATGGTGGCAAGGCTTAGATCACAAAATGGCTTAGGCCAAAAATAGGTTCTCTTATGCCAAGAAAGCCTTGCCTGGTTCTTTTTCCCTACCCTATCTGCTTAGAAAATGACCAAATAAATAGTATCATATATAACTGCCAACTAAGATCTTGGTCTCTTGTAAGGAATGAATGAGGACAGCATTAACTGTTTAATCTAGACTCAGCCATCTCTGAAAACAGCATCAACAGCTATCATATAGTGAGGAAAATTGTAGATGATAAGAGAGCAGTAAAACAGTACCAGTGAGAGCAAAGGCACAGGTGGACTGTTCTGTAGTTTCAACATGTCCTGTGAGCCTGCAGGGCGGAGGGCCGGGGCGCTGCGGTGGGTACTGATGCCCAGACTCAGCCTCTGTGCCCCCATTCTGGACCGGGTCTGGGCGACAGAGTTTTGGGTGAAGAGAAAATAATAGTTTTATAGCTTTGCCTGCAAAGGGGACCACAGTGGGCTTGTGCCTCTCAAAGCTGTGTGCCCTGACCTGGAGGACTGGTGGGGACTTTCAGAGCAGTGGTTAAAGGGGGTTGCTGATAAGATAAGGGTGTGTGCAGGGCCTATGATCCTTTAATCTGCTCTCAGGTAATCTTTTGATGATCTTCTCTGGTCCATTTAATTTGGCCTTAGGTGGTCTTCTCTGGAATGAAAAATGCTGACATCTTCCATTTGTTGGGGGTTTTAGTTCTGTAAAGAGCTCAGAGACACTGTATCCCTTGAGAGGAACCAGAACCCTGTCTCAGGGCTGCACTGCTGTGTCCTGGCTGCTCCCCACTGGTCTCTGCATCCCCTCGCTTCCCTGATTCAGTTCAGTTGCTCAGTCATGTCCGACTGTCTCTGACCCCATGGACTGCAGCACGCCAGGCCTCCCTGTCCATCACCAACTCCTGAAGCTTGCTCAAACTCATGTCCATCGAGTCGGTGATGCCATCCAACCATCTCATCCTCTGTCGTCCCCTTCTCCTCCTACCTTCAATCTTTCCCAGCATCAGGGTCTTTTCAAATGAGTCAGCTCTTCACATTAGGTGGCCAAAGTATTGGAGCTTCAGCTTCAACATCAGTCCTTCCAATGAATATTCAGGACTGATTTCCTTTAGGATGGACTGGTTTGATCTCCTTTGCAGTTTAAGGGACACTCAAGAGTCTTCTCCAACACCACAGTTCAAAAGCATCAATTCTTTGGCGCTCAGCTTTCTTTACAGTTCAACTCTCACATCCATACATGACTACTGGAAAAAAAACCATAGCTTTGACTAGACGGAACTTTGTCAGCAAAGTAGTGCCTCTGCTTTGCAATATGTTGTCTAGCTTTGTCATTGCTTTTCTTCCAAGGAGCAACCATCTTTTAATTTCATGGCTGCATCTGCGGTGATTTTGGAACCCAAGAAAATAAAGTCTATCGCTGTTTCCATTGTTTCCCCATCTATTTGCCTTGAAGTGATGGGACCAGGTGCCATGATCTTAGTTTTTTGAATGTTGAGTTTTAAGCCAGCTTTTTTAAAAAAAAAATTCATTTCTGCCTTTTGGGACTTAGGGAAGGTCGCACAAGCTAGAGTCTGTTCCCTCCATGCAAGAAACAGGAACAGAAAGGCTTCTGTGCTTAGGAGCCCATCAGGGTCCTGGTTGATTTCAACAGTAAGGGTGATAAAGTAATATGATTTAGAGATTACAAGGGTTGGTTCTGTGGGTTCTATTTAAATAAGTCACTGATAAATACATTGTTTTCATATTACTTCTGTCTTAGGAATCTGTCCCTATTTCCTTCTAGGAACATTCATTTGTTATATTCAGTTTTCAATGCAAAGGGGGCTCAGATAATAAAAATACCATATGTCTATAGTAGTTTCTGCTTGTTTTGTTTGTATAGTTAAATTATCTTTAAAGCATGTTAAAACCTTTTCACCAGCACTCAGCTGGTCAGAGATCTTAGGTAAATTAGCCTTACTGTTGGCCCTCACAAGTCACTTTTCATTTGAACGAAGAACAAAGCAGACTTTGATTTGATGGGCTTAAATCAGAAGGATGTCACCAGAGCATTTTCGGAGTAAGGAGCTTGAAAGCAAGAGAGGAGGAAGTAGAATTGACTGAGAATCAGTCGCCACAGGATTTCAGGAGTGTCTCCTAGAGAGTGGATTGGTGTCACCAAGAGTTAAGACCGACAGGGAAGTGAAATCCCTGACAGTGTGCGTGTCCTTGAGAGGCAGGTGTTGCAGCCGAGGGCTTAACAGAGACTTCTGTGCGCTCAGGTACGCCCAGAGGCACAGGAAAGTGGACTTTTTTTCTTGCGGAAAACGAACACTCTGATGCCAGCTTGAATTCAGCCCCCAGCTTGTCTGACTTTATCAGTCTCTGCCCTGGAACGCCGATGAAAGCCAAGTTCCAACTCAGCAGCGTCAAGCATCTCTCAGCGTGAAAACACGTCTCTGTGACAGGCAGAGACACGAATGGGTGCCCACGGGCCAGAACGAGCAGCAGACTACGCAGCGGGCAGGGCGAGCTCCGGTGGCCCCTTGAAGAGACGCTGATGAGTACTCAGGACTGAAGCCCTGCAGGTGTTCTGCCAAGAGATCATTTCAGGGCGCTAGTTCCTGCTTGTCCTCCTTTTGTTCTTAATTTATCCCATTCTTGTATTTAACTCTCTTTCTTAGCCCCCAGCATTCTTTTCACAAGCGTGTTTTAAATCTGTTATCCAAGTACGAGTCAGTATTTTTGCAACAGGTTGTGTTTTAGAAGCATGCCATTTAAGTATTTTTTTTTAATTAGGCTAGCCAGGAATTTTTCATTCATCTGAGTGTAGAGATGGGTAGCAATGATTTTGTTCATTGTTTACATTTGAACTTAAACTTTAATAGCACCATCATGGTGTTGCATTCTATGAACTGTTTAAAGGCACTGCAATTGGGAAGGTTGGGCTGTGAGGCTGTGGGCTGTGGTCTAGTCATCTCCTTTAACAGGACCTGGAGGCTGTGATTCAGCCTCAAACTTGGAGTCAGTCACACCTTACAAGCTAAACTGGACTGGACTGGTTTATGCTGGGAGGAGGCCCTTGAGGGTTTGAAATGTTCCCATAGGAAGTTGGATTAGTGTTAACTAGAAGATTCCTTTCTCTCAGAACCTGGTCTGCCCTGAGGCTGCAGATCCAGAAGTACCAGGATGTGTGTGTGTGTGCGCGCACACAGGTAAGATTTGTGTGGCCACAGGCTAGGCATAGCGTAGAGTGAGCCCTGACGGTTGTTCATTGTTTCTTAAAGTGACAAATGTGTGAGTTTGTGAGGCAAAATCAAATGTCTTATTTCCCTTACCAGGTAAACTTGAAACTCTTTGAACTCTTGAGAGTATATGTGGGTGACTTGTATATGGTATCACATTTTAAAATCTGTATCAAATTTTAAAATCACATTTTAAAATCTTAGATGCATGGTTTGTGATGCCTCTGTACCCAGGCGAGGTGTGTGAGTTAGTGGCTGCATCCAGGGACTGTTTTTAGTGTCTGTCTGTGTATTTTTACATGTAGCTTTGGGACTTTAGCATGTAAATATTAGTATTTATAGGAGTATGTGCTTATATTACCTTTTTTTCTGTGTTCCTGGCTCTCATGCCCAGATTAATTTACAGAAATTCACTATCACACTAAACCTTCTGTTAGTATGGAATAGATCCTTGTATCTAGGAAGCAAGCCGCAGCCCCAGTTCTCCTACTTGCATTTTGGAGTCAGAAAACTGAAAAAGTGAATCAACCATGGTAGGAGGATGTCTGCCCTGGCTGGCCTTACCTTGAAAGCGGGCTGCAGTCCATGGGTTCATAAGAAGTTGGACACAACTGAGCATGCGTGTATGCCTGTGCACTATTGATGGCCGTTGTTTATTGCTCCTAAAAAAATACTGTACTGAACTTTGTATGTGTCTCTGTGCAGACGCATGAATGCGTCTGTAGGATAAGTTCCCAGAAGTAGAATCTGTGGGTCGTTTAAATTGTAGGCCTTCGGTCTACGAGCTGCACCGTCCTGGGCTGTTGGCCCTACGCGTCGCCTTTGAGAAAGAACTGTTCGCTTACTTGTTTGTTGCATCCTAGCAGATCCAACCCCCTTTCCTGTTTTTAGCTTTCTTCTTAAACTGACCCCTTTGTTCACAGAGTTGATTTTCTTCAGCTTTTAAACTCTGGGCTGGAGCCGACATGGCAGGCCTGCCTGTCCCTCTGTCTGGTGTACAAGCTGTTAGTCTAAACAGTATGTGTTGAGTTTCAGGGGAGAAATGACCGCGTGAGTGAGGACACTTATGAATGATGTGATCATGTAAGACATTGGGATGCTAGTGGGAAGGGGGGCGGTGTCTTCAGATAACGCATGAAACTGTGCCTGTCTGGTGAGATTTCGGAGGCGCGTCACAGATGGCAGTTTCCTTCCCTCCTCTGGGCCGCTGCCAGCCCCCTGATAACAGGCTGTGACTGGGGGGCTCAGGAGAGGACGGCTCTGATGGAGGAACCCCTCCTGTCTGTGGAGCTGGCACAGCGCTCCTTCACCATCTCCCCTGCGCTCTCTGACCTCCTCCCAGCCCGAGACTCCTCCTGCGCTCGGCCGAGGGCCGGCGCTCTCCAGCCCTTCACCTCTGCCCTGTCCCAAGGCCGCTTTTATCCTGGTCATTGATAGGTTCATATTCTTATGCTGCTTTCTGATGGGAGCAGTTTGGTATTTTCTCTCAGAGTAAATAAGATGATTCATCACCACCCCCCGCTTTTTTGCGGGGAGGGCAGCAGTATTCATCCCCTAGATTTATTTCCAGTTTACTCCTGTAAATTCACTTAAATATGGAGACTGAAGAAGTTACTCCTCTCTCAAGATATCAGTCCTGTTTTTTGTATTTCGTGAAGTCTGTGAGGCTGTGAGGGGTTAATTGTTCTCTGTGAATGGAGAGTCTTAATTCATTAGATGTCTCCTGATATCTCCTGTTAGATTCTAATCTTCAAGTCCTGACAAAGCTTGCTGTGAATTATAGTGCTTCTCATTCTTTGCTTTCTGCTTGTTGGTAGGGGAGAGTCGCCTCGTAGGAAAAAATGAGAAGAATATTGAGAGTAAAGCCAGGCATTTCATTGTGAGATGAGGGAAAGTTACCTTTATGGCTTGCTGCTGCCCTGGGGCTCCTGGCCTTGTTCCTTCAACAGTGTATACCCAAATAAGAGCATCAGGGACTGTCTGCTCCCAGTTACACAACAGTGGGTGGGTCTCCTGCACGTTCCTAGTTACTGTTGGGGGAGGGCCAGGACCATGTTACAGGTTCCCCCTGCCACCCACCCATGAGGGCCGGGGGCCAAGGTGAGGTGCTTTTCCCCCAGCAAGAACAGTAAGAATATGCTAGGTCTGCACATGATTCGGTCCACATAGTCATCCTCAGGAGCCTGTTACAGTGACTGTCCTGCTGTCAGAGGCTAAGCGAGGTGTCAGCAGTGCATACTCGTGTGTGTGATGTGTCTGAGAGCGGATGTGAGCTGACGCAGGCGGCTTCATGCGTCTGTGTGTGAGGCGGTGCGCCGAGGTTGGGCTGGGACTGGCGTCTGGTGAGCGGAGTGGGTCCCTCCTCCCTGGCCCTGCAGGGCCTTCATCTCCCCGGCCCCCCACCTCCTCCCTCCTTCCTCCTTTCTCTCTCTCTGTCTCCCCCTCCCTCCTTTCTCTCTCTCTGTCTGTCTGTCTGTCTCCCCCTCCCTCCTTTCTCTCTGTCTGTCTATCTGTCTGTCTCCCCCTCTTTCCTTCTTTCCTTTCTCTCTGTCTGTCTGTCTCTCCCTCCCTCCTTTCTCTCTGTCTGTCTGTCTGTCTGTCTCCCCCTCTTTCCTTCTTTTCTCTCTCTCTGTCTGTCTGTCTCCCCCTCCCTCCTTTCTCTGTCTCCCCCTCCCTCCTTCTTTCCTTTCTCTCTCTCTGTCTGTCTGTCTCCTCCTCCCTCCTTCTCTCCTTTCTCTCTCTCTCTGTCTGTCTCCCCCTCCCTCCTTTCTCTCTGTCTGTCTGTCTCCCCCCCTCCTTTCTCTCTGTCTGTCTGTCTGTCTGTCTCCCCCTCTTTCCTTCTTTCCTTTCTCTCTGTCTGTCTGTCTCCCCCTCCCTCCTTTCTCTCTGTCTGTCTGTCTGTCTGTCTCCCCCTCTTTCCTTCTTTCCTTTCTCTCTCTCTGTCTGTCTGTCTCCCCCTCCCTCCTTTCTGTCTGTCTGTCTGTCTCCCCCTCCCTCCTTCTTTCCTTTCTCTCTCTCTCTCTCTCTGTCTCCCCCTCCCTCCTTTCTCTCTCTCTCTCTCTGTCTCCCCCTCCCTCCTTCTTTCCTTTCTTCTCTCTCTCTGTCTGTCTGTCTCCCCCTCCCTCCTTTCTCTCTGTCTGTCTGTCTGTCTCCCCCCCCTCCTTTCTCTCTCTCTCTCTCTCTGTCTCCCCCCCTCCTTTCTCTCTCTCTGTCTGTCTGTCTCCCCCTCCCTCCTTTCTCTCTGTCTGTCTGTCTGTCTGTCTCCCCCTCCCTCCTTCTTTCCTTTCTCTCTCTGTCTCTGTCTCCCCCTCCCTCCTTTCTCTCTGTCTGTCTGTCTGTCTGTCTCCCCCTCCCTCCTTTCTCTCTCTCTGTCTGTCTCCCCCCCCCTCCTTTCTCTCTCTGTCTGTCTCCCCCTCCCTCCTTTCTCTCTCTCTGTCTGTCTCCCCCTCCCTCCTTCTTTCCTTTCTCTCTCTCTGTCTGTCTGTCTCCCCCTCCCTCCTTCCCTCTTTTCTTCACAGAGTCCTGTCTACTTCTTTCCGTGCTGTTGAGCTCACCCCAGTTTCCCAGAGGAGCCTGGCCTGTCTGACCCCAGCCCTCTGCTTGCTGGGGGCCCGTGCCCAGCACAGAAGCAGAGGAGACAGAGGCGGACTGCAGAGCGGGTTCCCAGACGTCCTTCTGTGCCTGTTCATCCACTCCTTCTCCCCCTGCCACCGCTTCCTCACTCCTGCTTTCAGGGGATTCTGAAGCCAGCAAGTGGAGAGTTGCCCTGCTGGCTCTCGAAGGAGCAAACCCGCCTTCCTCTGCATGCCTCTTGCCCGCTCTGCCCCCGTCTGACAGGTATCCTGGCACCACCTATCCGAGCCTGTCCCTCTTACCCCATGTCCACCGCTGCTCCAGAAACCTTCTTTCTCATTCTAGTAAATGTCTCTCTCAGTACGTCTTTCTCACTGGACGTGACTTGTGTGATCTTAGTTCTCTGACCATGGACTGAACCCGCAACCCTGCAGTGGAAGCACCAAGTCCTAAGTCCTGGACCCCCAGGGAAGTGCCTCTCCTTGGATGTTAAGCGTGCTGAAACCTTTTCATTCCTAAAACAGCAAATAATTTAAAAACTTCCCTTAATCCCTAGCTTTTGTTCTGTGCACTGCCTTAACCTCCTTAGAGGCCAGACCTCTTGGAAGAGTCGTCTGCACTGTTTTTATTTCTTCCCCCATCCTTAGTGCTCAGCCGACTCGGAACCTGGCTCCTGGCCCCTCAAACCACCAGAACTACTTCTCCTAGGGTCACCAGGGATTTCAGGATGACTATGATGACTGTGGCACACCTCCCAGGCCTCATCTTACTTGCCAGTGTTGGACTCTGTTGACCGTCCTTTTTTCGTGAATTGCCCTTTTTCTCTTCCAGCCCCACGTGCCCTGGGTCTCCTCTTGTTTCCTGGGCTTGTCTGCGGCACCCTTTCTGCACCCGCCTCCTGGAGGCTGGTGGACGTGTGGATCTCCGGGCGGCCTGTCTCCTTCCCCTTCCTCTCTGATGACCCCGGTCCCTGCGTCCAGCCCTGGGTACCATAAGTGGGGTGGGAAGCTAAGCTCCGTGCCCATGCCCTTCTCACACCGCCGGGCCCACCACGTTTCCCCCCTGCAGCCGCATCCTTCCGCCAGTCTCCCGCGCCTCGCCCTGGATTCTGTGAGAGGACTGTCTCCCTTGTACATTTCTTCTCCACCTGACCTCAGAGCTGATGACTTCGTCTCTTAATCCTCCTTAATGCATTTGAATGGTTTTCCGTAGTTCTTGGGAAAACGTTCAAAATCCTGTAAGAAGTTCATGAGATTTGGCATCACCTCGGCTCCTGTCCTTCATCCCGCCGTCTCCCCCATGTCCCTGCTGCTGGCTCCTGACCTGAGCTGGTCCCCTGGGCCCCGGCTCCCCTGACACAGTGCGGGCCCATGCTCCCCGCCGCACGCTGTTCTGGTTTCCCCCAGCTCCCTTCAGGGTTTTGAGCTCTCCATACAGAGCCCTATAGTCTTAAAAAAAAAATTTTTTTTTTTTTTGCTGAAGTATGGTTGACTTAGAGTGTTGTTTTGATCTCTGCTGTCCAGCACACTGCTTCAGTTCTGTGTATCTGTATATACTCTCTTTTCCATATTCTTTTCCCTTATTGTTCATCATAGGATATTGAATATAGTGCCCTGTGCCATACAGTGGGACCTTGTTGTTTATCCATCTTATATATACTAGTTTGTATCAAAAAATGGCCGGAAGACCTGAATAAACATTTCTCCAAAGAAGACATACAGATGGCCAGTAGGCACATGAAAGGATGCTCAACATCACCAATTATTCAGAGAAATGCGAGTCAGTGTTCTTTATTCTTAACGCCTCAGTTATCAGCCAGACTCATGGTAGATGCTTATTAAATCCTGAGTGAATGAATGAACCGCTCGTTTGTTGCTGGAGGAGGATTATTTATAATTAGCATACCAAAGCCCCACATTCTGCCTTGTCTGATTGCATCACGTTGCGTGGTTTATATTCCCGTAAGCACTTCTTAGTAACCTGTACACGTGCTCTGTGTACTTAGCTTCCCAAGTATTTTCATAGGATTTTCTCTTGAGACTTGAGGCAAATCACTGGGGTTCTTCAGACCATGTGGCTGCAGCAGCCCCAGCGTCTCCCTGCACCCCACACATTTTCCAGATGCTCTCTCAGGATAACTGCAAGTCTAGATGATTCTTGGTGATTCCCAATGTTTGTTTTTTATAGACAGGAAGTAAGACATGAGTGTCTGGATGTATGTTCAAAGTCCAAGCAAGTTAGGACTAAGTCACAGGACACCTGAATCACAGCCCTCTGACTTTTTTCTACCTCAGTGTAGCCCATTTTTCTCAAATATGTGAAAATTTGTCTTTCATAATTTTTGGAAACTTTTAAAAGCAGTGGTAAAACTGCTTTGGTCATCAGTATCCATCCATAGGTAATGGGATCTGCAGATGCAACCACCTGGTGACCTACAATATTAGGTTGGTGCAAAAGTAATTATAGTTTCAGACCCTGAATTTTAAATCATTAAGTTCAAACACATCTTTATTAGTCAAATAGGAACCATTACAGTCAAGTCATTTTTGCCAGGGAGAAAGTAGTTTATTTTTGTAGCATAAAAATCTGTGCTTCAGGATTCGATGAACTCTTGGAAAGCATTTTCTGCCTCCCTTGTTTGTGGAAGCGTTTTCCTTGAAAAATGGTGTCGAGATGCTTGAAGTGCTAGTGAGTTGGTGAGAGGTCAGGTGACTGGGCAGATGAGGCAAAACGTCATAGCCCAATTCATTCGGCTTTTGAAGCGTTGGTTGTGCAGTGTGTGGTTGGGTGGTGTGGTAGAGAGTTGGGCCCACTCTGCTGACCAGTGCTAGCTGCAGCTCATTCAGTTTTCTGTGCATCTCATCAATTTGCTGAGCATACATCTCTTAGGTAATGGTTTGCTGGGATCTGGAAGGTTGCAGTGGGTCAGACCAGCAGCAGACCACCGAACAGCAGCAGGCCATGACTCCTTTTTTGGTGCAAATTTGGCTTTGGGAAGTGCTTTGGAGTGTCTTCTCGGTCCAGCCACTGAGCTGGTTGTCACTGGTCGTCGTATAAAATCTACTTTTCATTGCATATCACCATCCAATTGAGAAATGGTTCATTGTTGTTGCATAGAATAAGAGAATACAAACTTCAAAGTGATAATTTTTTTGATTTTCAGTCAGCTCCTGAGGCACCCACTTACCGAGCTTAACCACTGTGGAATGGTTGATGTTGGGTTCTTGGGCAGCTTCTCATGTCGTTGTAAAAGGATCATCTTCAATGATCCTCTTGGTTGTTGTCAGCTTCCAGTGGCCAGCCGCTGAATTCATCCTCAAGGCACTTGTTTCCTTTGCAAAACTTCTTGAATCACCCCTGTGCTAGCAGGTCGCTAGCAGTTCCTGGGCCAAATGCACTGTTGATGTTGCGAGCTGTCTCCACCGCTTTATGACCCATTTTGAACTCAAATAAGAAAATTGCTCGAGTTTGCTTTTTGTCTAACATCATTTTCAAAGTCTAAAATACATATAAAATAAAGCAAGTAATAACTCATTAGCAGAAAACATAAAACAAGAAATATGTGTTAAAATGTATATAGCACAACCACATTTCTTAAGAATGTATTCCAGTATCAAGTGGCAGAGTTCAACAGTGCAAAGCCAGGATTACTTTTGTACCAACCTAAAGCTGCACAGTCCGAGGTTGACTGAACCCACTGAGGCAGAGCTGCCTCTGTGCGGAGGGTTGTAAGAGACTTGAGCATCAGGGGACTTGTA